>NC_137953.1:18591028-19138528 GCF_963924665.1 Micromys minutus | reverse complement strand
AGAACTCATAGGCACAGGAGAAAATTTCCTGAATAGAACACCAATGGCTCCAGCTCTAAGGTCAAAGATTGACAAATGGGACTTAATGAGATTGCAAAGTTTCTGTCAGGCTAAAGACACTGTCAAGAAAACAAAACAGAGTGGGAAAAGATATTTACTAATCCCACATCAGATAGAGGCCTAATATCCAAAGTATACAAAGAACTCAAAAAGCTAGACACCAGAGAATCAAACAACCCTATTAGAAAATGGGGTACAGACTTAAACATAAAGTTCTCAATTGAGGAATATCGAATGGCTGAGAAACATCTAAGGAAGTGCTCAACATCCTTAGCCATCAGGGAAATGCAAATCAAAACTACCCTGAGATTCTACCTCACACCAGTCAGATTGGCCAAGATCCAAAACTCAGATGACAACAAATGCTGGCGAGGATGTGAAGAAAGAGGAACACTTCTCCACTGTTGGTGGGGTTGTAAACTGATACAACCACTCTGGAAATCAGTCTGGCAGTTCCTCAGAAAAATGGACATAGTACTACCTGAAGACCCAGTTATTCCACTTTTGGGCATTTACCCCAGAGACGCTCTAACTTACAACAAAGATACATGAAACACAATGTTCATTGCAACTCTATTTATAATAGCCAGAAGCTGGAAAGAACCCAGATGTCCTTCAGTAGATGAATGGATACAAAAATTGTGGTACATTTACACAATGGAGTACCACTCAGCTACAACAACTATGATTTAACAAAATTCTTAAGAAAATGGATGCATCTAGAGAATATCATCCTGAGTGAGATAACCCAGTCAGAAAAGAACAGACAAAATATGCAGTCACTGATAATGGGATACTAACTCCAGAAAGCTCTGAACACCCCAGAAACAACTCACATACTGTGCAAATTTCAAGGAAAAAAAAGAATATATTTTAATTAAAATAGAAATGTATCACATCCACCTTTCCTTTCTACAACCCCTCCCAGTTTCTCTCCTATCCCCTCAAACTAATTACCTCTTCTCCTATAATTGTGTTACATATATACATATGTGTATGTATATGTACCCACAAATACTTAATTACAACCTTAAAATGTATTTGTATACTTCTATGCAAAAATGTGCATTTATCTTTGTTTCTTAAAATAAATCTTTTCAATAAAAAAAGAAAAAAAAGACAGAGGCACCCATAATGGATGCAAAAACAGGATGCTTCATTCTGCTGCATATGAGAAATCATTTTTTAATGTCTTTTTCTCCAATATTTTTGCAGCCACAGGGGAACAAGATGCTTTGTTCTATTTAGAAATTTATTATTTAATTTGTTATTCAAATTTAGTAATAAATGTTTTTCAAGCTTTGATTCTTCCACTTTTAACTTTTCCTTTTCTTTCTTTTTTCTCTATTTGTTACCCATGATATTTCTAGATTATGTGTGTAGAATAAAATCCAAAATAACATACTCAGTATTTTTAAGATCCTTGAGCAGCAGTTCTGAGAGTCAGGGTAAAAGACATATAGGATGCTAGGTTGCTGTTTTCTTTATCTATGATCCATTAGCTTATATTATTTAGGATCTTCTGTATCACCAAAAAATTTATAAATACCACCATGCATACAAAAAGGTAATGACCATTCATCAAATCCAGCTAGAATATTTTTGCCAAATTCTACTTTCAAGGTTAATCAGAAGATAGATGTTAAAACAACTCAAAAGCACTGGACTCTTAAAACAAACAACAACAAAAAAAATTGGGTTAAATCTGGCTGAGATAACAAAGAATGTTGTTTAAAGGGCTTATTTGCTTATAGTGTTGACCTCTTGAGCATCCTAGACAACTTCCTGAGGGCAGAATCCTCTGATTATGCTTGTCAGAAGCTCATTAATGATAGAGAAGGAAAGGGATAAATTACAAAGTCAAAAAGGTGAGCAAGGTAGGCCACAGCAAACTAAGCGCAAGTCCTCTGATTTATGGCTTTTATGCTTGTCTTCTGTAAGTGCATTAAGTCCAACAGAGGAAGCTGCTTCCTGCAGAGGAGGACCTGATCCTTCACAGCCATACTCTACCAACTGGGAAGACTAAGAAAATAAAAGAGTGATTGGATGTTTAAACCTTTCTGGGGTTAGAATTTTCCATAGAATAATCATACGAACGTGCAATCCCTTCCCTCTTTCTAGAAGTAAGACAGTTCTCATGTTGTGAGGAGATGTTTTCAGGTAGGATGAGAATAAAAGCTTTCTGTGCTTGTTCCTGAGACAGACTCATGATGCAGCCATGGTTGGACCGGAACTCCCTATGCAGATCATGCTGGCCTCCAACCCACAAAGTTCTGCCTACCTTTGAATCCCTGGTGCTGGTGTGAAAACTATGCGCCTTCACTCTTGCACAGAAACTGTCTAGACCAGTGAGATGTCTGAGTGCCTCACCTGCTAGCATGATCACCTGAGTTCTATCTCTGGAATTCACATAGCAGAAGAGGAGAGCTAACTCCTGCAAGCTATCCTTTGCTCTTCGATCATGCAATGTGGCATGTCCCTTGTCCCGATGAATAAATAAATATGCATAAGTTTCTTTAACTAGAAAATCTTTAGAATTACAGTATTTGGAACTTACATATAATCATGTCTGCTATATGCATACATGCATCTTTGACTTGGAGATACTAGTGAAAATGAAATCAACTCTATTCTTCATTTAAAATGGTAAGGGATATTGGATGTTTTGTCATGCTAATACTGGCCCCAAGTGTGGTACGAAATTGAACTGTACCAATTGGATGTATTCTCTATGTAAAGATAGAAGAAAGCAAGGAGCACAGACAAGCTACGAAGGGGGTGGAGTGTGCCACACAGTTGCTCAGGCCCTTTCTTCTCATGTTGGATCCACAAATCTTATCTCCAAGACCTCTTCACATCTACTTCTCACCATTACATACATGTACAGAAGCACACAGGCATCACATCCATGCACACACAGAGTCATATAAATCAACTGTGTCTTACAAACCTGATCCGACAAGGAGGCAAAGTCATAAACTGCATTTTATAGAATTAGAAGGATCTAAGAATCAGAAGGATTAGAAATAAGGGCTGAGAAAACATTTGGCCATAATAGTGCAAATAATTGTAGCTAAGCTCTTGACATAGGAAGCAGCAGAAATAATACGATTTCTGTAACTGCTTTGTTGTCCATTTAAAACACATAGGCATTGAGACGGAAGTTAAGCTAGTTGGTTAGTTTCTAGGCCACTGCTGAAGTCCTCTGCTTGCCACTGCTAACTCATGAAAAGATCACAGATAAAAATTCAACAGATTCATCTATGATATGACCAGATCATTTTAATTCCTGTCTGAATCAAGAAAGAAATGATGAAAAACTTGTTCCGATAATTATTCTGCTGTAAAAATAAAATAGACTGATTAATGAACTTTGTAATAAGGAGCACTTGCTCCTGCCAATGTGTTTGTATTGGTGAACCAGTGCGGCTTATTCTGTGAGGGAAAAGATGGAGCTCAGGGCTGTGAGTAGGTATGCTAGCCCAGAGAACCTGGCTGGATTCCCACCCCTGTCTGGTACTTGTAGCCACTAGGACATTCTTCACTGCCTGGTTCTTTGTTTACAAGGTCACTTCCACTAAGTACACATGTGATATTTACAAAGAGCTCTTCTTCTCCTAGGTGGCGTCAGTCTTTATGAGCTTTGAATTCTTCTTCCTGCTTGGGGTTAGCATCTATTTATGAGTCCCCAACAGTAGACAGCAGGCAGCTTTTACCACTGCTAGGCGCCCCCACCTGCTGTTTATAATGAAGGCAAATGTGTGAGAAACAAAGAAAGAAAAAAGAAATTCATAATAACGATTAGAAACACTAAGTGGACAGTAGTTACCTGGGTGTCTTTTATGAAGTAGGTGTTCTGTGAGTGCCTGGAAAGCAGAGACGAAGTATAAGATGGAGCAGACAGCATAAACCCAGCCAAGAAAGACAAAAATGGCATTACAGGTTATGACAAGTGTTACATGTCTTGGCATCAACACTGCAGAGGTGATAACTGGAGCAGTTCACAAACTTGAGATTATTCATAATCAAAATAAATGTCATTACAGAGCCAAAATTCTACCCAGAGCATACTGTAATGCTGAAGTGGTTGTAAACATTGCAGTGAGTTTAAAATCCTAAGGAAGATGAAGGTCGATAGATCAAAGTGAGAAAGAACAGTAAGGAGTAGGATGACCCACGTGGCCATCTGTGTGCAAGAAGAACCTCTGTCAGGATGAAGGAACAATGGAGTCTGGAAATTCCCAGAGTCTCAGTGCCAGCAAAGACAGTGGAGAACATTGTCTGGCCCAATTTACCTTTGTTTATATAAATATATAATCTATCATATTTACTAAATGAATTTTCTTAACTATTATGTAAAAACATAAAGGTGTACATATTAATGAAATGCAATATATTTTTGTGGTATATTTATAGTTATACATACATTGTTTTATTTATAAATCAGGCTAAAGCCATATTTCTTATGAAATAATTTAAAATCATTTTTGATCTGCTGGAAACAACATACTAAATTATTGTTACTGCTTAGAAAATATATTCACAGGAAAAAATGAACTACAAAAAAATTTATGTGGTACATCTTAAAATTTAGATTTACAATAGAAGGCACATGCCTTAGTATACAGAGGTATCATTTTTGTATTAAATTTAACTGGACTTGTGTCCCCAATAGCTTCAGTGAGTTTCAGAAATGCTGCTGTACTCTGGTGACATGCCCCTGTGCCTCACAAACCATGGTGGCCACAACATCACTGTGGAGCTGAGTCTCAGCTCTAACCCAGCCACATTTTGGGTAGTCATTGGCTCTTAAGGCCTAAATTATTTCTCAGAGCAAGTAGATGAGATTTAATTAATCCACTTGTGAGGTGACTTTTACTAGAACTTCTGGGTGTACTGTGCATCTACTAAAATTAGCTCCCCATTAGTAAGCATATTCTTTGAAATTTTATGAATGGAATCAGAGTGCTTTTAACTTCTTTTATCCTTTATTATTAATTGTTTGGTTTGTCTGGACTTTTTAACATGTCTATTCCCTCATCTAGGGCGGAGTTAATGGACTGACTGGAGATCTAGAATTTGCAGAAAATGGAGGTAACCCCAATGTCCACTTTGAAATCCTTGGAACCAACTATGGAGAAGAACTTGGCAGGGGTGTCCGTAAGGTAAGCCTAGACTTTTTATAATGTTTTTTCTCTATACCGATGTGCTTCTGTAATTCATTTCTCTCTGCAGTGTGTGATCGCAGTATCATTAAAATGCATGTGTTCTTAAAGAGAATGTGCACAGGAATAAGGAAGGGAGGGCACTCCTTAGACAGACAGTTGGGCGTTTAGAGAACTCTAAGATACATCAGAAGTGCATGGAACAATTAATTAGATTCATACCTTAGAATAATTTAACTGAAGAGAAATAACATAGTGTTTGCCAAGGGAAATTGTATCACCTTTCAGTCATTGTATTAATGCTTTTATGAAATACTAAATTAAATATTTTGACAAAGTACAGCTGTTTGATTTTTAGTTTGTGAGGTGTATGAAATCAGAATAGGTGTTTGAGTAGGTTTCGTACAGTCGTGCTGAAAGTGAGCTAAAGAAAGTGACCTTACAGCAGAATTTGGTGTGTGGCCTGTAGCCAGGAGATTATGCTTTACAGGAAATGATCCTTGGTATGTTCTGCAGATCACGTAATGAGGCAGCTAAGTACCAATAAAGGATGTTTGACAGAATACTATGACTCTAACTCTCTCAAGGAGAGTTATAAAAATCTTTGGATAAATGACTTTTCTGTACTTTGAACTTGCCATGTTTCAACATTTTTAGGTGAAAACTAAAGGTGAGTTTTGCTACAGAGTTGGTCGTTCTAAAGGTCTGAGTGTCTGATGTTGGCTAAGTTGAGGTAACTGGTTCTGGATAGGCTTCAAAACTAAAAGCAGGTACGGGAAAAACGCTAATGTACTTCCTCAGTTTCAAGTCTGATACTGTACTCCAAATCAAATGTGACCATTGGGTTATTTCTTTATTACCTAAGAAAGCAGCATTTGCCAATGTTCAGCCTTTTACCCAGTCTTATATATTTTCATTCCAGATTCAAAAGTTCTCCCTTGATTGCCTGATTCATTCTTGCTTTGGCATATAGTAGAAATATATTAATTTATGGTATTGAACTTTTTCTGTTATATAAATATGCCACAATTGATTACACCATTTTCACAATAAGGTGGTTACAGTGTTCTTACATATATTTCTTGACTATTGTTCATGTGTGTATATTTTTGTGTGGAAGAGTAAGATTACAATAGAAGAGTTCGTGAGTCAAAATATTTTTTCTCCTTATTTAAAAAAATATTTAAACATTTCTGGTTTTGATATATTTTATTACTTCTATTTTAAAACTTTGTATATTTTCTTAATGTATGTGTGTCTACATATAGGTGCACGTGTGTGCACTTGCTTGTACATACAATCATGAGCACCATTTGGTAGCCCAACATGTTTGTTTATAGAGATCACTTTTTTCATTAAATCACAAATTTCATAAACAATTTACTGAATAAATGCTAAATCTACATTATTTTAGGATCACAGTGAATTGATTAATTGGGGACAGAAAGCTTAGCTCATATGTGGAGCAGTTCCTTCATGCAAACATTGGGGCAAGCAATAATGATTTCAGAGATGCAAAGAAAGCCTTACCACCCAAGTAACTAGAGTGGCGCTGTACTCGGTGTCTGTAAACCTCCGGTCTCTGCTACTTCATCCACTTCTCCAAGAGGGTAAATGGCGTTCTGACTGAGAGCTGTCAAGTTGTCAGGGTTTCTTGTGCAGTCAAGAGCTGAATGTCTATGATGCTCACATACATATCGCCTCCAGCAGGGATCCTGTCAGATTTCATGAACCAGGCAGAGTGTGTCTGTGAGGCTTTGACCATAAATTCGCAACCCTAAATGTTGAATCAGTCTGTGCTGTGTTGGCATTATGTGAATGAAGACTTCATTCCCCTGAGCTCGGTGGGTCTGTGAAAAAGATGAATTCTCACCGTCGCTAACTGAAGCAAAGAGCTTTCCTATTTTGTGTCTTCTAAATACTGTTTTTCATGGAAGTAAGGTGTTTAGCTCAGACAATAGTATATTCAATGTGTGCCATGTGTCCTTGAGAAAAGTTGAAGTGAAACTCAGTGTTTGTTTTTGAAGCCATCAAGGTTTTCTGTTAACCCTGCAGCCAGGATGCTGTTCCTGATGCTTCCTCTCAACCCAGGAATTTGGCGAAAATAGTTGCAGCAGTAACATTGCATAAAGCAACCTAAATCCGAGTTTATATTGAGTTATGTGAAAAGGAAAGACTATTCAGGATAAAATTCATAAAAACTCAATACAGATTTCCTTAGAGAAGGAATTCTCCTGCAGCTTTTGTTTATCTGAATATTTTTGGTTCCATTTGCCAATGCTACCTCCCTCCATTCCACTGTGAAGAACTGAATTCCAGAGCTAACCTGTAATGCTTTCCCTAAGGTCTTCAGACTTCGTCCTACCATCCCCACCCTCTGAATTGCTCTGCAGTCCGATCAGGTATTTGAGTGAATATCTTCCTTTATTTTCTCAGTCTCATCTGGTTTGTTTGAGGGGATTATACATTAACCTTTTGCAGGACTGCATTATGTACAGTGATAACAAGTACAAACTTTGTGCAGTCCTGGGCAGAGAACCTGACAATTTACCAGTAGAGCTCTGAGAACCATTTGTTTGGGATAAGAGTGGCATCTGGCACTCAAAGTAATAGTAAATCTGTACTAACAATAAAGCAAGGTAGTCGTGGTTTTGGCTGCAGCCCTTACTGATTTCTCTCTGCCCGCCCGCCCCCTTTAATAACATTATCGTTTGTTTGAACCAGTATATCTGATGCACTGTAGTTAACATGATACCATCAAAACTTGAATCTTAATTAAGATAAAGATGATTTAAGATTAAGTGAGGAAGACTAGCTTTTTTAGACTTAGGGGTAGATTAAATGTATATTCCTTTTCCTTTAATAATTTCTATCATTAGCTTCTTTCTTCAGAAATGATAATATATTACAGTAGGAACAAGCAATCCATATTGTTGTTCCTCCACAGAATAAGATTGTTAGATTTATACTGGAATGGGCAGTATGCTCTTATTACATGTATGATGCTACCTACAGGCTATTGTATACACAATAGAACTATGCACTTAGAATGTAGCTTGCATTTCCAAAAAGCCTGGAGGATTTCCCTTCATGACTATGACCTGACATTGTATCTGTCATTATAACACTGTTCCTAAGGAGAGGACATTCAGAAGTACAAAGTTTATAAACACAGATATATTCCCTTGAGATTTTAAACCCATACCCCAAATTAACCAGAGCAAATTCTATTTACGCAATGGTGAGTAGTTTTGAAATGTGAAGTTTCATGTTGCAGTTAAATATTCGAATGATGGCTTAACCTTTGATCAGCCCCTGTGGTCTCATGTGCAGTCAAGCTCATAGGCTCTGTCCAGAGGTCCGCAAGCCACACTCTCCATGAGGTTCCCTTCCCAGGCGGTTTGCTCTGTCTGTCCTGTTGCTTCTGTCCCGGGTAGGGTAGATACGACCACCCCGGTGTGTTCTGTTCCTCCACTGCCTGGCACAAACATGACTCCGAAACCCAGTAGCTTATTAAGCAGGTTATACATTAAATTCTCAATCTGCAAGCCCTTTATACAATATGATTACATCCAATGGACAAAGATACAAACTGCCCTTCTATATGAGATAAAAAAGAAAACCTATAGAAAGTCTTAAAAATATTCATATCTACCGATCACCAATTAAGTCCACCTGGATCTAGATCCTCCTTCTCCAGCTCCATCTTGATTTGTTCTTTCTCTTCTCCTCTTCCATTTTCCAAGCTTTTTCTCTCCTTACCTCCCCACTGTCCAATCATATATCACCTTAACATCCACCCACAGTTTCCTCTTTACTCATGCCTTTGAAAGGCACATAGATGTACTGCCTAGAGCACGGATAGGAGCACTGACTTCCAGCTGGGGACAAGAAGTAGCATTTCTAACCTCTAGTGTCACAGTGATTCTGTAGTCAGGTATGGCATCTTTAATGTGTGAGGGGTGTTTGTTGAAGGAAGAAAATGCTAACCAAAGGTTATTTGAAGTTAAAAAAATTATCAGAAACAGTATATGATTTTTCACTCAAATACCACCTTACATTTGTAGATAATTTTAAGATCCAGTTTCTGAGTGGGCCCAGAGGTCATTTTATTGATACCCAGATAGTATCCACACCACTAGACTATGTAGTGCACCACAAGAAGCAAAAATTTGGTACTTTAACAATATGCAGTTCTATCCAATAATATTCTAGAAGTTAAAAGTTGAAGATGGCATTACAGTATGACAATTGTATTCTTAATTTTGTTTTTTTTAAATTATTGTGTGTATATGTATTTAACGTGTGTGAGCACACATCAGTTTATTTATTTGTTTATTTTTGGACAAACTCCAAACAATTCCAAAAGCCAGTTTTCAAGATGATAAATTCAAGGTGCATTTATCCTGAAACAAAGTCTCTATATTAAGATCTCGCGTATATATTATCTAGAATTCTGCCCCCTAGTTTGCTGATGCTGATCTGCGCTCTGAATTCCACTGTTCCTTCTGCCATGTATCTGTAGACACCCTTATCTACTAAGGCCAAAAATATCATTGTGAAAACTGTTATTTTTTTACTTCATCAGCATGTTCACAATAATTGTAACATTTTTTTTCTTTTTTAATTTACTTTTTATTGAAAATAGACTTTTTTTCATGCAATATATGCTGATTATGGTTCTTCCTCACCCAGTTTCTTCCAGATCCACTTTCCAACTCACTCAAATTTATACCTTTGTTTCTACTCTCTCCCTTCCTCCCTCTCACTGGAATATAAACAGGAATCCAGAATAACAAGACAAAATAAACCAGAAAAGATCAAAACAAACAGGAAAAAAAAAAGAGCAAAGACAAAAGAAGTGCATACAGAAGGTGAGAGGTACACATTTTCACACAGAGAAAACTCACAAAAGCAAAACCATAATGTTTAAGCAAAGATCTCTCTGGGAAAAAAAAAATGGCCAGCCAAAGCTTTGTGAGAAAACACCACCACTGAGTTTGTTTTGTGTTGTTTGTCCACTGCTTGGCATGGGGCTGGTAGTTAAGTGTCATATGTGTACCCAATAAGACTCCATTGAGGAAAATGAGAGCAGTTACCAACAGAAGACAACTTCTGGGTCAGGGATGTCTACTCCCCCTCTGAGCACTGGAATTCCATTATGCGCAGACCCTGCAAGCTCAATGCATGCTGCCACAGTTTCTGTTAGTTCATATCTGTGTCAGTCCTATTGTTTCAAGAAGACCTTATTTCCTGGTGTCTTTTGGCAGACTTGCCTGAGCCTCCAAGGAAAGGGATTTGATGAAGACAACTCATTTAGGACCTAGTATTCCACGATCGCTCATTCCCTGCACAATGTCAAGCTCTGAGTCTTTGTATGGTTGAGTCAGATACTGATTATGAGTACAGCAGACTGTTGCTAAGTCACTCTATTGTTACATTCCTTTAGCAGAACTGTCATACCTGACTTTCCCCTAGGAACACTGATTAGATAGTATATAGTCTCAGGGTCTTGCCTACTTGGACAGTGCCAGGAACAGGTTGCAGCTCACACAGTAGATCGAAAATCTCATCAGATAGTTGTTGGTTAGTACCCTAACATTTATGCTCTAGTTGAACCTGTGTATCTTATAGGCAAGTCACCATATAACTGTCTATGCATTATATAAATAAGCTTACCAACTGTACTGGAATCTGGTATTATTTAGAGCTACTTCCAAAATGAGATAACACAATTGGTAGTACTTTATCAATCATACTGATTCAAACTCAATGAAGGGCTCTGTTCTTTGGCAGTAAGTTTGAATTTTAGAATTCAGTAAATATGCTATTACATGATTACTACATTTTATTGTCATAGCAAAATAGCATCTCTGAAGTTTGCTTTTAATAATCAAGAGTGAGAAGTGAATCCTATTTTAGCATAATTCCACAAACAAATTGGCTTAGTGTGGACTGTGCTCTGAAATGTGTAATTAATGAAATGAAGGCATCTATCTGAAGCTAATCATCAGAGGTAAGTGACTGGATCCTCCTGATGAGAAAGGCTCTCATCTCTCAGACACTTCTGCAGCATTATTCAGTAAGAAGCACCAGAAGGTTGTAATACCCTGGAGTACATGAATAAAAGCAGTTTTGTGCTTTAAATGGAAATGTATTGGAAATGCTTTGCTGGGGGAATTTCTTCCTTTTCCTCTTTCAAGGTTGAGATGATTCGTATCCTGGACTGAGATGAGTAATCATTCAGTCCCAGGCTCAGACATTTCAGAGCAGCTGATTGTAGTCATTCGGAGCAATGACACGATTTGAATAAGTACACTTCCATTAAGCAGGAGACAATTTTTGTTCAGGTTTATGGAAAATTGTTTTACTCATCCCTGTTATGGAGAACACATTGTATTAATGTATAATTTCCCTTGCAAAGAAAATTGGGAAGTGTGCAATTATTTTTAGGAGAAAACACAGCATTTGTAATGCAGGCATGAGTTCTCATTCTAAATGACTTTTTGGAAAACTATAGAATAATTTTACCTTTTTTGCTATTTGGTGATTTCAGCAGTTTCTGTTTCCTAAACATAATTCATTTTCTTTTCGTAAAGTATTGGAAAAATTTATTATACAATTTTTACTGTACTTTGAATTTTATTTTCTAATGAGATTGATCTATGTTTAAAATATAGAAATATGTCAAATTTCTCTTAATAGGGAATGTTTTTTCTTTACCCCTACCATTTGAGGGGAATCCAAAATTAAAGACCAAACAGATAAATTCATGTAACATCATCAGGTTATATCACATATGTACACTCCAAACAACATATATGAAGTAAGGAGTTTGGAGAGATTAATTACTTTCCCAGGAAACCTTTAGTTTGTCAAAAGGACAAAGCTGAATAAATAGTGTCCCACTTGGCTGTACCTTCTCCCTCACACAATTATGCAAAAGTGAATGTCTTTGCAGTTTCTTTTTATTGATGGTGCAGAATACCTCTCCTAATCTAATTATAGCTACAGTTTTACTGTATTTATGTAACAAATACAAAAACTAGTAATGGAGTTTGTATAGGAGTTATGTTTACTGTGTGTCCTGACAGAACAAACATAGGAACAAAATATCCTGATACTCCTTTGACTCTTATGTCTTAAGAGTAGCTTAGCATAATGTGTAGGTGCCGCAATTCATGTTTGTTTGTTGCATACATTTTGGTTGGAACTAAGACATCTTTGAACATCTGGCTTTGACAGAATGGTTACTTTTGAAACCCCTGGAATAAACAAGAAATATGAATATTAGGCAAGGCACAAGGGATTGAAGCTTTTCCAATGAAATCCAATAACTTGTAAAAAGTAGAGGAAACCCTTTCTGGTTACTGAGAAATGTACAACAAAGCTTGCCCCCAAACAAGCTAATTTAACTCTTTAGCTGTGTCAATAGCAGACATCACATTAAACCTAAAATGGAGCCAAGCAGCTAACAAAGGTTTTTTTTAATCTGCCAAGCCTGGTTGTGGCAATTAGATCATTAAGAGCCAAGGATTCTGTAATAGTGGCAGTGAGACAGGTGTCCTTCAATAAGATGAAACTACACTGTGTTGGAGGAAGGCCTCTAGTAAGGAAATAAAACCTGTACTGTACTGATTGGTCTCAATCAGTAACATAAAGGGTAGCATAGCATTTAGAAAGCATCTTAATTACTATAATGTACATAGTTCTAATTTTAGAACCATTGTGATGCTACACAGAAGAAAATTAAATTTCTAGGAAGTCAACAGAAAAACCATCCTTACTATCAATTACAAATTCTATGAACATTAAGCATTTACCAAAAAATATGTGTGTTAGCAAATGTTAGTACAATAGGTATTTGTGGTCTGTCATTATTCTTCATGATGCTTTGTGAATTCTATTTCTTTCATTGTGTAAGAAAAGTGTACTATTTGTTATTTTCCAATTCTCCACATTATTTCGTACTTTAGCAGGAAAAACAAACAAGATAGTCTCTATTTTTTTATTGCTAGAAAGTATATATACAATACAAAAAAGTCAAATGTTATCAAATTATTACCTCCATGTAAGGAATGTGTGCTTTCAGTAAAAGCTATGTTATAATTGATTGCAGATCGCAGTTTTAAAAAGTATTTCTCTCATGAAAGCCTGTACTCCATGATAGAGCAGTAACACAGTATAGCAGAGACATTCATCACTGTTATCACAAGACAACCAAGATAATATAAATTGGACAGAGATAAAGGCCAAACTTGTCTCTACTAGTAAGAAAATAAAATGCCTATGATAAAACCTCACTGATATTTTGTAATAGACATTTAGATGGAAAACAGAAAACTAAAAATTTTAGTTGATCAAAGGTCATATGCTGAAACAATGCTAGTTTGCTAAACCATCTATGCCACTTACTAAAGTACTTAAGAAAACTGTGTTATAAAAGAAACTTGCAGAAGGATTAAAGAACTTTTGGTTAAAATTAATTGATATGAGTAGTATTTTAATGTATCTAATGGCAAACATAAGGAGCAGAAGCAGATAGATATTGGGCACTACGTGGTATGAAAGGGAAAGAGTATGGCTTATATGAGACTCCCTTGGTGTCTGGTGGAGCAATCTGAAAGGCAGAGTGACTCAGCCTGTCACATGGGTCTATAGCACATGACAACCTGCTCTGAGCTTTGAGAGCTATAGCTGTGCAAATCATCTAAACCTAGGACTGACCATTCTCACTGTAACTGACTACTGCAGCCTGTGCATGGGCTCACTCATCGACTTCATTGTTCTCTCCAGAATGTGCTTTTATAGAATGGGGTGGTAGGAAATGTCCATCACTGCAGTCTACTGGAAGAAGCTGGCACTGGCTCAAGTCTCAGAAGTGATGTTCAGACTCCTTGCACTTAAGGCCATAATCCCAGGAAAGACAAAACCTCAAGAATGAGAGAAAAGGTTCAAAGGAGAAGGGTCAAGTACATGCTTGCCTAGTTTCTTCTTACACTCAAAGCAGGTCTCAGTTACATTCCTAGATTATAAACAGTTGATCAACTAATATTCTATGAATAAACGAGAATAATTGTGAGAGACTACATGGAAAAGAAAAATAGTTGATATGTTTTTTAACAACTGTGTATTCATCACAGTTCTACAAATAACAGAACTCATAGAAGGGATATATAATATAGTCCTTCATATAAACTAAAAAGTCAGGAGTGAAAATGTGTTTTAAAGGGGGTTTTGACTGGTTGACTTATACTCTTAAGGGCTGAGTGATCAGCAATGGTCATTTGCATGCTGGGGAGACTGAGAAAATGCTAAGGCTGCCATTGGAGCTAGAATATTCTTGGACAGTCACTGGGATCAAGATCTTGAAGGGCCTAAGAAGCTGGCTTCTCACATTAGCCACTGAGAGAGCATTAGCAGAGAGTGACACTCATCAGCACAAAGCAAAGCCATCGAGCCAGGGGCACTGCCTTTCCTAACTGGTCCATTGTCAGAGGGTGAGGCCTTTCCAGGACAGTTCTCTCTTCCCTCAGTCCTTTCCTAGACATGCTGCGGCAGACCAACCATTAGCCATTTCTCTTCCTTGATTACAGATCCAATCAATTTGGCAATCAGAATTAATGATCAATTACGGACACCTTGCAGAAGTAAGATTCTGAACTTTAAAGGGATTTAGGTATCACTAGATTATCAAGTAATGATAACTGGTCTTTCTACAACGTGTAAAATCATCACAATCAGGCAGCAACATGGAGAAACATTAATCTCTCGTTAACTCATATTCCGGGCCACTGAAGAAGAAAGCAGAGGAATATAAACTTTTTTAAAGCATGGAAGTCTGAATTTTGAAGTCCCTTCGGTTAAATACAAACATTAGCTCTCATCAAGGACATACTTCACATGTGTAAACTGAAGACTTGAGAATGATATTTTCCTAAGGGAATTTGTAAACATAAGTGGCAGAAATAAATCCAATATTCAAGACTGTGAAAGTGACTGAATCTTTGTGAAAAGTGTTTGATTAGCAGGACATGGTTTAGCAGAGAAGGGTGATGATGAAGATGTTCAGTCCGGCCTGTCCCCACATTTCACAGAAATGTGGGTGTAAAAATCTCACAATGAGGCTCTATAGCTATATTTTATTTACTCTTATTCTAAGTCCTAATAGAATTTAGAATAACCCCTCCCCCTTCAAATGTGTATATCTCCAGTCAACTGAAATTTCAGGTTTTTTCTTCAGTTCTTTGAAGAGTCTATTTAATACTGAAGGTTTGCCATTAGTCAGTTTTCCACTGCTCTAACCCGATAACCCAGATAATAAACTTACAAAAATAGAAAAATTATTTTGGCTGACATTTAGAGTTGTCTGATCCTATCTCTTTTAATCGAGAATAAGGCAGGTGATCCTGATATGAATGTAAGGTAAAATGGAACCTATCAGCTTCCTGGGTACGGGAAAGGGAAGGAGCAGTGGGGGGACAGTGGTGTTCTACATCTCTTCTTCAGGCTTGCCCCAGGGATCTAATGAAGCCATATTCTTGGCAGGCTTATCTTTTCACCTCGTAATAGAATCAATCCAAGGTGGGGGAACCCCTTTAACACTTGTATATTTGGGGGAACATTTCAGATCCAAACTATAGAAGAATTTTGGAGATATGCCCCAGCTTTCACTGTCGACTTGACACAGCCTAGAGGAATATGACAGGAAAGCATTGACTGGAGAATTACCCTGGTCAAATTGGCCTGGGAGCATGCGTGGTGGCCTTGGGATCAGCATTGTGGGAGACATCATCCTTGGGCAGGTAGTCCTTGGCTGTATCAAACAGATAAGCATAGGCCTGAGGGGATGGGGAGCAAGAAAGTAAGCCATCATTCTAGCATAATTCTTGTTCCAAGTTCTTCCCTTGACATCCTGCCTTGAATTTTCTCTGTAATGGACTATGACTTGGAGGTATATGAGGAATTAAGCCCTTTCACATTTCTTTTGGATACAGTATTTTATTACAGCAAAGGAGACTGAACTGGAATGAGTTATGTGTTTTAAACTGAGTATATTTGTTCTCCCATTAACACTGTTAAATGAATGACAAGAGAATTTTAAAAACTAAAGCTTGTTGACCTTATGACGCTAATAGTTGTAGTTCTCTCCTTTTATTGATGAGCAGAAATTCTCGTGGGTTGGTGCTTTGTAATGGATGCATATATGTAGCAGTACATTAGCTGTGAGATTATTCTCAAATGGGACCAATTCTGGTGACTTGATGCTTTGTGTGGAATCATATAGTTAGAAATAAAGATAGAGATAGAGAAAGAGATAGAGTTAGAGACAGAGATAGAGAAAGAGATAAATGCTAGATAATACCTTACAAATATACAAAAATATGTTAGATATGATAGTGTCCTACTATTAAACATATTTATTCTTTATATACATGAATTCTTACTTTAGAATTAAGTTGTCATTCATAACACACAGTTTCAACTAGTATATTGATAAAGTATAAATCCAAAGCTTCTTACAAAATCAATTTTACTTTGGAAACAAGATTTTTTTTTTCTTCATGTTGTAAATAACTTTTTTTAAAGTTTTCATATAATGTCTATGAAAGGTACTAATGCAATTTATTATGTATAGATTGTAAAAAGCATAACCACCTATATGTTAAAAACAAAATATTCCAATATAGAATATTTTCAAATAGCACAGAAAGGATTGTACAGGTCCTTTTTTGTTAAAAGTCAAAAAGCTGCAACTCCTGTATAACATCACCATAAGATAATGCAAGCAAATCTAAGTGAGAAATAGGAAAAGCAGAATGCATCTCTACCAATACTCATCCTCAAGTGTCTAACTACTGCATGTCATGGCCTCTGTTAACCACTAAAGGATGAGAACAGGAAACCAATGTTCTTACATCTCAGTGGCTGGTTATAAACACAAGTTTAGCTATCTCAGAGATCCTCTTGCTGTCTCTACCTGGAGACCAGCTGAAATCTTTCTGCCTCATTCCTGGTAAGGTGAGCAAGAACTGTCTTTGGAATCTTCTTCTTCCAATACTGTGTAACATTCTGGTTGGCGTGTGAAATACCTCCGCAGACTTAGAGGTTTGTCTTCAACTGGGGGCATTGTGTGTGAGGCTTTGAAACCTTTAGAAGATTGGGCATATCTAGCTAAAATGTGTTGCCGGGGCTTCCCCCTGAAGGTTACAGGCTAGATCTACATCCCCGCACAATGTTTTCTGTGATTCCTGTTTTATTCAGATATGAACAAGATGTGTCACATTCCTGTCATTTTGCTTTCCCCTCCAGCATGGACCATAACTCTTGAGTTGCTTCTTGAGTTGATCACACTAATGAGAAAACTAGTATCAATGGGATGGTAAGAAGTGCGCTGCAGAGATCTTGCCTAGTCTGAATCATGGATATTTGAAGCTGTTACTAGCTGCAATGTTGGCCATCCAGAATATCAAGGGTAGCGGTGGAGGCCACCAACATGCTGTGTGGCCTGAAGCATGCTTTCTTGACAGTGATGGATGATGAGACCTAAGATGGTTGTTTCCTTTGCCCTGCTGCCTCTCACTGCCAATATGATGATCTGAGAGACACTGTAACTATTGCTGGCTATCTGGCAGTCTGTCTAGAAGGGGGTGTAGATGTCCTGTAAGTATTATAGGTTTTGACATGCTTGCTTCTTTTGTGTATGTGTAGCCTGTATCATTTCATGTACACACACTTCATTTCTATGTCTCCTTACAGTGACCAATAATTTTTACTTCCAGAATCTAAAAATACAACACAAACACAGTAACAAAAACAAAAACACCAAACAACAAAATTAAAGAAAGAAACAGAAAAGCCACACACAAAACAAAACATAAACAAGCAACTGAGGCTGAGAGCCACACAGAACTATGCACTGTGTCATTCTTGGCCTTATCTATTCTATTTCCAGCTTCTTCCACAAAGAGTTTCGGTAAATAAAATCTAGATTAAACATATTAAAACGAATAATAGACAATTATAAAATAAGTGGCCTAGCAGGACAAGGTCAATACTTAATCAAGAAAAACTAGGAAAGACTTACAGTATTGACAGCAAAGAATTTCAACTTCTTAAAGCAGAATACTAAACAGAGGCTAAGGTCACATGCTATTTGATGTAAGGTCATGTGATGTGTAATATTTCATCCTGAGTGAGGTAACCCAGTCACAAAAGAACAGACATAATATGCAGTCATTGATAGTGGGATGCTAACCCCAGAGGCTTGGACTGCCCCAGAAACAACTCACAGACTGTGTGAAGTTCAAGAAAAAAAGAAAACAAAAAACAAACAAACAAAAAAAAACAAAACATTATGCTCAATCCTTACACACAAAGAAAATGTTGACTAATTCCAGGTTACATCCTGTTTTACATGTACTTTTTGCTCATTGTAACTAGTAAGACCTTAATGCAGAGTATCAAACCTTAAAAATAAAAAAAAAAAGCCAAGCACTGACAAAAATGTATTTGTATACATTTATGCAAAAATGTTTAAAAATTTTTATCTTTGTTTTTTAAAATAAAGTTAAAAGAAAAAAAAAAAAAAAGATGTTGGTTCCAGTCCCCCAGGCTCTTACAGTTCTCCGCACCTTCGATCAGCTAGATAGGCTTTATGACCAGGCACAGACTTTTTAGCATCTCCTTGTGGGGCACTATCCACAGAAGACTTCCCTCCCCTCTCTAACTTATAAGCCAAAAAAACAAAAACAAAAACCAAAATAAACCCCACATTTCATTTGAAATTATGTTTTGATAAATTTGCTGAGGGTTAGCAATTGTGACCCTAAATAAAGATTTATTTTTTTAAGGTTCTATGTTGCCTAAAAAAACAAATATAAAATACCTTGGGATTGGATATTCTTTTAAAAAATATTTGCATTCTTCATTTATTTATTTATTATATATAAGTAGCTGTCTCCAGACACACCAGAAGAGGGATGGTCGTGAGCTACCATGTCATTGTTAGGATTTGAACCCATGACAACTGGAAGAGTAGTCAGTGCTCTTAACCACTGAGCCATCTCTTCAGCCTGGAATTGGATATTCTTAAACTACTACATACATTTATTCCTCAAGATGATTTCTAAGTCAAAGCAAGCCTACCTACTTTTTGGCAAAAACTTAGGAAATAAAAATATATATATTCATAACCTGTATCCTGAAAAAATGTTACCAATATTTAGTGTTTATTCCTGTTATCTTCCAAGCTTAATTCAAAATAACTATGTATGGTTATTTTAAGGTTACAAATAAATTTACACAACCAGATAGTTTTAAAAAGGTATGCTATATATTATTTTATATTATTATATCATTTTATTTTCATTGTTAAATGAATAAATGCAAATAAATGTAAGTAAATTTAAATAAACAAATGCAATGAATATTTTTATTGAAACTGAAATACATATACATATACACCATTATTTAACATTTTTTAAAATATATTTATTTTTTATATCTTTATTTAACTTCGGCACTTACAGTAGTAGCTATAGAAAGCCCTGGCAAAACCGGGATTCCCCAATAAGTCCATGGCCACAAGGCTGGGATCTGAGACCAAGCACTGGCCAATATTAAAAGAAATGTCTTAACACGTAAAAATGGGAAAACAAATACATTTACAGCTTTGATTAAAACTGAGGGGCAAATCTCAGTCTGTGTTTCTCTACCTGATGTAGCATCAAAACTTGTCGAGAGTGAGAGGAGGATGGTCCACAGCTCAGTAAGTACCGCCCTTAAAGGTAACCTGAGTGGACTGCTTGGGTTTGCTTGGTAGAAAGAGAGAAGTGTCCTAAGTCACCTCTGTCCTCCCTCGAGAGTGCCACAACACATGCGCATGAAACAAATCAACTTTAATAAAAACAGCAAACCTTACAAAAAAGATAAAACAGAAGCATAGCCCAGTTTCCAGAACAGAGAAATGGCTTTCTGCTGCTTGCAGGGCTGGGACTTCAGGACAGACCTCCTCATCCCAGCAACGCATTGCCTGTGCTGAGATGCTAAAAATCATTCTTGTACACACATCCAGTTCCTACGGCCCAGAAATCAGTACTGAGGGGCCATAGTCTAGGAAATGGAAAACCGTGAGTGCACACATTATGTGTAACTCGCGTATTTGCATCAAATAAGCAAATGTTTTTCTTTCTTCAAACTATGAGTCTCCTTCTCTCTCTCTGTCTCCCTTTCCTTCTCAATATTGTTATTGACTTGTTCACTTTACATCCTGCCCACTGTCCCTCCCAATCCTTCAATCCTTCCCCCACCCCTCTCCTCCTTTGAAAGAGTGAGCCCCTGTGGGTATCCCCTGCCCTGACACTTCAAGTCTCTGCTAGGCTAAACACTTTCTCTACCATTAAGGGCAGACAAGGCAGTCCATCCAGAAGAACATATCCCATGTACAGGCAACAGCTCTTGGGATAGCCTCCACTCCAGTAGTTTGGGACTCACATGAAGACCAAGCTACCCATCTGCTCTGTATATGTAGGGAGGTCTATGCCCATCCCGTGTATGTTCTTTGGATGGTGGTTCAGACTCTGAGAGTTCTAAGGTTCCAAGTTGGTTGACTCTGTTGGTCTTCCTGAGCAGTTCCCGTGCCTATTGGGGCTGCAGTCCTTCCTCCTATTCTTTCATAAGAGTCTCCAGGCCCCATCCACTGCTTGGCTGTGGTGTTTGTGTCATAAGCCGATTGTGTAATTCTTACCAACCGCTGTGGGGTCATTTCATGCCCAGCATTTTGGCATTTTATGTTTTTCTTAATTTCTTCTGTTTTCACATATAAAAAGTAAATAGTGATTTCAAAACTGTCAAACCTCTGTCCTCATAGCTTCTTTTAATGTTTTCCACATGAAAACCATATGTAGGACAGTGTAGTCATACCATCCTTATCCTGTACACTATGTTGCTTGAATATTTACACACATCTTTTCAATCAATCTAGGAGTCTTTCTAGGATTTAAGTAAAAGAATTAATTGAACACAATTTCCTGCATACTGAAAAAATACCCCCTTTTACTGCTACAAATAATTACATATTCTATTTTTTAAGCCGAAGCCTCTACTATAGTGGGTCAAATAGCTGAGTCTACCTGCCTTCGGATGTTTGTTTCTTGCCCTGTGCCCTTTCCCTTGTACTGATGGGTCATTTCTCAGATCCACCTCATAGAGCGTCTTCTGTTACTCAATACAACATTTTCATCCTTTCATCTTTCCCCTAACTTCCAGGCTGAGCGATTTGAAAGGCAGTGTCAGAACTGGCCAGACATGTAACAGCCTCTCTAAGAATGCAGCTAGTGTACTCTTCCAAAGCGGCTAGTGTGGCTTATGACAGTAGCTCCATGTCATTGTAAAGAAATACACTTATCTTAATTGCTGTAAAATAGGATCATAAAAGTCAACTGAAAGTGGCTTCAATTCATTAAAATGAATTCCTTTGACTTAAAGCAAGTCAGGGAAGAGTCCTGTTTTGTGTGGCTTGAAACTGTGACCTGATCTATAATGAGACTTCTTGCTGAACTCACCTCCTGTCAGATTATAAAAAGACAGGTTTCATTCAAGCAGCAAATTGCTGGGATCCATCTTATGCTGAAGTCAAATTTAGAAAACAAAACAAAAAAAAAAAATACTTGCAGGGAGTGAGAATTTTTCTAGAGAAATATGCAAACAAAATGCTATTATTATAGACGTATTTATAACTTTGGCCACATACAATACTGAATTTAATACCTACAATTATTCTTCATTAAAGATTGCACTATAGACCCAGGAGTTTAAGTAATTTATAGACACAGTAATGGTTCTGTCCTTTTAAGGAAGTTGACTTCTTTATTTGACTTAGATTGTAGTACAAACCCATCTGCATAAAGTCACGGCTAAATTATGCTTAACAAGGTGATGATTGGACCCCTTTAGGCTTCGAGCAGTGGCAAAGTAATCTAATTTTTATTTCAACTCAAATGTCCCAGCAATAGCACTGCTGTGAGTGTACACATTAAACTCATGATGGAAGTCTCTTTGGCAGATCACACCCGAATCTCGTAGACAAAACATGGGAACCTAAAGAACTATGCTTTTTGGCTGCCACCTGCTTTCAGGTCTCCTACAAGTCTGCTCTCTTCAGATGCCGCCTTTCAGAAACTATAATTATTATTAGACCACACTGAGGTTTGAAAGATCTGTTGCATTTAAATTTAAAATAATTGGTGATAGCTAATAGAATTTAAATTTTATAAGCACCTGGGAGATTCTGGTCTCCCGAGGACTCTTATGTATCTTGTTGTTTCTCCCATAAACTTCTTGGAGCTTAACTGGGTTGTAGGAACCTCAAACAAATCAAGAAATAGAAAGGTAAGGACCACATTTTCCTGTGTTGAGCCTTGAAGTACATTTCGATTTACAAATCCAGAGAAAAGCCACTTAGCAGTGGGAACAGGTGCTCTCTCCTCTAAGACATAGGAAAGCTCCCATTTCATTCGCTACTTCCTACAATTACCAAATAGCTAAACTGAGAGCAATCTGTAGATCCAGCTCATCAAATGTGTGCCAAGAGATGAATTTGGAAGCATGACAACATTCTATAGAAGATCAACTATTTGCAGTCTTCAACACTGCTCTCTTTGTAAGTGAATAAAAGGGAGTAAAAGTGTTGTTCCTACGTATATCCCATAAACTGTTCTCTCTATCTCTCTCTCTCTCTCTCTCTCTCCCTCTCTCTCTCTCTCTCTCTCTCTCTCTCTCTCTCTCTCTCTCTCTCTCTCTCTCTCTCTCTCTCCATCCAGAATTTATTCCTTGATAGTTTTTCAGAAGAGACTATACAGAAAGGTATCTATTTCTTCTAGATTTCAGTCTTAAGAACTAAATCAAGATCTACTTTCAAAACGATGTCATCATCTATTGAGAAGGTGAAGTCATGGAGAAATTCCAAATAGTATTGAAGAAAACTGTCCTCATCAGAAAGGACTGAGATCCTCTTGAATTTGACCTGTATAGCAATTTGGAAGGAAGTTTAATTTTGTGATTTGATCCATTTTAAGAAAATCCCTGACAATCATACCCTCATTCCTCATGTTTAAGTCTCATCCATTTTTTCAATCAATAACCATCACAATAATATTAACAACATTTACTAAATTCTAAGTGTTATTAAGTGTTTATGAAGTATTTACTAAGTGTTTTTAAGTATTCTAATTTGTTCAACAACCAACATATACATATCACCAAAGCTTAGCAGTGTAACACATTAAGTATGAGTTGTTCATTTACTCTGAAGATTCAGTGCATGACTGGGGAGCACAGCTATTGCATCCACCCAGCTTTAGGAAAGAAGATTGCACTGCATGTTGCCAGCCTGGACCAGAATTCTAAATATAAAAAGTAATTTTGCCTGGGCATGTTTCTTTTGGGCTGTTTAAAAGTAGCATATTTTTTCACCCAACCATCACACAAGAATTATCGATGTAGAGTATGCTCTTATAGCAAAAGTTTAGTCGTTTGTAAAACTACACCATTGGCTGAGATAGTATCTCCCACAATGACGTCATTAAATAAAAACAGTTCAACAAACTACAGAGCTTTTAAGTCCCCACTGCCTCTTGTCTATTCTATTTCACCTAACTCAGGCTGTGAGAATCACAGAAAAAAATAATCACACAAATGGAATACAGACAATAAACGGCATCCAGTGACTCATTAAGTTCTAACACAGCGTCTAAACTTACAGCAGGTAACTTAGCTGGAAAAATATAGAAACACCGAGACAAGCACATCCACTTTCTCACATGACTAATTTAGTGTGAGAGAAAACCCTGGTTTTACATTCTTCAAAGCTCATGACTGACTCTCTCAATAGTGCTGAGAAATCTGTGTGCCTGTGTTCAATTAAGGGAGAAAAACTCACATTTTACAACTGAACATAAAGTTATCTTAATGAATGGGTCTATTTCCTGAAAGTATGACACTTACAGAGACATAAACTTGTAATAAAAATAAAATATTATTAACATGTCAGT
This sequence comes from Micromys minutus, assembly GCF_963924665.1. Classification (NCBI taxonomy): domain Eukaryota; kingdom Metazoa; phylum Chordata; class Mammalia; order Rodentia; family Muridae; genus Micromys; species Micromys minutus. Next base: position 19,114,251 of record NC_137953.1, on the reverse strand, counting down.
GTCTTATTGGGTCACACCCAGGCATAGATCAAAACATTAGCCACTGATAGGAAGACTCCCGAATGTCCATTTCTGGACTCAAATTATGACCAGGTTAATGCACTGGTCCTAAAGCTTTGTTACAAATCTAGTCACCCAGGAAACAGCCAGAAATATTCCCAATGTCTTCTCCCCACTTAAAGTCAAATCAATGGGGTTGTGAGCTGGTCTTTAAAGCCTTCTGAAGTGAGGTTACTGGAACAAAAGGTGTGAAGAGTATCAGGACGCCAGGGACTAATGAAATTACCTCCTACATCTCTTGCTCTAAAATTAGAAAGTCCAGAGTTTGTGACCAAAGTGTTCTTTCTGCCACGAGTCAGGCGCAGAAATAACATGTAAGACAGGGTAAACATAATGAAAAGTCAAGACAAACCACTAGTCAAAGGGAGGCAAGCCCCTCCTGAGTGAGCTGGAGACTGTTGTCATATTTTGGAAAGAGACTGGCTAAGTTGTTTTTTGAGACTCGAGGAGCTTGGATATTTAATTCAGCTTTCTCATGGTAAACTCCACAGAGGTGATTATTTTTACTAAAGAATCCTTTTAAAATGTAGTTGGAGTTTGTTATAAATAGCACTAACAGCAACTATTTACTGCAGCTCAGAGCTTGGGCCTCTGTGCAGTGTTCTTTCTGAAACTCATATCCATTTATGACGCTGCGCTGTTGTTCTCTCTGGAGCAGGTGGAGTAAGAAATACTTCCCAGGCTTCCCTCACTGCCAAGAAGTGCAGAAATTGTATGTTAACAGTGGGTGCTTCCTATTCTTACTTCCATGACATTCCAAGTTATCTGGGTCATTTTTGCAGTCTTCCAGGGAAACATCAAGAGTATTTTATGCTTAATTCTCACAGGGTGGGGGGAAGGCGCACGTTAGGATCCTAAAGAGATTAGACAATTTGTCAGGAAACAGGATGAGCCATTACATTTTCTGAAAAAGTAAATAATGTGGAGTAACAAATATTTAAATGTATTGAACCTCTTTCAAAGTGAGTGATATTGAAGAGGAAACATCAGTCAAGAATACCATTAGTTAGAGCATCATCGTAACAAGCATGTAGGACTTGCAATTCTCTTTGTTGACACATATGTATGCACTTAGTTTCAAATACATCTGTGTACAAACTCCCATTCACAATAAGCTTGCAGAGACTTAATAGAAATATAGCAGCATTATGAATTTAAAAATAACCGTTAAGTTTCAACATGATACATCTCAGATGAGCCTCTAAATAAATAAAATACCAAAATCAAAAAAAGTGTTACATTAAGCGAGCTACTCTTTCTACTTCATTTAAGTGCTTCACATGCTTGCAATAGAGAGACATGATGAAAGGCAGAGACGTTGTGGAGATATCTGTTGGGTGGTTCTTGACAGGTTGGATCAGGATTTCCCTTTGTAGTCTATGCTGGCCTTCAGCCTTTAGTCCTCTTGAGTTCTGGGGTTAGAGACATGTGACAATACCTTGCAATGTGGAGCTGGCTTTGAAAAAGTTGTGTGTCCACCTATCCCCTCTAAACCAACTGCCACCAGCTGTCCACCCAGTACTTCTGGAGAAAGTTCTTTTTTTACTTCAGTCAAGCAGGAGTTTATAGAGTAGTCTTATTGGAAAAATAATGACTATTTCCTGTGCACTGGGTGATCCAGTAGCACAATAACACACTCATTCCTGCAAATTTTTATGAGATGCCATCTGTTTCTCACGCGATTGGGCTGTTTGATCACTCAGCAATAGTACATTATGGAATCCAAAGGTTAAGTTTTTGTAGGATAAGTAGGCTTGTAACTGTATCTGAATCCCATGAGAAATATACAAGTCATATAGAAAACACTCTAGTTCCTGTCTGTTCGTGTTCATGTTTATATTCATGTTCATGTTCTCATTCTAAAGGGGCCAATAAGAGTTAAATAAGAGGACTTGAAGGTTTTACCAACATCTCACAGATTAGAAAAAAAGATAGCAAGCTTCAAAAAATCCCATAGCTGTTATAAATCCAGGACCAGCAGTTGAAATGTGAGAACATTTGGGCCCTGTTTCTGTTTTCTGTGTTCCACTCCAGAAGCACCACTAGAACTAGCTAGGAATCAGAGGGGAAAAGAAATCAACTCTATTTCTTTAGCTATTTCTGGCTTGCCTAGAACAAACCTGAGGATAAGAAGTGGGTAAATCTCAACTCCTACACATATCCAGGAATTGGTGATTTATGTTTTTATGATATTGCAGGGTTCCAAATTATTTCATTGGAAATATGATCACAAAATGGTATTGTTTAGAAATATATAAAAAGTTATGGGGATGGCTTGGCTAAAATTTATGCAAGAGTAAGAAAAAATGTCTGTGTTGAATATATTTTAAAGGATTTTTAGACAAAAGAAATAAAAATATTTTTATTGTATTTTATGAGCATTGTGTATGAGATCTAATATTCACAAAACTAAAATTGAACAATTAGAAATGACCATAAAAGTACACTTATAATCACATTTCATAATCACAAAACTAACCTGAAAATTAAAGTAAGGGCTATTTTTAAGATACTGTATGTGTTGAATCAGGGCTTAAGTTAGAAAAAGAGTTAGTGTTAGTCTCTAAACCTTACCCAAGTATATAGCACCTCAGGCCAAAAAAAAAAAAAAAAAAAATCCTTTGTTCACATCCCTAAAAGCTATAGAAATTAATATCAACTGTTTGGTGTTAGTATGTGAATGGAAAAAATATAGAAATAAGAAAGGAAATGGATGCTCCTAGGAATGGTGGAGGAGAAAATTTATTAAAGATATATGGGAGAGCATCACCAAAGGCAGAGATAGCTGGGAGAGCCCAGAGGAAACATGACCAGACTAAACTGTGCCATGAGAAGTGTGTGTGTCTGTGTGTGTGTGGGGGGGGGGTGTCAGGTACAGCAGCCACAAGGCCCAAAGTTGCAAAGAAAGCAGGTAACCAAAATGGTTGGATTATACAGAGAAGAGCAGTAACAACTTGTAGGGACTGAAGGGATGCAGGGAGACTTGGCAGCCAGAGTCTGCTTTGATGTATTTAATAGTAACCTCAACCATGTGCCCCAGTACTGAAACCTAACAGTATGTACCAGGATTTTTAAGGAATCATTACAGAAGTAATCAAGGATTTCTACTGATCTCCATGGGTTCCCATTTTAATGCAGGAAGACAACTGTGCTAAATGAACATAGCTAAGAAACTGGTAGAAAATAAAAGAAAAATAAAAAGCTCTCAGCCATAGTAGAATAGAAAGTATCACGGGTGTGAGGAGTCAGGCACTGGAAATCGGGTGGCTGGAAGGCTGGAATCCATCAGTATGCTTGAAGTACTTCAGAGTTGGTGTGCCAGAATTAAGATTAGTATGCCTTCCCAGTAAGAAATCACTCTGCCCTCCTGAGATTAAGAAAAGGAACCCTCCTTAATAATAATGTGCATCCAGTTCTGGCTAGTGTGCACACACACCCATGCATGCTTACACACACACACACACACACACACAAAGTCTATATGAACTGTAACCCTTAAATCTTTTTCAGGTCCCTGCCTTAGGTTTTACTTTGAACAATTTAAACAGACACAGGAGACTGTAAGTTTGGCCACTCGGGCCAATAGGACACAGCAAATGCTACAATAATTTAATTTCGTAAACACACCAGTTTTGTTCTTTTCGAATAGTTACCTGGGGTCATCTTGCCCACCTGGAAAAGGTATTTAATGGCAGCTGGAAACTTTATTGTGACTTTGTGCTGCCTCTTTGAGCTGCCTGTAAAAGGTTGTTCTTTACTAAAGAGATAGGACTTGGTTGTATGTCATGGTTGTCTTCTTTTGTTATGGGAATTGAGCCTTCTTGTAGCTCAAGCTTGGTGAAGAAACACTAGAATCCCAGAATTCTAAATTCTATTTATTTTTAACAGGCCTGGTTGGCATGCTACTTATCCTTGGAATATTCTGGAAGCAGCTCTCCCTTAGTTAAATTGAACTTTGTGTGATTTAAGGTCCCCCAGGATATTCTGTCAGTAAATCCTTTCTAACAATTCTATTTGAATTTTGTCTGTGCAACCATTGTGTTACAGCGCTGCAGGGTTACAGTAGAAAGACCACTGAGCAACCTGAAGGAGACAAGCCTTGAGAACCTGGGCAGGAAGAAATTTGAATTTTCATAATAGTGCAATAGGATTCAGATATGATTACAGAGGAGTGGTTTTGCTTGCCTTAGCTGAAATATAAAACAAAATAAAATTACCTCATTCTGGCCACTGTGAAGTCTGTTCTGTGGCGCAGGGACGCTCCAGGAGAGGAGCAGAACCAGGAAGCAATTTTCCCCACCCACCCCCTCTCACACACCCCCTAACTAGCCCACCCTTGTAGGTGAACCTTCACCAGGTTCACACTGCATGTCCTTAGGTCATATCTGTGCCTTTTATAAGGAAAGATGTCTTTTTAAGCAAAAAGCAGAACTTGTCCAAGGGCTCTTTACTCCCTACATTTAAAAGTCCACACTCCCTTAGGTCACAGCCATTTCAGAAAACCCTTGGAAGTCACCTCCCTTTGCTTAGTTGCTCCTTAGGATCTCCCTATTGTTGAAGTCTTCTTTAAAGGGTGGCTGTGAACTGTGGCTGCCTATCTTTCAGTTTTAGTTACTGTCTTTTCCCCAGCCTATAAGCAGGAAGAAGGCAGACTCCATTTCTGTTTTGCTTATTTCTACATTAAAAAAAAAAAAAAAACCTAGTCTTGACAAAGTAGTTAATCCAAGAAATATTTTGAATTATTACCAGCACATCTTCATAATCCCAGTATTCCTGAAGTGTAGTCTGAGTCTAGACAGTCACTTTATGTCACAAAGAAAAAAAATATAACAAAGTATGCATATGTTTATTTTACGTAATAAGAAAAATAATTTCTCCTTATATCTTATTCTAAAATAAATTCATTGTATTTCTGCTCTCTGTACGAAAAATATAATATGGAATATCTAACTTTCTGACCTGCAGAGCCAAAAGATAAGTTCTTCCTGTCATTAAATTTGTGATCTGAGCTTGAAAGCAAATCGTTTACAAAAGGGAAAACAGTTCCTCCTCCTCCCCAGCTCATGCCACATTCCAATTACTGGGATTACTTTTATGTAGAGACCTAGGCTATGTCCCTTCAGATAGATCATATCTACAACTCACCTCTTAAAACCTCGGCATATGTGAGGTTTCTGAGAACACTTTGGGGAAGGAGTTGCCCAGGACTGAGGGACTGCAGTGGCAGATGGAATTTAAGCTGCTTCTCCACCAGCATCCTACAACGTGGCAACGAGTCTGCTGACTTCTCGATTTATAATCAAAATTGTGAGTTTTGATAACATTGTTATTGTATTTAGTTTCAGACATATCAGGATATGCTGATACATCTAAAGAACCATTCTAGATCAGAGACTCACAATGACTTTGCACTTCATGTTTAATTCTTACAATTTCACCTTCACACTTAGGTCTATGAGCTTTTTGTATTCTTTTCTATATGATAAGACATGGGAGAGTGACCTATGCTCTTAGTTCCTGTGGAAATCCTACTGTTCTGAAATACTTGTTGGAGAACGTTTCTCTACTCATTGAATCTGTCTCAAGCCCCTTGTTAAAATATTCTCTAGCATAAATGTGAACCTCAGCTTCTTAGCATTGTATGTTAGAGAGGAACAGCACCATACCTTCCCAAGTGTTACAATTTGTAGTAAGTCTGAGTTCAGAATATATGAACTACTCTAATTTCATACCTCCCCTTGCATATTGTTTTGTTCATTTGACATGGCATTTAGCAAAAGGTGGGTAATTTGGGCACAAGCTAGGCTTTTGTTAAGTGCCAAATTCAATCTGTAGAATGATTTCAGGAAAATTATCACCTGAATGGCATTAAGTGTTCCAAGCAGTGAGTGTGTCTTTTCATTTAGAACTTTTGTAATTTCTGTTGAAAATGCTTTCTTTTTAAAAATTTTACTTACTTAAATTTATTTGTGTAAATGTGTGCCAGCAAGCCTGCATGCATTCCTGCCTGCGTGCATGCATGCATGTTGGTACGTGTGTGTGTGAGTGTGTGTGTGTGTGTGTGTGTGTGTGTGTGTGTGTGTTGTGAGTAGAGGACAACTTAGAAGTCTTTCTCTGTCTACGTTGGGAAATAAGAGTAGAAATCTGTCATTACCACTGAGAGCAAGAACAATTGCCTGCTCAGCGATTTCAATGCTTTAAAGTTTCAAAGCAAAATTTCTACTTATTGAATATGTTTCTAATTATTTCATTGTTAGAATCAAATTATAAATGAAATTGTTTTATGAATGTTTTGATGTCCACTGTTAGATTACTGAAATGAGGTTGATCTTCACATATTGATCATACACCTATAATCCTTTACACAGAATTTCTTTCTAGTTTATGATTCAAAATTTTAAATTAGTAATTTTTTAAAAAGGCTATTTTAAAAGATAACTTTGCATCCTTGATTCACAGTTATTTCCTTTCAGAAATTGAAATATTTCATTTCATGCTTTCAGACTTTTGTGGTTACTGATGTAAAATCTGGGGTTTATTCTGATATTCCTGACTTTGCATATAAAATGATATCTTTAGCATTGTTTCTTTACTTTTGATCTTTGACATCTCAACTATGACATGCCATGAGGAAATTATTCTCTTCCCATATCAGTTTGGAGTTATGAGTGTATTTTGTAAAGGAGGTATGGAGGTCTGACTGGAGTTACTGTGCTCCCAGAGAATTTTATTTCTGATCCTAGCATTACCCACACTGGGTAGCTGATAACTGCATGAAATTCCAGTCTCAAGAGATATGGTACTCTTTCTTGGCTTCTGCGGGTAGTTACAACCGCATAACCTCAAAGATACACAAATAGACATAACTAAAATAAATAAGTTTTAAGAAAAAAGGTATTAAAAAATAAAGTTTTTATCATTGTTCTCTTTAAATGTGTTTGAGACAAAGGGATTTTATATCCCGAAACTTTCCCTTTATTCTCTTTAAGACAGTATAAATAATTCTATTACATTATTACATTATATGTAAACTTCATTGCAAAACAAAAAAAATAAAGTTTCAAAATTCAACAAAAATTTTAGTTGTATACTTCCATTTTTCAATTAAATCCTTGCAATAATTTCCTTAAGTTAAGCCTTTATCTAATAAAATTTCTTTCACTGACCACCAGCATACTCTCATAAGAAACTGTGCTAATGAAATTGAAAGATGTCGGATTCATGGTTCATCTCTGTCCACTTCTATGTAGAGTGTGTCGTAATGTCAAATAGTTGAGCTCCATCACTGACTGATGTCTGTAGCATCTTGTTCTTCATCCTTACGATGACTAGGTAAGCCTTCTTCCTTCTTATGCTCACCAAAGCCCTTTTCTTGGTTTCACTTTAATTTAATATTTCTATCATTCTTATATCAGTCATATCTGAAAATAGCATGCATAGTGATTTGGCTTGAAATTAACAGCATAATACTAAAGAGACACACAGGCAGATGAATGTTTATAGTTGCAGATTTTAAAAGATTAACTATAATGTACTTTATGGTATCTCACTTTTCATTTTATTTTAAAGTAGGCTTTCAACATTTTATACATAGTTCAATTTAACTTTTTAATAGAAAAAAACAGAACAATAGAAAATCACAAGCTATTTGCATTTTGTCTTTAAAGCTTTCAACTGCATAGTTTTTTTTTTAGTTTTTTTTTTTAAGTAGCATTTTAGGATAATAAATACTTCAAGCTTTTATAGGCCATTTTCAATAAATAGTTTAAGCTATGCTTATATCCCAAAATATAGTTTTGCCATGGCCATTCTTCACTGTTGCTCTCTAAATCCAAACATGAATTAAACATATTAGCCAAATACATATTTTTATTATGTCTTATTCAGAATTCTCCTCCCCCCCCCCCCCGGAACAGAGTCTGTCCCCATTTCATCCTCATTCATGCAACACCTGTCACACGAAGCTTTCTGCTCATCTTCTTTGTCATTAGCGCCTGTCATACTGACTGGCTAGATAGCTTCTATAAAGCATTTAGTGAATGAATAAATGAGCAGAAGGGGCAGGTATTGAACTTTCAAAGGAAAGCGAGCCATTATTAAAATCGGAATGAACTGCGCAAAGCTCCTCATGTTCACGATAAAGCCATATAGGGCACTTTCAAGAGTGGGGCCTTTGAGATATGTAGGGTGAGGAGGTGAAAATGTGTTTACATCTGTGGAAAGTGATCAGATAAATATGACTAGACTAGACACTTCCACGGGCAGCATATGGTCCTCCTGACAAATCCCAGTCTTTCTTGGTCTTCAGTGAAATTTTTGGAATAGCTGCTCACATCTGTTTACTCACTGCCTATGGCTACTTTGTGCTCTACTGGCGGAGTATAAAGCAGAGACATATTGTAACCCATATGAACCACAATCCCTGAAATATTTACTACCTAGTCTTTACAAAATGTTTTCCAGCCATGGATTTAGGTGTGCTTTAATAGTAACTAGTGGGCAATAAGATTATAAAACTATTGAGATGCTAGAGCAGGAAATTTCAATCTGTGGCTGGCTTTGGACTTTGTGTTTGTGTGGAGAAGCTATCTACATTAAGGTGATAGGTCCCTGCACTTTCACTCAGTCCCCTGGGAGGAAGAAACAATCCGAGCCACTGCCAAATATGGAAGATGTTAAGAATGGGAATAATACTACCGGAAGCCAGAAAAGAGAGACACGGGATGATCAGAGTGAAAATTAAAAAGACATGGGCCTTATAGATCCACATAGACACACTCTGATGACAGGAGAAATACATTCAAAGAAGGAAATGTTAATAATCAGTTCAAGTTGCAATAGTAGACTCTTGAAGTAAAAAGAAAAGAAAGAAAAAATACTGTATGACAAGTTGGTTTGCATGGAATAATTCTAACATTGAAAAAAAATCTACTGGATGCTGTCTAAACAGAAGTATTTGCAGGTATGAGAAATATAGAACCTGAGGTCAAAGGCAAGGGCTGAAGTCATGATGCTTATTGAAAAAAAAAGACCAAGCTTGTAAGAATAGAATGCCAGAGTAGCCCCAGAGAGCATCACTCCCGGTGGACATAAGAAATGGTGACACACACTGAACAGCAGGAATGTAATAGATAGCACACCATCGTATAATTCAGAAAGTCAATTCAAGATGAGGGATGTAATTAATTCCGTTCCATCTTATTTATGAATGTTCAATGGAAATATATAACTTATCATAAACATCTCACATGTTTCAAGGGTAAAAAGCATTTTGCAAGAAGAATGGGGAATTTTTAAAATATGAAATAGGAATCTCATTGTATAAATAAAATGAGTTACTTTTCAGAAGGAATGTCAAGATTGTTTTCTCATGATACTTCATGTATCTAAAGGTATTTAAACACAGAATAGGGGCTTGGTTGAATTTGAAAATTAATCATCAGCTTATTAAAATTACTAATTAAAGCTTCATTTCCTTATTGGTCTTCCAACTTTATAAACCCTCTGTCTCATTTCTCTCAATAATTTCCATCCTCCAGGACCCTCAACAATGGTTTCTAAACCTTTTGATGATTTCAACCTATCCAAACAGGTCTATTAAATATTTTGCATAAACAAGTTTAATTATATGTTGAGCTATTATATAGCTTTGTAATATTTTCTCTTTTGCTTATTAACACAATATTTAAATATTTATTATAAACAAGTATAATTATAATCAAATAATATAAGATTTAATGGTCAATAAACACCATATTAAACATAAAGTCAGTGAAATTTTCATGTGAAATTGTGTAATGAAACTAATTGCTCAGGTAAATACTCAGGCATTACTGAATTTAGAGACATCATAAATTCAAAATATTGAACATCAGTAATTCATAAAATTTACAATCTGTATGAGGTATTAGGATATGTTGGTTTGGCCCCATGAAAATCCCTGCTATTAATTTGAAATATCTAAAAGCCTGAAAGAAGCCCATTCATTGATATTAAGTAAGAAATCTTAATTCTAAGCAATTTGAGATATTGACAAGCCCTGCCTAGGATTATATTAGAATATATTGATGCCTAAAATTAATCTTTAACTTAATTATAATTGGAAAAAATCATGTGATATGAATTTCTGATCCAATTTCATAAATCTGTAATCTTCCCTTGTATTTATATAACTTGATCAAATTTTAGATATTTTTGAAGACTTTTAAACTTGATTGAATCTTATACTGGTTTTTATATCTTCTAATTATGGGAAAATAGTATTGATATGCAGCCACCAAACCCAGTAACTATTGCTGATTCCAGGAAGTACTTTCTGATAGGAGCCTGACATAGTTGTCTTCTGAGAGGCCCTACCAGAGCCTGACCTATCATTGGATGGAGAGTGAGGATCCAATGGAGGAATTAGGGGAAGGACTGAAGAAGCTGAAGGGATTTGCAACCTCATAGGAAGAACAATATCAACCAACCAGACCACAATAGCTCCCAAGGGCAAAGAATAGACATGGAGGGACCCATGGTTCCAACCACATATGTAGCAGAGGATGGCCTTATCTGCCATTAGTGGGAGAAAAGATCCTTGGTCCTGTGAAGGCTTGGTGTCCCATTGTAGGGGAATGCTAGGGCAGTGAGGCAGAAGTGGGTAAGTGTGGGGAGAGATCATAGAAGTAGGGGGAAGGGATATGGGGTAGGAGGGTGTGAATGAGAAATAGGGAAGGGCGATAACCTTTGAAATGAAAATAACCCCCCCCCAAAAAAAGAATGGCAACCATACTACATTTATGCACCTAATCCCAGTATTCACAAGACATGGGCTATATTGTGAGTTCTAGGCCAGTGCCTCACTGTAAAACCCTATCTCCAAGAAAGAAAGAGAAAGAGAACGAAAGAAAGAATGAAAGAAAGAAAAAAAGAAAGAAAGAAACAAACAAACAAACAAAAAAAGAAAGAAAAATGAAAAAGAAGGAAAAAGAAAGAAATAAGGAAGGAAGAAAGGAAGAAGAGAGAGAGGGAGAAAGAATAGGAAGGAAGGAAGGAAGGAAAGAAAGAAAGAAAGAAAGAAAGAAAGAAAGAAAGAAAGAAAGAAAGAAAGAAAGTGGAGACAAGAAAAGAATGGCAGCCTTATTGGTTTTAGATTTGCTTCATTATGTTGATATGATATGCTTAGGAAACATGAAGACAAACCAAAATGCAAAATTTTGGAAGTTTTTTTTTGAGTCTGTGGTGTGGGTAAAGTGAATAACGTAGATACAAGTGGGAAAAAGTTGAAATTTTGAAGAACATTTTTGGCTAAACTGTGTATTTGGAATTGTGCACTAGATGACAGGTTTTAAGTATGTAAAGTATGGGGTAGAGGACAATGGCAGAGATGGGTTGAAGAAGCACCAGGAGACCTGAAGGAGTTGTAAAAACACAAGCAAGAAGTGTTGGTTGTCCAGACCAAGAAAGAAAGTTGGAATTGGAAGTAGTTGCAATAGAATACTTGGACCTATTGGTTTCCAGTTTCCAATATAGAAAAGAGTGAAAGCTGAGCAGGAATGTGTGTCTTTAGGAGTCACGGTCTTCTTAGAGAATTCATCAGGATCCACAGTGCAAGCTCAGTGGCCATCTTCCCACGTTGTCACACTACATGCTCTCTCCCTTGGCCACTTAATGCTGAAGCCATTGTTCCATTTAAAAAAAGGATTGCTATTGTTCAGCCTCAACAAACTGTATGTGAATACATATAACGTAGTTCCTTACATGGGTCCAATTTCTATGCCATTTTGTATTTTCTTAGACTTCTGAATTATCAAACTGTCACTGTGCAAAAGGGATACAGTTCTAGGGGTTTGAATGTATTTTCTAAGAAAGAAAAAAAAAAACCCAGTGAATGTAACATTCAATAAATTTCCCCAGAAAAGTGTCTTAATCTTTTCATTGTTCTGCACTCTTTGGCTTTAGTAAATCTTAGCTTATGATTCTATATTCTCCTGGATTCTTGTTTACATCATAATTTTGAAGTGTGTGTTTCTAATTTTATGGCTTACTAAAGGAGTAGGATTTTCATTGCCTGGTTAATGTTTGAGGATTGGGTGCATAGATTATTCGGCAGTCAGCAGTCTTCTCATTTAAGAGAATCTAAGTGATTCTAATATTAAATCGAATAATAAATCTAATATTAAAATATACAAATTGGTGCACTATGATAATATCGAAGTTTGAAATGTTTTGAATGAAGTTGAATGCCAATCAGATATTACCTGGAGTATAAAAATACCTGTCTTTTCCTTTATTTCTGTGGTAGTCTGATCTAAGGAAAAATACCTATAAACGAATGCTTAATTTTTATCATGTGACAAACACTGCTGGCAGCCACAGGGAACATAATCTATTCAGAACACACCACACACACACACACACACACACACACACATGTATGTGTACACAAATAAATGCATGTTTATTTAATCATAAGTATTCCAGTAAAATAGAAAACAGAGCCAGGCCTTGGGGTGAGGGGAAATATGGGTCGCAGTATTTCTAGCAAAGGCTTCAGAAAGAGATACATATTTAAAGAAAATTTCAAAGGAGAAGAGGAAGTAAACAGACATGATCAGGGAAGGAATCCAATTGGGCCAGCACACAGCAAAGGTTAATGTTCTGAGGTGTGCTGGATAAAGATCCTGAAGAACTGAAGAATGGAATGTGATAGGGCTGCATCTGAAAATGGGAAGGAGAAATGAAGAAAGACGCTCTTGGTGAGGTTACTTTGGGGACCTGGCCTTGTGAACAATGGGACAAGAAGACGTGAGAATATTGATGAGTGACATAATTTGACTTGTGTGTTTAGTAGGATCAAGATTACAAAATAAATGTGACATTAGAACTTGAACACAGAAAATTTGTCTTGAAAATAAAAAAAAACTGTCAATGCAATCAGCTGGGGCCGATTTAGGGAAAGTAACCCTACGGGATGTTCCCCAAATATATTCTGTAAAATACAGTGCTAAGAAGAAAGTAAATGCAGCTAACTCTGAAAATTCATCGGTCTCCGTGCAAGGTTTGAGATGCTCATGTACAGTCGAAGTTGAATAATGCAAAACATATTATTTGCAGTTTCATTCTGTCGCTGGGTAGTAGACCGGAAAAGAGACAGAAAATGATCTAAGTGCTCTTTTACTTTCTTCGTCAAAGTACCCTGTGACTCTTCAGAATGGAACTGGGACTGGTTCTATGAGCTTGCATAGGTCACTTAATTTAAACTACTTCAAAGAGAGAAACCTGATATTAATTATATTTAAGTATCTCTTCAGTTAAAAACATAACTTGTCAGCACACAATTAGGGTTTTTTTATTTTATTTTATGGAATCACGTTACATCTGGTTCACTGCCCAACTCCCACACAAAACTGGACTTCAGATGATCCAGAAAGTTACTCAGTACCCAGATCAAAAATCCTCCTGGCCAATTCCTCAGGGCCTAGAAGAATTTCTGACATTTGTATGCACAACACCTGGAAAGAAATGATCTTACCTTATCTTATGAAGGTACTATTATATTAATATTATCACAAATGCTTTAATCAACATAGCCACAGTGGTCAAATATGCATCTCTTTATGACCAAAGACCTTTTGTTCATGTAAACTCAAACTCTTTCTCTGGGGACAACCTGTTATATATAAATTCTGCCAAATTTTTGTTCTGTGGTTTTTATTTTTATTTTTTTCAGAATACATTACCAAATGATAGGATACCTTAAGCTTCTTGGGATTTTGTGCACATTATAAACTAAACACACAATGAGACTAAACTGAGAATGGGCCATGAGTATATTTTAATCATGCTAAACATGTTTTTCTATTTTATCTCTCAGATTATTGTACAGATTTTTCCCTTCCATTTCCTCTGTCTGCAACTTCCCAGAAAACTCTCCTTGTTGCTTTTCAAATTTATGGCATCTTATTTTTTATTAAGTGCTCTTACATTCACATATGAATATGTGTATATACAGATATCCTTAAAATATATCCTGCGGATTCTGTGTAATTGTTACCCGAATGTATGTTTTCTGGGATGACCAGTTGGTACTGAATAAGCAGTTGATGTGCTTTTTTCCTAAGGAAGATGTTTTCCTCCACTCTCATCATCCCTCTGTTGCCTGTCATTCTTTGTATGAGACTGTGACCTCACAAGCTTTTCCTGTCTACTCTGGTACATTTATTGATGCCCTCATATTCAGCTCATATGTAGGCAGCCATGTTAATGAGACTTTATATATGTCCTTTCTAACATTACGGGCAAGCACAAACTCATACTAACCTGCCTGTTTTTATGCCTCTTACAACCTCTTACCCCCTCCCCCAATGCCAATGTCCCTCGAGCCTTAAGTGTGGGTGTTGTTATGTCTATGTATCTAGTAAGACTGAGCTCAACAACTCTGCATTTTGATCAGTTACAGTTTTCTATAATAGCCCCCATCCGTTGCAAAGAGAATTTCCTTTTGGATGAGGACCACTTTGAATGAGTATAAGGACCAGAATTTATAGCTGATTAGTAGGGATTAATCCAGTTTAGAAAAGTAGTGATTGTGGCTTCTGCTCCAAGATCCATAACTTCACCAACTGAGAGATGGCAAGGTTCCCAGTACCAGGCAGGCTTTTCCTCATGTTGAGTAAGACTTAGGTCTGATTAGACCTAATCAGCACCAAGGTGTGTGTGCCCCTACTGCATCCCTTACAGTTATCCTGATACAGTGGTCCTTTCTGTGGTTCAGCAGCATCTAGATAGGACTGTTACTTGCTTCCCTTTTTCAGAATCTTGTAACTCATTTGGGGAAACTCCTGTTCAGGAGTCTATGGACCCTGTTTCTGAAGCCCATGCTGTCTTCAGCACTAGAAACTTTCCTTATACCTCATTGAGACAACCAAGGGCAACAGTCTGTAATGTTTTGAGATATCATGGACAGACCTGAACAACAATTAAAAAGTAGGCCTCTAAATATCGATGTTGGGGTTTCTGTTCTGTGGATCTGGCTTGTGGAGAGAGCTTTGTCATTACAAATGAGAAAGGTTTGTTTAAACTATGAAAATTTATGCACAGGATTACATGCAGTGTGGGATCTTTTAAAATAACTATATAACAGTAAGACTCTTTGTGGGATTTTCAGACACCTTTGATGATAATTTTACCCTCCTCTGACCTTCTATATACCCCACTCCCATCCCTAAGGAGTCTCTCTTGTCCCATCTCCTTGGTCATTTCACGGGTACTTATCTTTTCTCCTCTTGACTGTTGTTTAAACCACCTAGACTGAGAATGGTCCACTTTTACTTTTCAGGTTTCTCCACACTTTGTACTCACATCTGAAAATTTGGAAATAATGAGCCTCTGGTAAGAGGCTCTGATGTTGTGTTCATCTTTGGGGGTCTGGGTTAGTTCCATCCATTTACCCATGTAGTTCATGAATTTATTTTTCTTTACAGTTAGACACCATTCTGCTGCGTATATGTATCACATTTTATTCTTTAAAAAACAAAAACAAAAACAAAGCATGTTTTATTTTAATCCTGTTGAGGGTGAGGGACTGTAAAAACAAAATAAGGGGAGGGGCCTCTATATAGTACATACAATAGGACCAACGAAAGGAAGTAAGAACCATTACACCCCTCCCCAATCACTTCTTATGTAGGTCCAAGGCCAACTGAGGATAGGTGGGACATGAATTAAGACACTATTGGCCCAGTAACAGGCCAGTGCACCCAAAGATGCGAAAGGATGTCCCAGAGAGCAAGACCCCAAGTCTCAACTGCTCCCACCAGTGACAGAAATTGAGTTCAGCAGGAAGGCAGATTTCAAATATCAGAGTGCCCTAGTGAACTTTTCAAATCACAAGCTGCAGAGTGAGTGATAAATCAAGACATTTATCAAGATGATGCTGTTCTTAGATTTCTGGGACTTTTCTTCTTCTTCAGGATTGAGGGTCCCAGATGCCAGGGAAACAAGAAGCTCCCAGGACCCAATGGGCATGACATTAGCATAGAAAAGATATAACCTGTAGAGACCACTTCCAGAAGATTGTCAAGGCCCCCAGTCGAGGAAGGAGCCACACACACATCTCAGTGTTTTAACCCAGAAATGTTCCTGTCCAAAGGAAGAACAGGGATGAAAAATGGAGATGAAATTGAAGGAAGAGCCATCCCAGAACTGCCCCACCTGAGGATTCATCCTGACTGCAGACACCAAACCCAACACTGTTGCTTTGCCAAGAGGCACTTGCTGACAGGAACCTGTTGTGGCAGCTCCTTGAGAGGTTCAGCTAGCAACTGACCAATGCAGATGTGGATGCTTGAAAACAACCATCAGACTGAGCTCAGGGACCCTAGTGGGGAGCTAGCAGAAGGACTAGAGGACCTGAGGAGGATTTCAATCCCATAGGAAGAAAAACATCTACACTGATTTGTACAGTGGCTGTACCAGTTTGCCATCTGGTTAACCATGGAATTGGGGGTTCCCCTTTCCTCCCAAATTCGCTACAGCACTTGCTTTAGTTTTGTTGATCTTTGCCTTTCTTACTAGGGTAATATGGAATCTCCAAACTGTTTTGGATTTCATTTACCTAATAATTAAGGACATTTCTGAAATATTTCTTTGCAATTTCCTGTTAAGTTCACGGACCCATCTTTCAAAAAAATTGTGTTGTTTATGGTTTTTATATCATCTTTGATTCTTCAGTTCTGAGTTCTCTACATATTCTGGGTATTAATTCTATGTCAGATGTATAGCAAGCAGAGACTGAGAAGTTTTTTTCTATGCCTATATCATGGAAGGGATGATTTGGTGTTGCTGCTGCTGCTCCTGTTGTTGTTGTTGTTTTGGATATATACAGAAATTTTTGTGGTTTGAGATGAATTTTACAGTAGCTTTTGCTTTCTATTTCTATGAGGAATTGGAGAAAGTGGTATTGAAATTAATTACTATTAATCGAGTAGTGTCAGTTTGTGTCTTTAAAGCCAGTAATAGATTTTTTTAATTATTGCATGCCCCATATTTTGGTGCATATATATTAAAGGTAGTGATGGTCTTCACTGTTAATTGTATCTTTGATTGGAATAAAGTGTTCATCATTATTTCTTTTGATTAGTTTTTTGTTTGAAGTCTATTTTGCCAGATATTATTAGGGTAGTGATATGTAATTGCTTCATGGTCTCATTTTATTGGAGTATTTATGTCTATTCTCTTACTGATAGATGGTACCTTTCTTTAAAATTAAGATCTGCTTGTTGTAGATAACAGATAAATTACATTCTTTTTCATATACTCATCCAACCTGTGACTTTTGGCTTAAAAAAAAGTAAGTCCACTGATACTTAAGATCATTACTGAAGTGTCTATGTTAATGTGGTTGTGCTGTTACTTTTTTGGTGTCTGTGTCTTCTCGGTGGTATTCTGTGTTTAATAATTATGGCTCCTTCCACATTCTTTTTTCTATGCTCATTCCTCTCCTCAGCCCAGCATAATGCATTCTGGGTTTTCTTTAGGTTTGGTCTGTTGGATGCAAATTGTTTTAGGCTGATCATGTCATGGAATGTTTTTCCTTCGATTTTGACAGATAATTCTGTTAGACACATAGGTTTTGTTAAACACATTGTATGGGTTATGCATCTTAGTCTTTTGAAGAGTAGGATGCTTCATTCCAGGCTCTTCTGGATTTCAAAATCTCAGTTAAGGAATAAGTTTTTATTTTGGTCAGCTTTTCTTTATATACAACTTGCATTTTTTCTTTTGTATCTTTTGATATACTTTCTTTGTTGTGTGAATTTAAAGTTTTAACTATATTATTCCAAGGGAATTTTCTCTTTTATGTTTGTATATTTGGTGTTTTGTGTGCTGCTTGTTTTTTTATGGATATGTCATTCCTTGGTTTAGTGAAATTTTCCTCTATAGACTTGTTGAATATCTAGTTCATTCATTAACATGGTAATCTTCTCCCTCATCTATGCCTGTAATAAACATTCGTTCTTTCTTATGGTTACCCATATTCTCTGTATGTTTCTTTTCTGTGTTTTGTTGAGTTTTATATCCATTATTTATTTGTTCTACTGCTCAACTTCATCTTAAAGTCCTGATATTTCATCACCTGCTTGGCTCATTCTACTTTCAATAAGGTCCTTTGAGTATCTTAGTTGAGTAATTGGATCTCAATTTTGTCTTTATTTCAGGTTGAGTCCTCTTCAATGTTCCTACCATCTTACTGAATTTCCTTCTCATGTCTTGGATTGTCTTCATCATTTCTACCTGCCTTGTGTTTGTGTTTTCTTGGTCATCACTCAGGCATTTATTCCTTTATCCTCTTTCTCCTCTGCAATTTTATTGGGCTGTTTCTAGATGTCTTGTTTAAACTTCATGATCTTTGTAATGAACTTATGATTGTCCTTTTAAAATTTGGGTCCTAGAGTTCATCCAGGTAACTCTGCTTGGAAAACGTTTCTATAGGACTGGTAGATTTTAGATGGAAGACACTGATTTGATCTTTCATTTTGTTGGTTTTCTTACAATAAGACCTGAGTGTGTGGGTTTGTTTTGTTAGTTCTGTGTCTAATGTTGACATATCATGGTATGGCATAAAAGAGGTGAAGGTCCTGGAGGTTAAAAATATCTTCAGTTGAATGAAGACTGGTAGATAGAGGAAAGTGGAATGGGGACCAGGATGTGCCATATCTGGAGTGTGGGGCTACCTCTGAGTTTACATAGTGTGTGAAGAGTCTATGCATTTGGAGATGTTTAGGGCTCTACTTAGTCAAAGCTTAAAGCTTATATTGCAGGTAGGGGAGATAAGACTATTACTATGTAGTTTGGAATGTTGTATAAGTTTGGCATGTTGGGGGAAAGTGTGGATGAATAAGTCTCAGAAATTTACCTGTCCAGACATTGGAAAAGAAAGCAGGATCTGCCTGTTTAGGATTATTGGGTACAAAAGGATCTAACATAAAGAATTTCTAACCATGGAGAACTTTAGCTTGGGGGATGTGTAGTAGAGGTTACTTCTCATTGTCTTTGGGACCCTTTGTTTCTTAATGCTTACCTATAGCTCTAGTATGCTATTCTGGGTACAAAGAGACATAAATAAATGTGTGTATATGTGTTTGTGTATAATGTGTGTATGTGTGTGTGTGTAAGCTTTCATGTATACATGTATATATGAATAAGATTACTTAGATCTAGTGCCTCATTTTCAATAACAAACAATCACCAGAAGGAGCTATGCAACACTCATTTTTAAGACACTAAACTAGGGGATAAGTAATGACCAAATATCAGTGCACTAAATGTTCACAAATGTTCCAAAACCTTTGGCAGGAGCTTAAACATTGGTGGGAACCTCAGTCTGTAGAATATTTCCTATTACAGGAGTCTATAACAAGGTGCACTGTGTAAGTTACAAGCATTAAACATTTCATACTTATGCTTCACTGTTCATTACTTTTGCATCAATATTTATTTTTCACATCTAGTTTGATTTTTCCACTCTTTACAAGATGACGGATTTTCTATCATTTCCCACTTTCTTACTGGCAGTCTTCTGTCTCCTTTTATTAATGTGTAAGGTTTCAAGTTCTTACTTTAATGTATTCAGAGAAGAACATCTTGATTCATTTGCATCAAAAGGAAAAAATGAAAACAGATCAGTATTTTTGCCTTTTCTTTTTTAAAGTGAGAGTTGAAAGTATTAGAAGACATTATGTAAGTCACTAAAGCTTTACATCACAGTGGAAAAGCTCATTTGTAAATTGTGTAGCCTCCATAAAGCGGCTCTATTTGCTGTCCCCTTCCCATACTACTGTTTGAAGATGATGGGAATACACAGTAAATATACAGTAAGTTTTGCATACTCACACTAAACTTGTTTACATTACTATATAATTACATACAGTAGATTATGTAGAAGAAATAGTGCAATTATAAATTAAGCTTGGATCAAAGTGGCTTCAAGGATGAACTGATTAAATTTGGCACATATTAGTATATTTAAGACCTTGTCTCTTGAACACTAACACATCAGTGATTCTTTCTACAATAACTGATCGACAAAGTGATGCTTAAAATCAAGAGAAAGAGTAAGTGAGTAAGTGGTTAAATAAGTGGGTGTCTTGTAGACTCTCCTTCGGTACTGAGGATGACATTGAACTCCTGCTAATCCTGCTTTTATCCTTGGAAGTCTGGCATTGCAAGCATCTGTCATCATACCAAATCTGATATTGTTTTTCCACTAAACTAAATATAACCTTGCCCTATCAGAAAATACAAGAAATCACAGCCTATGTTCTATAATTAAGAGACTCAATGGCTGCATATTCAATACAAAAGAACTATTTACAAAGAACTTAAGACATAATAAAGAAATGTATGTCACATAAATAAATTTGGTGGTACCCCTGGGTGACAATTTGACTTCACTGTGAAAATCAACTATGTCATAGACCACTGCAATCCATTAAGGCTGAGACTTCAGTCTCCGTTCTTTCAACAAGAGTGTGTGATGCTCCGTTCTTGACATTGTGTGTAACAGATATGGTGAACCATGACAGAAAGGAAGGATAAAACATAGGAAAATATAAAGCAAGTGTCACTATCTCTATTTTAGTCTTCATGCTTAGACCAAATTTGCTTATGTAACTGGGCATAGCAGAAACAATGTCAATTAACTGATATTGTAGAAGTTCAATGAAGAGTATACACATTTCGCTATAGTTACTGGACACTAAATATAAATTTTGTAGAAGAATGAAACTTCTAAGTTTCTTACATGACCAAAAATAAATGCTAGGTTAATGAAAACATGTAAGCATCAAGAACATTTTAAAGCCATGAATAGTGGTACACCCCTTTAAGCTCAGCACCCAGTAGGCAGAGGCATTCAAAATTCTATGAATCTGAGGCTAGCCTTGCATATAGAGAGAGTTCTAGGCCAGCCAATATTATGTATTGAAACCCTGCTTCAAAAACTCAACAAATTTTTTTAAAACTGGAGAAATACCTAAACATTTAAGAGTCTATACTGCTCTCACAGATGACCCAAGGTTTGTTTCCAGCATCTACAATAGGCAGCTCACAAGTCTTTTTAACTCTAGCTCCTGGAGCATCTGTCACCTCTGGCCTCTGTAAGAACCTGCAATCACATGCTTCCACCTGCAGTCACATGCACACACACACACACACACACACAGAGAGAGAGAGAGAGAGAGAGAAAGAGAGAGAGAGAGAGAGAGAGAGGGAGAGATTAGCAAAGTTGTTTTAGGTGCAAATACAAAATGGAAACAACTAGCCATTCTTCTTCAGTGGCTGTTTGGAACACATGAAAGTCAAAAGCTCACAATCACAGCACCATTCTGCCAAACGCTTTAGAAATAAGATTGTATAACTGGAAATCTAAGCAATTTATGTGACTTGGAAATAAAATCTGACTCCTGAATTGAATTTACCATGACATCCTTTAAATCCCAAGAATGTAATTTTCAGTTTACCTAAATTATTGTTTGCTAAGATCTTAATACGCTTTAAGTATCAATAAATGGCATAGTTTCTTTAGAGTGAAGTTATAAATTATACTTAAATGTATCTAAATTTCACATAGAAATAACTGTCAGGATAAAAACCCTTTTCCTTGCATATTGAAAATATGCCCTTGAATTTGCATAAAATGCGGCAGTATATTGTGAGTGAAGCGAAATACAAACACAACAGCACTATTGTCTAAGCAGAAGGCTGAGTGCACTGTAGAAATAGATTCTCAGACCCATGCAAGCTGGAAGTCAAGGTGATTGCAACACTAGCATGTGGATAATGAAGAAGTGGCAGTGCCAAGCAGTCTCTTAAGAGGATGGATTAGCCAAGGAGGCTTACATGAAACTGGTGAAAACTACACAAAGGTTTCACAGCATTAACGCACATTAACTTGTCCTCTGTCTCAGATGAGGACCATTCTCAAAGCTTCCTTTTCACTTTTTATAGCTGCTTAGATCCACATTCTGGTTTTAAGTAGGACTGATTTCCAGAGTGGTTTTACCAGCTTGTCATCTCACCAACAATGGAGGAGTGTTTGTCTTTTTCCACATCCTCATCAGAATATGCTTCCATGGTTGCTCAAAAAAGTAGACATAATACTAGCTAAGGACCCAGCTATACAATTCCTGAGCATATATCCAAAACATACTCCAGCATATTACAAGGACACATGCTCCACTATGATCATAGCAGCCTTATTTATAATAGCCAGAAGCTGGGAAGAACCCAGATGTCCTTCAACAAAAGAATAGATACAGAAAATGTGGTACATATACACAATGGAGTACTACTCAGCTATTAAAAACAATGGCTTCATGAAATTTTTAGGCAAATGATGGAACTAGAAAATATCATCCTGAGTGAGGTAACCCAGTCAGAAAAGAACACACATAATATGTACTCACTGATAAGTGGTTACTAACCCCCAAAAGCCCTGAATACCCAAGCAACAATTCATAGACCTTATGGAAGCTCAAAAAGAAGGAAGGCCAGAATGTGGATGTCTCAGTCCTTCCTAGAACAACAGACTCACAGGAGGAAATACAAGGATGAATAGAGGAGCAGGATTGAAGAAGAGATCATGCAGAGACTTTCTCACCTAGGGATCCATTCCATATGCAGCCACCAGACCCAAGCACTATTGCTGAAACCAAAAAGTGCTTACTGACAGGAACCTGATATGGATCCCTCCCCAGAGGCTTTGCCAAAGTCATACAGATACAGTTGAGGATCCTTGCAGCTAATCATCAGATCGAGCAAGGAACCCCAATAGATGGGCTAGAGAAAGGAGTAAAGAAGGTTAAAGTGTTTGCAACCCCATGGGAAGAACAACAATATCAACCAACCCCCCCCCCCCCACATCCAGAGCTACCAGGGACTAAACCAACAACCAATGAGCACATATGGAGAGCTCCATGGCTCCAGCTGCATATGCAGCAGAGGACAGCATTGTCTGGCATCAATTGGAGGAGAGGCCTTTGTTCCAGTGAAGGCGGGTTTTCACAGTGTAGGAGAATGCCAAGTCATTGAGGTGGGAGTGAGTGGTTGGGAGAGCAAGCAAGTGGAGGGAGGATGGGAAAATGGGAGTGGAGGGAAAGGGGATAACATTTGAAATGTAATACAGAGGATATCCAATGAAAAATGTTTTTGCCTGCTTAGTGCCATTCTTTCTTGCTACTTTGTATGTTTGTGGCTTATTTTAAGTGGACACCTACTAGCTGCTGTTCTCTCCTCTCACACTCAAATGCACTAAAGGTCCCTTAAACAAAATCACTGTTTGCTGGGCATTTTCACAGACTTTCTTCTAAAAGGGACTTCCCCTCCAGGAAAGCCAAGTGAAGTGAACAGGGTCTGAAAATAAATTCAGTCTGTGGGTGTAACTGGTTGGAGGGGACTAGAGAGATGACTCAGTGGTTAATAACACTGACTGCTCTTCCAGAGGTTCTGAGTTCAATTCCTAGCAATCTCATGGTGGCTCACAACCATCTATATTGGGATCTAATGCCCTCTTCTGGTATGTCTGAAGACAGCAAGAGTGTATTCACATATATTAAAAATATTTAAAAGAAAATCAGTCTGTGTGTTTTATCATCAGTAGATCATATTCTCTTAGAAGACTGAACCTGACAGCTGAAAGTTTTTCTAATTTTCATTTTAGTTTGCATGAAGTTCACAATTTTTTTTAAAGTTAATCATGGGAGGACTGAATATTACAATTGTCAGTGTAGATGAAGTTGCCTTGGTCTTCCCTCAGGTAAAATGAAAATACCAGTTTATCCCAAGGCTAAAAGGAGAAAACCAGAGCACTACTGTTAATTCTGAGTAACCCCCAGTGCCCTTTTTTCTGTCCCTTATATCCTATGCAAGGGGAGAAGAAACAGTATGTGCTCACATTTCAGTGTGGACATCCAAACAATCCATCACCATGTCAAGAAAACAAAAACTAAACTAACAAGCAGACAAGATAAAAAAACAAAAAACAAACAAACAAACAAACCAAGAAATAACGCCAGTACCAAGGAGTTGAGGATGCTGAGCAAAGGGCCTCTCCTGCTTTGCTACTATTTATGAAAGAACATGGTGTGGTTGGGCAGGAAGAAGATTCATGAGGCTTCGCCCAGATTGCCTGTCTAAGACAACCTCTCTAAGATGACCTCCCTAAGATGACCTCTCAGTGTCAGCAGAACCCAGAGCCTCCTTCAATCAAGTGAGATTCCTGTAGTCAGTGCCTATAGCTCTGGTCTAAGGCACACCCCAGCAGACATATCCAAACAGTGTTCCCAGAACTGCCTAGCCAGTTATCAGGAAAGACCACATTATAAAATCATGTTCTAGAACAAAAAGACTTTTTTTTTTAAATTGCATTGATAATTATAGGAGATAAAAATATTTTATCTTAAAATGTTTTCCTTTCATTAATTTTCTTCAAATGACAATTTAAAAAATTTTACTCAAATTCAAACGTTGTTTTCAGTATATCGAAATACCTATTGTTAATGATCTATGAAACTAACAAAGTTAAAATTCATTTACTGAATAAACATGTCCACTATATTACTTAATGATTGGTCTTATATTGGATTGTCAATTCTAGAGGCAAAACTAATGCGAGCTTCCTATGACTCACCATTTTCCTTAGTACAGATGTGTTAATATTACAGATATAAAAACTCAGCCTGTCCTGAGTGATCAACTGAAGGAATGGATGGTAATTTAAACTATTACCTCTACTTATCTGGCTTTGCCTTTCCTAATAATGTAACTAAAATGCCATTTTCTTAACTAAAAGGATGAGCAATTGAAACTGTCTTATCCTGGTACATCACCCATGCATTAGAATTTTCCAACGTTTATCTACCCAAAAAGCTTATTTATTTATTTATTTATTTATTTATTTATTTATTTATTTATGCTTCTTGAGATTTTGCTATACTTTCCAAACATATTTTATTGACAGATGATGTCAGGCTTTTTCTTTATTGAGCACTTGTATTAGATCCAGAGCTGCTGGTACCTTCTGAGCACTGCACTCCACAGCTCAGAGTTACCATAGTTTCTAGTAAGAGACTGCAAGATGATGGAAGAGTTGCACTGAGCTAAGTGTGCATGCCAATACAAGAATGCAGCAATGGAGTCGCTGTTATCAATAGTGCCTGTATCTGAGCTACCTCCAAATGGAGGGCTTACATTGATACCAAGTGTCATCTGGGTGTTTGGTATGTAGTCCAAAACTTTAGAATTTGTTCTAAATCCATGTGTGCCCTGCCTGAGGTGCCCTCAGCACTGTTAGGGACAGACAGGTGCTAACCTGCCCCTTTGCAGAGACAGCATTCCTCTTCAGTAGGCACCATCTTGCAGAATAAATGGATTCTAACTGCCTCGGGTGTTCCATCTGTCCAAAGAAAATCAATTCACTTGGACTCTGAACTTTGTCTTCACTGTCTTTTTTATGGAAAATGCCAGAAAGAAAACTCAATTTTGTACACATTTTCTTTGAAATATTAAGTATATATTCTAAGTTTGTAGTGGGATAATTTTTTGTTATACTTATTCAAACTTTTTGAAGGTTTTAAACACCGTTCATATGCATTTCCCAAAATTACTTTTTTTCTTGAGTTTCCTTTAGTAAATGCCTAATTTTCATGTATGTGCTCATATTACATGAAACATAAACTTAATCGATTGAGAAGTTTTGTCTTTTGAAATATTGGACTGGATTTGGGTGTTTTAATTGTTTCTCAGTGATCTAAAATCTTTCACATATCTTCCTTCAAAGGTGGAGTATTAGTTTTATTAAGTGTGAAATAATATGCATTCTTTCATCAAAATGCTATCATAAAGCAGGAATCAATTTTTAGAAGGATTGAGTGAAGCTATTTTTCAAATGATAAATTTATCATTAGTATTGGCCAGGAATAAGTGGTCATTTATGATCCTGTTAGGTGTTACACAAAACTGTTGTAAATCCCGTGTCAAGATGCTGCGTAGCTTGACACTAAACTATTAAACCACTTTGCCAGAATAAGAGCACAGTGAACCACTGGTTTATGTTGTCATAATAAACTTGTGGAAGAAAAATATTAGCTGAAGCAAAGATAGTTTCTCTAACTAGATCTCTTGTATGTTTTTAAAAAGACTTTCTGTAGTGCAAGTCTAAACAACTTAGTGCAAGGGAGTACTAAAGGACATCTACTCCCTGCTGTTAGAATGGACAATAGTTGGCCCCAAATGTCCACGTGTTAAAGGATGCTTTGTGAGATGGTAGAATTATTGGGACAAGAAACCTCACACAAGGAAGTTGTGTGATTACAAATATGGCCTTAGAGTGACTTTTGTCACTCTTCCTCTCCTCTTTCATGAACTTCAGGAAGCAAGCACCTCACCATCTTTCAGTTCATACCATGATGTGATACCTCACTACAAGCTCAAATCAATATGACCAGGTTACCAGAGACTGAAACTTTATAAGACAGAATTCATCTTTTCTTCTTTTTAAGTTGATTATTCCAGGTATCACTTTCATTAACAGAAATATGACTAATGCAGACTACACAGGGCATATGAGAAAAGAAGCCACTAGTGGTCAGTATGCGTCTTAAAAACATGGCTTTTCACTCAATATAAGATGACTAGGTAAATAAAGTATCACATGTGTGGTGACTTGAATAGGTCTCTCCTCACCCCACCTCCCATTGATTCATGTGTTTCAATGCTTGGCCCCTAGGGAGGGGCACTATTGTGTTAGGTGGTGTGGACTTGTTGGAGTAGGTGTTTCCTAGTTGGAGGAAGGAATCCACTGTGGGGGTAGACTTTGAAGTTTCCTGGTCAAGTATAGAATCTGGTTACTTTCTGGCTGCTTTCTAAGCGAGATGTAGAGTCAAATCTGCCTGCATGCTACTGTGTGTCCTGCCTTAATGGTAATGAGCTGGAACCCAGCCCCAATTAAATGTTTGTCTTTTAAAAGATGCCTTGGTTATGGTGTCTTGCACACAGACCACATGGGCCTATGAAATTTTATTTTGAGACATTAAAAATGTCACAGGCTTATTTGTTTTAATAACAACAAACATATAGACAGACAGGTGATAGATAATAGACATACGAGGTTAAGTAGAGAGGATAAATGATACATACAAGATGTGTGGATTCAAGAAATATATAATAGTTTACTTTTAGACAAAGTTATGTAAGCATAGTGACATCAATTTCTCCTTTTTAAGGAATAATATTCAGCCTTTGTGTTACCATGTGAGTTTTCTTCTGAACGCTCTACAAAGTCAGTACTGAGGTGCCTATTCCTTGAGTGGAGGTCCTTTGTGCTATATTGCCTATCTTCATCTTAATAGACTTAGGATTCCAAAGTGCTTGTGATAAATAACTAAAGAAAAAAAACACACAGAAAGGATCAGTAAAATAGAAGGAATTTGAAAACAGGATAAAGTTTACTATAATGCTGCCCAGCAGTCAAGATGGAGTTCATCCAATGATATGATCGCTAATGCCTATTTTCCCTCTCCCTCTTCTTCCTTCTTTATTTTATTTTATTTTATTTGAGACAGGGTTTCTTTGTGTAGCCTTAGCTGTCCTGGAGCTAGCTCTGTAAACCAGACTAGTCTTGAATTTATAACAATCTGCCTCCCTCTGCTTTCCAAGTGCTGTGGTTAAAGGTGTGTGTCACCACTGCCTGCCATGACTTAACATTTTGTAGATACAAACATTCCTGGAACTGAGACAAATTTTTCCTTTGTCTTCAGAAAGAATGCATGACATGAGGCAATGATTTTCTTGGAGCTTAGGGATGTCACAAAATTGTCAGTGGGTCATAAAAATGACAGTATCTTCTATTATGAAGAAATTTCACATTAAAGCTCTTCAACATGGTGAGTGGACTTACTATGGTAGATGACATCTAGTTGGATAGAAAATGTGTAACATGTGATGAGTGTGTGTGACAAGAAAACATATAAATAGAGGTGTTCTTGGAAATCTCTTCAAGGTGAGCTGATGTTAGAAGTCTGTTCAGTACCAAAATTCTAATCACCATTTTATATTTAAAAGGTATTAAGTATCTTTGTTTCTACATTTATCTAAACTTAAATACAAGATGTTGACATCAACTATCAACTGCATTGCATTTTATTTTCCTTTTATGCTACATTTTATGTAAAAGTTAGGTAATAAGCATATATACATATTATATATATATATGTATATATATACACATATTATATATATATATATGTATATATATATCAAATACTATATGATAATGTTAGAATGGAGGGCTTGGGCTTTTATGTTTTGATTTAGATTTTTACCCTACCTCTTACATCAGTTTATAATCTCACCTCTCATTTGTGACTTTCCACAATATATTTAAAGCCTAAGGCTGGTGAACTGCCTCAAGGAGTAAAGGCACTTGCAGCCTAGCCTTAAAAACTGATGTGATTCTTGAAATCCACAGTGAAAGGGTTTTTTCTATGCAGTTACCACAAGTGCCCTCTAATTTCGTATATCCCTCCCCGCACCACACAGTCATACACACTAAGAAATAATAGACATAAACATTAATGTAAAAGATGAACAAAAGTATATTAAGCCTAGTGTTACTATATTTTTATTTTTATATATACTATTATAGATGTGTGTATAAAGTATTTGCTAAAATACTCTATTCAATGTTCATATAAAACACCTTTGTGTCGTATACATCTCATCATTTTACCAAAATCTTACTTGTAGTTTTTATTGATAATTTTTTAATTGATAATTTACTTAATCAGTATTTCCTTATAGAAACTTCTTTAAGACCAGAAATTGGTACTGTTTTAATTCTCATTTTCAAATTATTGTATAATAAAAATTAAAGAACCCCCAAAATCCCAGGAGAGAACTCCTATAGCTGACAAACAACTACAACAAAGTGGCTGGGTATAAAATCAACTCAAACAAATTAGTAGCCTTCCTCTACTCAAAGGATAAACAGGCTGAGAAAGAATTTAGGAAATGACACCCTTTACAAGAGTCACAAACAATATGAAATACCTTGATGTGACCCTAACCAAGCAAGTGCACAATCTGTATGATGAGAACTTCAAGTCTCTGAAGAAGGAAACTAAAGAAGATCTCAAAAGATGAAAAGATCTCCCATGCTCATGGATTGGAAGTGTCAACATAGTAAAAATGGGCATCTTGCCAAAAGCAATCTACAGATTCAATGCAATTCCCATCAAAACTCCAAATTATTTAGAGTCAAAGAGAGCAATTTTCCAATTAATTTGGAATAACAAAAAAAAAAAAAAAAAAAACAACCTAGGATAGAGGAAACTATCCTCAACAATAAATGACTTCTAGGTGAATCACCATCTCTCACCTCATGCTGTATCAATCGTGATAAAATTTGAAAGGTATTGGTACAGAGACAAGCAAGTAGATCAACAGAACAGAATTGAAGACCCAGAAATGAACCCACACACCTATGATCACTTGATCATTGACAAAGGCGCTTAAAACAATCTATGGAAAATGGACATCATCTTTAACAAATTGTGCTGGTTCAAATGTCAATCAACATGCAGAAGAATGCAAATCAATCTATTCATATCTGCTTGTACAAAGCTCAAGTCCAAGTGGATCAAAGGCTTCCACATAAAACCAGGTAACTGAAACTAATAAAGGAGAAAGTGGGGAAGAGCTTAGAACACATAGGCACAGGGGATAATTTCCTGAACAGAACACCAATGACTTATGCTCTATGATCAAGAATCAAAAAATAGGACCTCATGAAGTTGCAAAGTTTCTGTAAGGCTAAGGACACTGTCAAGAGAACAAAATGACAGCGAAGAGATTGGGAAAGGGTCTTTACCAATCCCCCATATGACAGAGAGCTAATATCCAATATATACAAAGAATACAAGAAGTTATACTCCAGAGAATCAAATAATCCTATTTTTAAAATGGGGTGCAGAGCTAAACAAAGAATTCTCAACTGAGGAATGCCGAATGGCTGAGAAGCACCTATAGAAATGCTCAACATCCCTAGTCATCAGGGAAATGCAAAGCAAAACAACCTTAATATTCCACCTCACACCTGTTAGAATGGCTAAGATCAAAAACTCAAGTGACAGCAGATGCTGGCAAGGATGTGGAAAAAGAGGAATGCTCCTTCATTGTTGGTGGGATTGCAAGCTGGTACAACCAATTCCGGAAATCATTCTGGCAGTTCCTCAAAAAACTGAACATAATACTACCTGAAGACCTAACTATTCTACTCCTGGGCATATACCCAAAAGATTCTATAATATATAAAAAGGACATATTCTCTACCATATTCATAGCAGCCTTATTTGTAATAGCTAGAACCTGGGAAGAACCCAGATGTCCTTCAACAGAGGAATGAATTCAGAAATTTTGGTACATTTACACAATGAAATACTACTCAGCTATTAGAAACAGTGACTATATGAAATTACTAGGCAAATAGATTTAACTAGAAGCTATCATCCTGAGTGAGGTAACCCAATCACAAAAGAACAAACATGGTATGATCTCACTGATAAAGGGATACTAGCCCCAAAAATACTATTGCTGATGCCAAGAAGTGCTTACTTGCAGGAGCCAGATATGGATGTCCCCTGAGAGGTAATGCCAAAGTCATACAGATACAATTGAGGATACTTACAGCTAACGATCAGACTGATGAACACTGGGACCCCAATGAAAGAGCAGAGAAAGTACTGAAGGAGCTGAAAGGGTTTGTAAAACCATGGGAAGAACAACATTATTAACCGATCAATCCCTCCAGAGCTCCCAGAGACTAAAACAACAACCAATGAGCACACATGGAGAGACCCATGGCTCCAGTTGCATATGCAGCAGAGGACAGCATTGTCTGTCATCAGTGGGAGAAGAAGTCTTTGGTCCAATGAAGGCATGTTCTCTCAGTATAGGGGAATGCCAAGGCACTGAGTTAGAGAGGGTGGTTGTGAGAAGGAGCTCATTCATGGAAGGAAATGAAGGTGGAGGGGGTGTGGGAGTGGGGTAAGGGGGATAACATTTAAAATATAAATACTGAGAATATCTAATTTAAAACAAATAATTAAAAAATAAATTAATTATAACTTACTCATCACTTCCCTTATTAATGAGTAGTGCATTTGTTTGAAATTTTTGTTTACTTTGAAAGTCCTGATCTAAGTATTTTATGGTGAGGACTTTTTATATAGGAATCGCTTGAAATACCTCCTACTAAATGGAATTGCTGAAGTTATGTATAATTTTGATTTTAGTTGATGTTGGTAGAGTACATTCTCAAAAAGCTTTGATAGTATACATTTCTGCTAATGATGTATGTATGTATGTATGTATGTATGTATGTATGTACACACAGAGACACACACACATAAACATATATACACACACATACACACACACATATATACATATATAAACCCGTAATCAAAAATATGTTTCTGCAAATGTGTTGATCTATACTGAATTGAAGAATTTACCCTTTAATTAGTTTTACTGTTCTTGAACTGTAGCCTTATTTCCTGGACTTCCAGCTGGTTTGTCCCCTGTGAATGTTTTCTTTGCTGTATCCATGAGAACATCTTTCAGTTATCTGTTCAAAACACTTTTTGCATACAGAAATCTAGTCCATCTACATTAACTCAATTACAGTAATTTTTCCAAACTATTATTTTTTTACTTACAACCTTTAGTATTGTTATTTAAATGTTCAAATATTTATTTAGTATTTATTTTGATTTATATCTGTTTTCAGTGTTTGGTAAAATCAAAAACATAAAGTATATACTTAGTCTTCTATAGTTTTATGATCTATATGTTTCAAGACATTAGTTTGATAAACTATAATTATATGTGTGTAAGTTTGTCTATATTATCACTATATGTGTGAAAGGGATATACTTCACTTTTCTTTTACATTAAACCTAGTACTCTAAATAAATTAATATCGTTGTCAAGTCATGTAAGCATAGCATTTTTTTTAATTCTGACTTTTTGCATACACTTAAGAAAAACTTCCATATATATTAAATGCTATGTTATTTAGCATGAAAAACATGCTTAGACAATCAACAGACACATATTCATTTTTATGGAGTTTAAAATTGGATGTGTGTGTGTGTGTGCATGTGTGTAGATTAAGATCATTTTACACAACTTCTAAATAGCATACTATTACGACATTAGTGGAAATTAAACTCAATGCAAAACCTACTCCTAGGTTTTGGTGCGACATCTTTTTAAGATATATATTCCTTTGCAAGCTGTAGTTAGATATGATAGTTTATGTATTTAGAAAGAATTGGAATGATATATGTCATATTTGATGGCTACTGTAACTTTCCTGATATAGCATAAGTTCGATTAGGACAAGTGCTATGTTACATGGTCTTGTCATCATTTCTGAAAATCATAGGTTTGTATAGAACATTGAACATGAATTAAATGTGTAGCATTAAAATGCCAAAAATATAAAAAAATATTTGATGCACAGATGGTAGATTATCAGGATACTTCCAACATGATATTAAACCAGACAAATTCAACTATTTTCATCGATGACAGTTATTAAGATAGCTTTACAATTAAGATACAACTAACAATGATGTATAATTTACCACATCAAGCCAAATTTTACCTAAACCAAATGCACTGAATTCTATAGTTATTTATTCCATTTTACTTCTATAGTTTATTTTGATGTGACTTAAGACTTGCTTAATTTTGTTAATAAAATACCTTGAAAAATTGTATGTTTAATATCAATATTTTGTATCTAACAAAAGTAGCATCGTAATACTAGCACTTACATACAAGATACACAATGGAAACCTTGAGTTGTATGGGTGTGTGTGTGTGTTTTACATAAATTCACTCATTTAGTTTTTAAGATGAAGTATTGAGCTTATAATTGTATAGTAACTTTTCTAAAGTAATTTTTCAAAAGCAAACCAAAGGCATGGAACCTGAGCTTACAGAACATTATTTTACATGGCTGCATCTAGCCATGGCCATCAATGGTTTCTCCATTCCCTAGCTCTTAGATGTTCAATATCATTCTGCTGTTGTATCAATAACTATGACTAGGAAAGAATGAAGTGGGCAGGAATGAGTGAGGGAAACTCATACAATCAGTCCAAGTTCTACTGCAACTGATAAGGAGTCAGTTCTCATATCTAGCTATGTTTTCTGATGTGAAGTTCCTATACAAAACAGTGTAAAGCCAAGGGTGACAGGTATTGAGTAATTACTTCTGTTCTCACCAGTCATGATTTGGGGTTTGGCTGATGCACTATGGCACCTTGTAGAGATTGTTATCATTTAATTGAAACAAGGTACAGTTTCAGGTTTTAGACGACACCAGGTATCATTATAGGGTGATTTTTATAGTGTTTTCAAAGTTAAGTATATCTTCCTCTAGATGTTTCTATGGTGTTAATCACAGTGGGCTGCTGGATCACTGTAGAGAAACCCCACAAAGGTGATGAGGCAATAAAATTGTCTGTGAACTTAGTCTTGTTTTTCTCTGCTATGATGCTTTCAAAATTGCTCTGATTATAGTTTCCCAATTCAGAATGCTGATGACGAACTTGGGTCTACGAATTCTTTTAAATTATTTTCATGAGCAGGTAGCTAAGGTTGTAGTTATCACATTATTTTAGCTTGCACACTCATCATGTTATTATACACTATTAATTATAAAGCACTTTAGCTTTAGGCCATGGTATATAATTCAAGCTTCAGGGCAGTACATGCCTCTCTTTTGTAATTCAAATGTTTGGGTAGGCAAGATATTTTATAACTCTAGACTGTAACATAGACAGTGAGGAAAATCAAAATGCTTCCTCTCAGGTTTTATTAGGATTAAATGGTTCATAGTGTCTAGCCACACTAACCACTAACCAAATTTCAATTTTTCAAAAGTTAGATTCAGAAGATGAATTTGTTGTGAAGCATGGAGTCTGTGGCAGCTCAACTACACTGCCAATGGCCTTTTCAACAGTGATAGAAGTTATTTGTATTTCTAGGACATTTATAGCAAGCTGAGAAAATCAGTCAGTAGTCCTACTTAGCTGTTAAGCTTGAAACCACAATAATGACCAGCCTGGCAAGATATCTCCAGTAGTGGCACTTACTCTTAGGGGGTGAACAACAGCTGCCTAATTGGACTTAAGACCTCCCCAATAGGAGGGAATTCATGTATGGCACTGTAAAACTAGCCTGTGGCTAAGGAAGTCATAGACCCTAGAGAAGAGACTACATCATCATTTTGCTAACTCAACATAGCTTCCAAACACATTCTAAATACTTACACGAACAGGTCAGTAGCTCTGGCTTATTATAAAAATAAACAAACAACCCCCCCAAAAAAAAGAACAACCAAAAATTTCTCAAAGTAGGCAAAGGCTTCTACATAGATCCACAATCAGCAAAAATACAGGAAATGAAAAATCATGCAGTGACCAACCTCAATTATACATATTTAATTCAATCCCAACATCTGAAGCTCTGGAAAACATTGCAGAAATATGGGGTGGAAAAACTGTAAAAGCCAGAGTATCTGGATGCTTGCTGCTTGGTAGTGTCTTCTACACATGATAGGGAAGATGCATGTATGAAATCTCAATGATATGATTCCCTAAACAAGATCTGCATAATAACATTACATGCCAATATGACTAGGGGAGATTTCACAAGGTTCCACCCCTAGGTGATGTGCTATGGATAAGCAATGGCTGTTGCAGGAGGGAGGAAGAATCCTTTTTATCTAAGTATGAGGTCCCTGATAGATTATCAAATCCTAAATGTTCAACCTTAAACCCATGTACATACAAACAGCAATTAATGGATTTACTAGAGTGTGGATGTGTTTGTGGATGGGTAGCAATGACAATGATAGGAAAGTTTGTGAATCTGGGACTGAATGGGAAACTAAGGAATTTAGAGGAGGGAGAGGAACAAATAGGAATAGTACACATACAGCACTCATATATGAAGTTCTCAAAAACAAATCTTTTAAAATATGTAGATCTTAGAAATAGCAAAGTACAAAAACACTGGTGCCTGTTATTTGCTTTTTCTACAACACCCTTTGTTTTGTTAGTGTGACAAATTTCTTGATTATATTCATTCATTTCTCAATGCACTCTTTACCAAGACTAGCTTTTAAAATTTGTGGATGTATCCATTCGTGTGTCTTTACAAAACTAGAAGTACTTGTATTTGGCATGCACAGAATGATATTATAAAACACATATGCAATGAAAAATTAATCTACTGTGTTTTATTACCACATATGTATCACTGATGTGCTCAGACCCCCAAAATACATTGTGAGCATTTATGAACATTACCAAATATGGCTATTAACTACTAAGGACACTTTTATTGCTGCTCATATGGTTGTAGAATGAGGCTATGAGCTTCATGAGCAGGAGAGTGATGATTCCCTGAAACAGAGCTCATAGAGTAACTCTGATTTTGGTAATGAATTATAGTTGTGCATAGTTCCAACTCATCCCTGCTGCACTTCTGTATGTCCCTGTAGAACCAACTTCATTTTCCCACCTTTATCATTGGAAAGAACTAACAAGATCCTGTTCTCATGGCTCATCCTTTGACTCCGTCTTCTCCAGGACGCATGTGTACACGTTTTGCCTACAAAGAACTACTTCATTCTTAGCATTTGGATGTGACACTGGAAAACTTTAATCTCGGGGAACATTATGGGCATGGTTAAGGAATATTCGGGTATGAACAGAGTTAAGTAGTGAGGAGACACCAAAGGTACATGCCTCCCCTCTCCGCCTTGAAAAGCACAGCTGCTCATCAGCCCTGCTTTTCCCTAAACAGAAGTGGAGTTTGAACAAAGTTGAGGAAAGACTTTAGAATCAGGTAATTTATATCAGCAGCTGAGTTTTGACCCCCAAATGACAATAAGAGAATCCGTGAGCTCTAGCTCTGCTACAAAGGGGCACTTAGTTGGAGAGTTTAAAGACTTAGGTTTTAAATTTTAAAAATAGTGTTTTTATCCTAAAATGTTTTGGCCCCTTTGAGACTCAAAACTGCCACATGGTTAAGAAAACGGCCATTACTGAAACATAAAGTTTCTCTTGCAAGTTCACAAGTGCTTTCCCTGCTTCCTCTCCTCCTGGATATAGATCCCCCGAGCTTCATTGAAAGGCGTAATCTTCTCTGTTATAACTGTATAAATACAGTAAGCCTCAGTAAAGACAGACGGCGGGTGTGATCATTTTAACAACCCTGGAGATGTCCATATGCTATTCAGTAATGTGGCATCTGCATGGCCCCTTAACTGTGGCGTATACTTTTAACATAAGCAATTTTTAAGCAACAAGGTGTCAAACTCTCCAGCCATGTGAGGCAAATCAGTCCTTCTGTACCCCTGAGTACAATCAGCAGAAACCCTGAGAGTGCTCTAAACCACCAGCATCCCCAGGCTAACAGTCTGTTCCTTTTAGTACAATTACATTACTGTGCCTCCAAGCCACAAAATTTTCACCTGGTAAAATACTCATTCAGTTATCAGAGGAGTCACTAATTCCCTGCTGTGCTGACATTCCTCAATAGTAGACAGAGTGGTAGATTCATCTAACTATGGACAAAGCTCCTGTGACCCATGCTTACACCACTGTGTCTCTGGATCTAACAGTCACGGTGTCTACAGACAGTAAGCAGAGCACATAAATGAGAGA
This sequence comes from Micromys minutus, assembly GCF_963924665.1. NCBI lineage: Eukaryota > Metazoa > Chordata > Mammalia > Rodentia > Muridae > Micromys > Micromys minutus. Next base: position 19,077,400 of record NC_137953.1, on the reverse strand, counting down.
ACTTTAGTTTTGAAACTTAAGGCTAGTGCCAGTTCCATTCAGTTCAAACCTTAACTGAAGTAAGTTTTATATCTCCCCATTCCACTTTTCTGTTAATCCTAATAAACCAAAGTAAAGACTGTGTATGAACCAAAGTCTTTTAGTCAAATTAAGCAAGTTTCATTTCTGTCAGAGAGTTATCTCCCTAAAGTAGATTTCAGAAAATAGCTTTAGACATAGGAGAAAGTAGGGTTTCTATTGGCCTAAATCTGCAAGACTAGAGAGGATGCAAGGGTTTTTGATTAGCAGAATATGTCCAAATTATTTATCAGAACATCTTATTTCATCACAGTAGAAGTTAAGGCATAATGTGTGGACCATGTAAAATTCCAGAAGATAGGATAAAACACAATCAAAGACAAGGTTTACAGAAAACCGGAATGAACTTATTTTGTTCTGTAAGATGCCTTTTAATCTTAAAGTGGAGTCAGACTGAATCATCATTTTACCCATGACTTCTCCAGTACTCCACCTCATTCTTTCCTCCTGTTTTACTTCTCTTCTCTTCCTTCTTTCATTCCCATCCTTATCCAATCTTCCTCATTCTTCTTTCTCCTCTCATCTTCCTCCTCTTCATACATTCCTCCTCTACATTATTTCTCTTACTCTTTCATGTTCTTATCCTCTTCTACTATATTTCTTTGCCATCTCCTTCCACGCTTCTTACTCTCCTTCTTCTTTTCTATTTTTAGAACTGTAACAACAAACGTGGAAAATCTATGCAATTATTCTATTCCAGTAGATAAATTAATGGTAAAAATCAGGATTAGTGGTGTAGTTTGTTGGTAGAGTGTGTGGACAGCAAGCCTAGAACTACAGAGAGAGAGAGAGAGAGAGAGAGAGAGAGAGAGAGAGAGAGAGAGAGAGAGAGAGAGAGGGAGGGAGGGAGGGAGGGAGGGAGGGAGGGAGGGAGGGAGGGAGGGAGGGAGGAGAGAGAGGAGGGAGGGAGGGAGGGAGGGAGGGAGGGAGAGAGGGAGAGAGGGAGGGAGGGAGGGAGGGAGGGAGGGAGGGAGAGAGGGAGAGAGGGAGAGAGGGAGAGAGAAGGAGAACATGTACTGAACATAGCATCTTTCCACAAATCCAGCCCTACAAAGGATAATAGATGGAAAACTCCAACACAAGGAGGAGTTTTGCTACAGCCAAGAAGGTACACCCAAGAAAAAGCAATAATGTAGTCTTCTTTCAACCAACTCAAAAGAAGATAACTGCACAAACATAAGACTATCTTTAACAACAAAAGAAACAGGAATATTTATTCACTTTTCCTTAATATCTCTAAGGAAGGACACTTCATACACATCGAAGGAAAATCTACCAATATGAACCCTTGATTCTGAACTCTCAATTCTGAACATCTATGCTCCAAATGCAAGGGCACTCACATTCATAAAAGAAACTTTGCTAAAGTTCAAAGCATGCATTGCATCACATACAATAATAGTGGGAGAGTTCAACATCCCAGTCTTTTCAATGGACAGATCATGGAAAGAGAATCTAAACAGAGATATAGTAAAATGAGCAGAAGTTATAAACACAAGGAATTTAACATATACATATACTAGTTTTCACGCTAAAACAAAAAAGAATATACCTTCTTGCAGAATTCTATCAGAAGAATTCTTCAAGGAAGACCTAATACCAATAATCTGCAAACTATTCCACAAAATAGAAACAGAAGGAAAACTATTCAATTCAATATATGAAGCCATAATTGTGCTAATACCTAAACTACACAGACCAAAAATAAAGGGGTTAGAGAGAACTTCAGACCAATTTCCCTTATGAATATTGCTGCAAAAATAATAAAATTCTTGCAAAACAAATCCAAGAAGACATCAAAACTATCACCCATCATGATCAAGTAGGCTTCATCCCAGGGATGCAGTAATGGTTTATTATACAGAAATCCATCAACCTCATCAACTATATAAACAAACTCAAAGAAAAAAAACACATAATCATTTTATTAGATGCTCAGATGTATGTATGTAGACGTAGATGTAGATATTTGTATGAGACAGGAGAGTCAAAGGGGGAATAAAGGGAAGGAAGAGATTACCTAGGGATGGCAGGGAGGTGGAAAAGTAGAGGGGCAGGTATGAGCAAGGCACACGTTTGAAATAAATGGTCAGGAGATACCTTATTGTGTAACCATACTTACCAAAGTTATAAATTGAGCCAAAATAATAAAGAGTTCATTTAAAGTTGCTCATTTAGGATGAAAGGAAGGTTTAGGGCTAAACATTTAATATCACCACACAAATATATTAGTTGTCTGTTATGTTTTATCATCCTGATCTTTATTACAACCATGATCACTGTAAGCTAGCTGCCTTTTGCTTAGGTATCCAGAACAACCAACCTTTTGTAACTTCATAAGACATTAATATTATTTTTCTTTATGTGACTATGTTTTTAACATAATTTGTATGCCACTTCAAACATGGCTTGTATAGTAATAAAATTTTGATACTTCTATCCTGTATTTGCTCAATTTGGGTCCTCTGTGGTCATCATGATCTATTAAACTAAGCAAAGCATGAGTCAGTTATTCAAGGAATTTTTTTCACCAACCAACAGGCTGTCAACAAATAAGTCCTGTTTTTCAGGTTGTAAGTTTCATTTCTCACAGTGCTGGGGGCTGGAGTGGTAAGGTCAAGATGCCTATGTTGGTTAAGATTTGAGTAAAGAATCTGAAGGAAGAAGTAGACTGTCACACTCTCAGTGTGTCATTACACTAAAGTTACCAGACAGAAGAGCTGTCTGATGTCTCATGGGTTGTAAGGTCATATAATGATCACCTCCCAATATGCCACATTCAAAAGCTACTAATTCTAACATTAGAATTACACACATGAACTTTGGAGGAACACATTCAATAGAACATTTCATAACAACATTCTTTCTAAATAAACTACCCTCAATCACTCTAATCCTGCCTCAGCTGTAAACAATATTACTATGTCTAATAAATCCTAATCATGCCTCTAGACATCCCAGCACTTACCCCAAACAGGTTTGCTATGTCTTGTTGCTTTTTTAAGTCCGTGAACATTGCTTTATATCAATTATGATGTTAATCATGGTGTAAGATTTTAAATTTGATCATGCTTTTTCTAAGGACTTCTTGTTTTAGCTACCCTTTTTTATTTTTAGGATTCAGTGTCTTGCAAGATGTCAAGGGAGGGCCCAGAAATGAGAAATCAAATCAGCTAAAACACAATAACAATTACTTTTCCCTTCTGTTGCGATAATGTTGTGAAGAGAAAATAAAATATAGTATATATTTAGCTATATGTGTGTGTGTGTGTGTGTGTGTGTGTGAACAGTTCATATGTGTGTGTACATTACTATATAATATCAGTTTTCTGCATGTTTTTACTAATAATTATATATGTTGTGTTTAGTTCTTGATGTCAAGTGCATTTCCTATTATAGCTGTCAATCAAACAGGGCTGTGGGATGCACAACTGATCACTACCTGGCTGGTAACAAATATGTTTTGGTTTTCCTCCTGTTACTAGGTGATTTGGCCTGTAGACTTGTTGGAAGGGCTCACAGCAGTGGTACCACAACTGTGTGTACCTTTAAAACACTACATTGCTAATACACAAGGCCTCTATCTCAATGTAATACCAATCCAGTCAATTAAAATATTATTATTTTAATTTAACTTTGTTATTAATAATTTTCATAATGTCATAATAAAATTCTATTCAATTCTCACTGGTGCCTAAATCAACACTAATGTATTAGATAGACTATTGTATAAAAATAATGCTGGCAACATTATACATTCATGTATTCTTTACACATTAATTTCATGCCTACTTTATGCAAGGATGGTGCTATAAAAGTGAATTTGACAATTCTAATGTGCACTTATGCTTAAAAACACGAAATAAATGTGAGAATTATCTGTTAAGTACTCATTACGTCCCAGAAACTTTAGTCTGGCATAAATAATACACCTCGATGAAACAATAAATGTAACTTTGAGATATTAATTCCAGTGCATGCAATTTATTAAGATGTGATTTGGTCCCAGGACCACTGTAAGTTTAGGCAAACCAGGGGCAGTAGGGGAGAGGCATTCCACCAAATTATTTGCAAGGAAGTTACTGTTGCTATAGGAAACAATAGCAACTTAATCCTATTGGGAACTAAAGAAGCAGTGAGATTTCACCTTAACTATCACCCATCTAAAGGAAAGGAAGTTTGGAGACCTAGTTGGACTGCTTGCAGAGTGTGAAGACCAGAGCCTGAGAAGCAGGTTCTACTTGTATTTGCATATGATTACCTAAGAAAGCTAAGGCTGGGAGACTGAGGCAAGTCTAGGGTTTATGCTGTCAGCTTCACTTCAAACAGCTTAAATGCCTTTAGATATGTGAAACTGAAACTGAAATTAACCAAGTATTTATTCCACTTTTCCCTCAACTATCTTTTATACATTTTTATTGATTCTTATTGATTTTTATTGATTTTATTGATTATTTTATAATGATTTCATATATACATACAGAGTACTTTGATCACATTCGCCCTCCACTCGTTTTTTAACTTCTCCCATATCCACCTGCCACAAACACCCTCAATTCATATCCTCCTTTATTGGTTTTGCCTAATTAGTTATTTATTTACTTTACAGCCTGATCATGGCCCCAATTCCCTCCTTCCCTCCCAGCCCTCCCTCCCACTGCTACCCTATTCTGCCAACCCTTTTCCTTAGAGAAGGGGAGGCCCCTCCATGTATACCAACACACACAGGTCAATCAAGTGACAACAGGACTTAAGTCCATACTATCTCACAGTGGCCAGACAAGGCAGGCCAGCTACGGGAAAGATACTCTTAATCTTAAATTACTAAATTATTTTTAAATTATTTAGTACTCTGTGTGGCAGCATCTCTGAAAGTCTAGAAATTTAAAGCATATGAATGTATGTTTTATACATTTAAATAATATAAAATGATGTATGTTGAAATCACTACATATGTGATAAATAATGCTATTGCTCCTAAAGTTCTATCAGGGCATAGGCCTTGCTCTTCCTATTAAACTAATAGTGCTCAGAGGACAGAAGCAAACCTTGTAAGCAGAGCTGATGTATGCTCAAAGCATTTCTATTCACTGTAGCATTACCCCCATTAATGCAAATGCTAACACTGAGAAAAGGCAAGCATACACTGCTACTTCTGTATGAATAAATTTGGCCTTGAAGAACTCTTGAAAAGCCCTTCAAATCACATGTTGACAGCTTCTCTTGCCTGTTACAAAAAATGTGCTAACCTTCACAGCAAGTATCTCATAACAGACAACTAATATATTTGTGTGGTGATATTAAATGTTTAGCCCTAAACCTTCCTTTCATCCTAAATGAGCAACTTTAAATGAACTCTTTATTATTTTGGCTCAATTTATAACTTTGGTAAGTATGGTTACACAATAAGGTATCTCCTGACCATTTATTTCAAACGTGTGCCTTGCTCATACCTGCCCCTCTACTTTTCCACCTCCCTGCCATCCCTAGGTAATCTCTTCCTTCCCTTTATTCCCCCTTTGACTCTCCTGTCTCATACAAATATCTACATCTACGTCTACATACATACATACATGAAGGTTTAGACCTAAATTCCATATATGAGAAAAAACAGGCTATAATACTGTACCCTCTTCCCCATTTCCCTGTCTTCCTCCCTTCTCCTCTCTTAGGAACTCTTTCTCCTCCAGCTGAAAGATTCTCACATGTTGCAGATATTTACGGAATTAAAGGCTCAGATGTTGGGAAACTGTATAAATTAATGGGTTTAGATATTCTGCCAGTTTTCCACTTTCAAGGGGATTATTAAGGAAAGTCAATGCATTATTATCTTCTACACACATGGAACGCATCTTGGAATTAGTGCTATGTCTAACTGTAGATTGTCCTAAAGCTGTTTGTAGTTTAATGCTAATTCCACTTCCCCAAGAAGTGCAGCCTAGTCATATACTCAGGACTTCATCAGAACCTTCCCATTTTAATTAGTAAAATAAAGGCGAGAGCCGGTGATTGGGCAAAGGAAGGGAGGTGGAGAGAGAGAGAGGGCCAGAGGTCAGAGGACAGGAGAGGACCAAGAGGGAGAAGCTCCAAGATGGAGGTCGAGAAAGATGAATTAGATCCAGGTTGGCTTAATTGGCATTAAGTAGCTATGAACATTTAAGGGCTTTATAGGTCTAATACCTTATATAGAAGGGCAGTTTGTATCTTTGTCCATTTGGTGTAATCTTATTGTGTGGAGGGTTTGTGGATTGAGAATTGAATATATAAACCTGTATGAAAAGCTACTGGGCCTTAAAACTGTGTTTGTAATGGGATTTGGGGGTAAAGAAATACCTTGGGATGAAGGCAATAGGGCAGGCGGTGTAAATCCCCCAGGGAAGAGAATATTGCAGATGAAGTAAGACGGTGGTAGCAGCTCAGACCAAGTGACAGAGGCAGGTTAGTAGGACAGAGAAAAGAGAGAGAAAGAGAGAAGTAGAGAAAGAGAAAGTGGATGCCTACAATGAACATGGAAAGAGAGGGGGAAGGGGGGAATAGGAAGAAGGAACAGAGAAGGAAGAGAAGAGAGCAAGAGCAAGAATAGAGAGAGGGAAGGGGACAAACAGCCCCCTTTATAGTAAGCCAGGCATACCTTACTGTTGCCAGTAACTGTGAGTAGAGCCTAGAAGGAATGCTAACAACATCTCTTCATTTTTAAATGATGTACCCAAAAGGCAGGCTTATTTAGATCAGTACTTAATAACCAAAGTTCAATAAAACACTAATTTAGCAGGTATTTCTTATGAGCCATGTACATAAGGGCCCCTCTTGGAGCCCATGACATGAAAATGAAGCTCCTGGGTAAGAAACCTGAAATCTAAGAAGAACAACTGTGCAGCTGCTCTTGAGGGACACTGATGAGACCTTCTAAGGGTCCAAAAAAAGGAACATCTTCCTGCACAGCATAGACAATATTTTTGAGACAAATGTTTTTACAGTTTGACTTTTCTACCAGATTAGACTGTCAGGTGTCTTTAGTTATTATATACTGCATGATTGAGTTAATATTACACATATATAGACACTTTATGACCATGAAGTAAAGTACAAGATTTCAGATATATTCTAAAACAGGACTAAAACAAGTAAAGTGGTAGTGATGTTTTCTTCTTTATATGACATATATGTAAAGAGTTGGGCAAGTTAAACTTTGGTTTCTGTCATGCACCGAGAATAAAATTGTGAATATTTAGCCTGTTGTCTTGAGTACAACATTCAAGTATCAGGAAAGGCCTGTCTTCAGTTGTGCTTGACCCCTAGCTGAAAATCTAACTCAAACTAAGCAGAGCAAACGTAATGGCCATGACTGCCATTTTATGCGAGCACACACACACACTCCAAAAGCTTTGTTTTTCTAGTACTTTGACTGTTCATATACAGAAATCTTCTGTACATTATCCCTGGCTGCTCTCATATTCATGGAGATCCATCTGACAGAACGCTGTGATTAAAGGTGTGTACCACCATACATGGTCTCATGTGTGTGTGTGTGTGTGTGTGTGTGTGTGTGTGTGTACATAAATGTGTCTGTTTGTGTATCTAAAAATTTAATTTTCATTATACACTATACTTTAGTGCATTTTCTAATAGTACCAATATTTAGCTATACAGTAGTCTCCAGAGGAAAAATTGTATGTGAATATTTTCATTTTTCTGCATATTCTGGACTTCTTATACACAAGCCTTCATAAAGTATGATTGAATTGCAAATACATCTGAGAAGACAGATTCGTTAATTTGTAAATTAAGATTTACAAACTTCACCTGAGCCTTTCTTCGTATTATATGTGATAGAGTAAGAAAACTGAAACTCACTCTTTAGAGACTTATTTACATTTTAGAGAAAAGATCTTTATTGGTCACTAGACAAGATGGATTGGTATATTGACTTCTATTTTTGACTCTCTGCTATTACATTTGTGGTTCACTGTGACTGCCCAAACAGGGTTGTAATAGGCAGATCATGTTCTCCACAGGACACAGGGGTCATTGTTAAAATGTTATTCTTTGATCTATACATTTATGTTGTCTGACAGGATATCTATATAATCATCTATCCATCCATCCATCTATTTATCCACCTCTCCATCCATCCTTCCATCCATCCATCTGTCCATCCATCCATCCATCCATCTATATATCCATCCATCCTTCCATCCATCTATCCATCCATCCATCCATCCATCCATCTATATATCTATTCATCCTTCCATCCATCCATTCTTCCATCCATCCTTCTTGAGGGCAGAGAGGTTCTGTACTCAGAGAGACGCACTAAGAGAATCTAGAACATTAATCACAGGAATATTAACTATGCAGGTGTCTCCTCGATGGAGAAGACAACAATAAAATTCCTGCCAAGAGTGAATATTCTTATTGCCCTTTATCATTTTGCTATCTGTGGATGTAAACTTTGCTAAATTTCCCCAACACAGTTATCTCTGACACTTCTCTCTATATACCATTACATTACCCATCCTTAAAAGGAGGTATCAGAAGTTTCTTTGTGGCCTGCTGACCACTAAGGTATTAATCAGAGACCACACTAGATTCTTGGCCTTTTAACCATAGAACCCACATTCATGGTTATATGCACTTTGCAAAAACCTTTGGGTGTAGTTACACCTTAAGCTTTATTGTGTACTTGGTACTGGACTGGTTGTTGCCTGGAAACCTTTTCCAAATTATACTGTGTTTTAAATATGCTGACAATTTAGTACCTGGCATTGGACTCCACAAAGTCAAACCCAGGTTGACAATGTCAGTCTGCACTGGGTTTATATTTTTATCGTTTTACATGATTCATGTCCCTGGGTGACACCTGCAGGGACCTTTCCCTTTCAAGCATTATCAACATAACATCTGTTTAGACTCTTCATTTTGCTTTCTTCTCTGCTTACCTTATTAAAGAAGATCTAAATTATAACAATGAAATACTATTATGGTTTCATAAAACAAATTTTTTAATTATAAATATTTACTTTGAAGGATTTAAAATAATACTTCACTAGATTAAATACAATAGTTAGTTGGCTTGTTCTCATTCCTAATGTTTATACTGTATTCATCAGTAGCAACCTCAAAATGATCATTGCATAAGCTTAAAAGCATTTTACAATTTAAGTGAATAAAATTAAGATCATTTATTGATACTTACCTGTTTAAACAAAAATGCATGTACTTGTGAAGTGCATTTTAATACTATCTAAATTTTAATTAAAATTTAGAAATATTTTATGATTTTAGGAAGTATTTAGAAATATGTCCACAAAAGAGAATTCTGATACCTGTTCCATAATGCCTGGAAATTTAATATATCAGAGAAATTGTTGTAAAAGAATGAAGCCTAGAAAGCTTTTAAACAGGACTCAAAGAGATGAGACAACACCACAAGGCTGTGATCTTCACTGTACTTTCTCCTTTCCTTAGGAAATCATAGCTTCTCTTAGGGAAAATTCAGATTTCTCTCACTTCAGATAAGCCTTTGATAAGTACTTTGATGTTCAATAAGAGAGAAAAAGGATGTTTTCACAAAGAGAATCAAGAAAATAATACCAGTCTCAGTAAAAGAGCCTTGGCATTGCCTTGTGTACTTTACCACACACAGCCAAGAATGCAGAGAGAACATTACATGTAATCCATTACATTAGTGGAATGTTTGTTGTTGGAAAGCAAATAGGACACACACACAAGGAAATAATTGAATTAAAACAAAATAACATCTTAATTGTATTGTCTAGACTAAGGAACCTGTGTGTGAGTGTGTGTGTGTGTGTGTGTGTGTGTGTGTGTGTGTGTGTGTGTTGAAAAAGAGATTAGTGGATAAAAGAAAACCAAAGAGAACAGGGTACTAATGGCAGAGTCTACACCCTGGTGTTTTCATTAAAATAAACAAACATGTCTACATAGGTAGGTGAGGTTATATGATTAAACTCGGCATTATGGAATATAATAGTAGACAACCTTTATGAGAAGACTCCACTCCAGTGTTGGATTGCTCTAGTCTCTAAAGGTATTTCTTCAAGGGCTTTCTCAGCACCTTCCATTTGGACAACATAAGAACAAGACAGCTATCTCTTACTGTAATAGAGAAAGTCTTGGGGCAATGCCCAATAGGAATGGTAGCTGTAGAAAAAAAGGGGGAATATGTCTGTACTGTTTCTTGACAGGAAAGAATTGAGATAACATGCAAAAATAAACAGAAGTTTCCCAAGGAGTCCTTTTCCGTAGTTCCCAAGTGAAGTGTGTGCTGGAGAATATGTGCTATTTCAGTAGATGAGGAGAAGATGCAAGTGTGGGGGAGGTTTTCAGGGATTTGTTTTCTATTGAGAATGATTTAATAAAAAAAATAAAAGGTCAAGCTAAAAAGTGGCTGTGGTGGTATATTTATATCGCTTAGGAGATATAGAAAGAAAAAAGTTAAGAAGGGTATAATGTAAAAATGACTGAAAATAATGGTGTTACTAAAAAGATTTTAAACCAAGGAAAAATCAAAGGCCAGAGAAACCAGACTGACTTAATAAGCCCCACCGGCATAATTTATCTAGTATTGTTGATGGGAAATTAAGGCTTAATTGCTTCCTGATTGGATTAATTTAATAACTTCCACACAAAATTGTTTGCTCTTGATATACTCTGTGTCTAACCTATGCATAAGACTGCGTTCCCCAAGTCACAGGTCAGAATCACAAGTTAATCATTGGCTCATGATATAAAGGTCATGTCATTCAAGGCCATGTCCTCACACAGTGAATACCGCTTTGCTTTCCTGTGAAACTCTGCAGGGATTGAGCCTCCAGTAATTAATTTAAGTCAACATGAGCTCACCTATCTGATGATCCTCATGTCTTTAGCATGAAGTTAGAAGTGGTTTGAGCATTAGGGTTTTGCCTGTAACTCTTTTATGTTTCTTAAATAAAGCACAGCACTGAAATTATTCACATCCATGAATAATTGTTAAAGAGAGAGTCAGGGTGAAGCCATGGCTTGAACTGTGCTCTGAATAGTGTGAGCTGTAGGGCTGGAGACAGAGAAAAAAAAAGTCCCTGTTAAGCTAAGAGGTGATGATTGTTTTAAAAAGAAGCGTTTGATTCCTTATCCAGAGATAACTTACCAAAGTTAAGACTGTGCATTTCTTTTATCCCAACAGTGTAGTGAATTACCATATTCCATGCTAAAACTTGGACTTTCAGACATGGAAAATGTCTTCATTGAACAGAAAAGAAGGGAAAGGAATTAGATATTTCAGTCACAGGCTTTCCTCATGGAAAATTAACGAGTTGAATTCAGTGAAGGTTTTCTGAGGAACAGGCTAGTCATGCTGCTGTGGCGGCAGCCCCAAGAAGCTGAGATTCTCTGTCACCAGTTTATTACTTAGACTTTCAAGGGGAGCTTCCAAAAGCCTGCTGAGCACTTACTGGTAGTGGTGCAAGATAACCTACTATGATTAAAAATAACACAGATGGGCTGAAAGTAACTTGAAATGAGAAGGTAAAACCAATTAATTATATTAATTCACTCTTGTGTTCATTGTATAAATAGAGACAGTATTTTGGCAATAAATTTGTCTTGGTTTTCTTTTATGTATGTATATTCATTATTGAAAGTAATTTTATCATTCCATATATTCAGATCATGAGTTTTTCTCCCCCAACTCCTTTTAGCTCTTTTCCATCTCACATCCCCACCCACTCAATTACATACCTTTGTCTGGCTGTCTCTCTGTCTCTGTGTCTGTATCTGTCTAGCTGTCTCTTTCTGTCTGTCTCTCTGTCTCTCTGTCTCTGTCTCTCTCTCAAAAAAAAAAGCAAAGAAAACCCCAGAATTGAAAAACAACACAAAGAAAATAAGACAAAAACCACAAAGACACTCATATTAAAACAAAACAGATAAAAATACAAGATAGAAACCATAATGCATAAGAAAAAAAAACAATATGAGATAAAATGTCTACAAAAACCCACTTTGTGTTGGTCACTGGGCATGGAGCCTGACCTTTAGTCAAACTATATTGGAGAGAACTAATTGTTCCTTTGTAAGAAGATATTATTTAGTCATTTAGAAATAGACTGTTGGCTAGGGATGGGAGATGTTGTCAATTTCTTCCTCTCAGCACTGGGACTCCATCGCTCTTGAATCTGGACAGAACTTGTGAATACTGCCAGAGTCCCTCTGAGATCATTAGTGCATGAGTCCTGTTGTGTCTGGAAGCCACCAAGGCAACAGCCCTTGGTGTCATCTATCTCCTCTGGCTCTGTGATCTTTCTGCATCTTCTGCAATCCTCTCCTGAGCCCTATGGGAGGGGTTTGAGGACTGTATCACATTTAGGACATTTAGAGTAGAGTAGGCCAATGTGTCTTACTAACTGTTCAGTTCTGGGTCTCTATATTCGTTCCCATCTACTGCAAGAAGAAGCACCTCTGATTATACCCAAGGAAAGTACTGATCTGTGGATATAGAATAATCATGTTAGGAGTCATTTTCTTGCCAGGGTCCTTTAGCAGAAGAGCAAACCCAGATTGGTTTTCTCATAAACCCAGATCCTACCTAAACTCAGGCTCTTGTTCACCTGGGCAGTGTCAGACATGGGTTGCACCTTAAGATGTGAGTTTAAATTGAATAAGAGAGTGGATGGATACCTCCACATTGTTTGTGCTGCCACTGAACCAGCACATCATGCAGGCAGGCTGTTTGGTTTTTGGCAAGGGTAGCAGTTACTGCTTTCTGTTGTGATTTATTTCCCAAAGCAATTTTCTTCCTAAGTTTATAGAAGTTTGGTACTTTTTATAATGAAATCTAAATACAAAAGTTTCTTAGAATAAATAGCTCATGGGGCATGTTTTTGGCTCAGAATCTCAGTGTTGCGACTAACACCTATCCAGTAAGTATATCAGTCAGCCTATTGGAGATCAATTCTAAATGACTCTCATTTTAGAATAAAAGCACTTATGTGTTGGCTTCAATATAGATCCATTGCAAACCCAAACCAATGGATTTGTGACAGTTGTGGCTGTGTTTATTTAAATTCTTATACTGTCTTCGTGAATCACAAATAAAAACATTCTGTTTCCTGCTCCTCCCAAAGCTCGTCCATGTGATGGATGCTTCCAAATATCTTGATACGATTTCAAGAATCCTTAGTTTTGTATTTTAACCTGAGAACAGGATGTTTTGCTTACGTTTATATGCAACTTAAATTTAATGATAAATCCAATCCTTTTCTTTGTCAACAGTTTCATTCTAAATATTTTGGATTTTAGTATTAAGACAAGCCATTTTGTATTGCTCTTAGAAAACAGAGAACACTCACAGAGAAAATGAGGATTTCAGTCTCCATTCTCACTGCAGATGTCATTTTCCCCCAAATTTGTTTCACAGATATAAATACACACATGCACTGTGCTAATTCCCTTCTGATAAATAAAACCTTTGCTTTTCTTGTTAGAGGTTTTAGTGTTTCAAAGTCATGTCCAGACTGTGAAGCAGAACTCACTGGCAATTCCTCATCGCCTTTAAACTTCATTCTGCTATATCAAGGATAATTATCCCATTTGAATCCAAACCTTGAACATACTCCCATTTCACAGGTTACTTACCGGAGAGAATATTGTAAACAACATAATAACCGGAGCTGATCCTTCACTATCTAGAATACAATGACCCAATAAGACCCCTTAGCCATTCTGCAAGCCCTTTCCTATTATTAGGAACACTCTTGTACAAATGATGAGCTTTTTTACCTTATGATAGCTGGCCACATGAACATGCATGTGTGAGTGCATGTGCACATGTGTATGTTCGTGCATGTGTGTATTTGAGTGCAGGCATGTTTGTGTGTGTGTGTGTGTGTGTGTGTAAAAGTAACCAGAGTTTTGTGTGACTAGAATTGTAGGGCTTGACTTGTGAACCTATTAAGAGTTGGAAAGCAATTCTTTTTTTGTTTCCCAAGCTCACATTCATTTCCATGAAAATGAAGGGCTTGATAGAACAGCCTCCTTTTTTTTTTTTTCCAGTGTTGATCCTGCCTGATTGAAACATTTCCAGGAACTGGGCACTGTTCCTTCTTATGCAAATTGTAAACTCTCAAGAAGCAGACAGCTTCAACCTTCCTTATTTAATGAAAACAGGGAAGTCTGTGTTTCCTCTATTTTGCTAAACAATTTCTAAGTCTAAAACTAGAGTTGAATAAATTTGCATAGTGGAGAAAGGGAGTGAGGTGCAGGAAAAATAGTAGGACAACTATAGAAATGGCAGGAGTGGGAACAATTGGCAGAACTAGACTTCCCAGAAATGTATATTAAAAACGTTACCCATGAAATAATTTTTTTTTTTTTTTGCCAAAAATTTCTGCTTATAACTTAGGCAGTTGAAACATAGCTTCCCTGCCTGTATCATGGAATTAAAAACAATTTCATTATGAACTATTCCTTATTCAAAGAATCTTTATACAGACACAGTTCAAGAATTCTTGGGGTAATGATTTTGTGTCTAACATGGAAGAACTGGTTGGTTACTCAGCTGCAAACAAATGTTTACAAACTAGTCACTATCTGAAATATCTAGCTAGCTCTCTGCCACACAAGCATGTCAGCTTTCCTCTAGCTCTCCGCTTTATTTCCGCACGTTAGCATACCATATGTATTATTTGCCAAGCTATATGTGTTTGCACATATAGATCTATTACTTACCATGTTTGTGGCTACTTTCCTATGGGACTAAAGCTCTTTGAAGGCAATCTACCTTCTTTTTGTTGTTGCTGTTGTAGTTTCTTCAGCTCCAGGTGTAGCACCTGGCATATTATTATGATGAATAAATATTTAGTGAATGAAACCAGAGTGTCTGCCTCAAAAGAACCCCAAAGTTTCTAGACTTCTCTTTTGAAGAATGGAAGGTACCCAGAAGTACTAATGTTAATTTACAAATTTGAACTGAGACGATAAATCCTATTAATTCTACCAGGTGAGAATGAGATCACTATGACAATTTCGAGCCAAGTTTGAAGCAAGATTAATTTTTGTTGGGGTGCACCCAAGAGCTGACCAGCTGCCTCCTAAATTGGGCTAATGAAACAACCCTGTCAGTCTGTGGTAGCAGACACCTTTAACCTGAGAACTCTGGAGGCAGAGACAAGAGGATCTCAATGAGTTCTAAATCAGTGTGATCTACAGAGCAAGTTCCAGGTCAGCCAAGGCTAACCAGAGAAGCTCTTTCCTGAAAAACAGGAAGGGAGGAAGGAAAGGAGGCAGGGAGGGAGTGACAGAGAGGGGGGGGGTTTAAGATCCTTTAAGAAGTAAATTCACAAGTTGTTGCAAAGCACATCTGTAAAAGCGAGACAATGGAATAAAGGAAGAAAGTACAGAAAAATCTCAAAAATGCAAAAATCAAAAACATTACCATGTGGTTTGGAAGAGTTAAGGTGACAAGGGAGGGCTATAAGGAGTTTAAGAGAATTTATGTTTCTCAAAAATAAGTCAAGGTCATTGGTTGTGGCAGGTCAGAAACAGAGCTAAGAGGAATTCAGTTCTTATAGTAAATGAAACTTATTTTTAACAGTATAGCATTCGGCAGGTCACATTATAGAAACAGACTTAAAATGAGAAATTCAGCACTCACAGTAATTGAAACTTATTTTCCATAGTATAGCATAATGACTCCTGCCTTCAAAATGGAGTAAAGCTGGTTCCTCAATCTGTATAGCCTAATATTGAGGCAGCATTATCACCTTTAAATATACAGTAAGCACACTTCTTGGAATAAAGGTAAAAAAATAGCAAAGCAACTCTGGAAACAGGTGATGAAACCTGTGTATCTCTCTCTATAAAAAACATGTTAAAAACCACTATATAATTATTGTGTTATCATAGAAAGCTATTATATTGCTTATAATATTTCTATAGAAGATGCATAGTCCCCTTAGTCCTGAACTCACATTGTTCCCCTGACATTTCATTGTAGAATGACATACCAGGACAATGTACTCACTGCCAACTTCATCTTGTCAATATTTTCAGCATTTATTTCTAGATTGTTGAGACAATACAAAATACAGCTTTAGAAATAGGTTCTTAAAGGAGGCAGCCTGTAATATTTGTTTGCAAAGTCAGATACATGGATAGGTTTATTAAAACAGAGAATACAGAAAGATAAGCAGGTTTGTGTGAGAAACACACAATCCCTTATTTTGGCCATAAACAAGTTGCATTGTAACCACTCGATTTTTTACAGTGCCACTGAACTTTCTACATACTCGGTACCGAGAGAGCAATTGTTGAAGCATCCAAAGGTAGATGCTGAACAAACCAAAACTTGTAATTCAGAGTGCCAGTACAAAATGTAGATATCATCATGATATAATACAGTATTGATGGAAACTTCTGTTCACAATCGCCCAGGAAGAGAGCATATAACAAGAAATACCCAGGATAAAATATTGGGATAGTTCGAATTTAAACAGATGGAAATTGGCAACTGAGCATTGGAAGGAGCGTGTGATACATTCAGAAATGTGTGGGAATAAATAGGTGAGTCAGAGACAGGAAATAAAAGGAGGAAAGAGTGACCAGCAGTACTGAGGCTCCTGAGTGGGTACAAGGAGGCTAATCTACATGTGTGCTTAGTAAATGCACAGCCACTGTTAGTGTCAAAGTCTTTAGAATTAATGGAAGACAAAAAAAAAAAAAATATTTGAGAAGGCTGAAACCAGTCTGCAATAGAGACATTCTCTGAGACCCTTGGCTCAGAATGAGAAGGTCTTGTAGGAATGTGAGAAGTTGACTTTCTTTAGTTGAACGAGTTGAGCTGTGTTTGGAGGTACATTTACTATGTTTCCTTTCTCTTTCACTAGTCTCAGAGGGAAACAATATATCCTCCTATGCCCTGCTCTTGCTTCCTGCCCTGTACTGATTCATTCACTGACTTTACCCAGCAGAGCATCCACAGGACTTGAACCTAAGCGATCTGCAGTCCCATGGAAGACTGGTATACTGAGGGGAAAATGTGAATTCTGAGTTACTGTCTTATTCTTGCCTTTGCAGCGTTACAGTGAATGAAGATGAAGCTTAGGGTTTTTTGTTATACTCACGGGTAATGCATTTCACTGTCTCTTGGTGCAAGTACTAGACTGGAAATTAGCTTGTGCTTTGAAACTTCAAACCCAAATTTCCTTCAGGCACAGTTGGCTCACACAGAGACAAACACTTTTGACCTTGAGCTCATTAACATGAGGAAGCAATCAAGTGAACTAGCAGATACAAGACTGAAACAAAAAAGAACATCAATTTTTTGATTAATTGTAAATGCCTAAGTTGGGAGAAGGGGAGTAAAATTTAAATTAGTGTAGGCAACATGCCCTTTACAAATTCACTGGAAATTAGTACTCAACCAAGTCTGATTTTTTTAATGCTAAAAGTATCCGTTTCCACTAACCTCTTACACTAAAGGTTCTAGAAGTAAACTAAAATGCACACGGAGTCATGCTCAAGTCTCATGTTGCTAATTGGAATTTTGATGATATAATACAGAAGCAAGACAAGACAAGAGCCAAGTATTTTCATTAGCTTCGCCACTCATGTTTCTGCATCTTAATCCGTTATGCTAATATTTAAATATGCAGTGAAAGCCCAAGTGCATAGGAAAGCATGGACATTTCATTAATAACTGTAATTTGTATAAAAGAAAATAAGCCAATGACCAATGCTCAAATATACACTTTAATTTGAGTTCATAAAACTTGTTCATAGCTTATAAATATAAACTGTAGTATGAAAGGAACTTATATTTCATCATGAAAATAGAGAGTGGTTTATAATTTTGCTAGGGAAGGGTAAGAATTTTGTCTTAGAGTCCTAGTTCTCTATTATCTATATTAATCTTTGTTTATAGAATGCTATTTGGAACATGAAAATGATCCGCAGGGAAAAGGCATTTGGCATCTCCTGAAATGCCTCAGATTCTGCACATCTCTAAGCTGTGCAGCCTTCAAAGGAGACATAATGGAGCAGGGAGAGCTGTCACTCTCAGCTGTGACTTTCTCCTTCAGCAGCCATGTTTCAAATGATTCTTCTGCAGAAGAATGGCTTGAAGTGACAGTCACTATGCCTTGCTCACAGCAGTCTACCACAGAACAGAACACTCTAGAATAAAGGCGGTTGGAAAGACTCAATGTGCCTTTTCTATACATCTAGAGGGACACTTGCCTAGTGTCTTCTGGCTTCTGAAGAGAAGGATATAGTTCATTGTTACCAGCAACTCTTAAGACTCCTTGTGTTTGACTTACACTTTCATTAACAGAGTTGGAAAGAAAAAGATTTCTAACACATAAAAGACAGACTCAAATTCTTACCATGAAATCTGACTTAAGTATTGTATTCTATGAAGGTTAGAGAGGAATAGTCATTCACATCAAGTTCACAAAGAAGAAACATACTTTTCGAAGCAATGTCTTAATCACTTATGAGTGTCCAAAGTAGCCCCAAAGCTTACATGGAGATGCAGGAGGAACTGGGAACTCTATTTGGCCCATTATAGGCATTTCTTAAATAATTATTGAGTGAATGAAATTGTTGATATGATAGAGGGCTATGATGAGAGACAGAAACAGAGAGAGAGAGAGAGAGAGAGAGAGAGAGAGAGAGAGAGAGAGAGAGAGAGTAACAGAGAAACAGAGCTGAGATCTCTATTCTGTTTCTAGGATCTTGGGATCAGAAAAAAATTCAGATATGAGGTAAATTAAAAAAAAAAGTTGTAGGCCCAGGAAGATAGCTCAGCTAGCAGGAGGATAAGAATGTGGATTCCATATTTTATGTTAAAAGCCAGGCATGTAATGAAATTGTCTATAGTATAATACTTGGGAGGCAAAAATGTAAAATTTTCAGGGAAAGCTGGCTAGCCAGATCCACAAGCTCTTGGTTCAACTGGGATATGCTACTCTAACAAATAAAGTTAAAAGCTATCAAAGAAGACAACCAAAGCCAATATTTCGATTTCATACACTCACAAATAAATGTAGCTAAGCACATATACATAAGCCACACAAAAACAGAACATAAACACACATCCATTCACAACATTCACAAAACAAAAATTAAAATTAAAGAATAGTGTACAATAAAAGAATTGAGAGAAATTTCTGATTACAAAGCAAAATGCACTCAAAAGGTGACTTCAACAGTTCAGAGTGAATCATGCCTAAGAGAAGTAACTGTTTACCAATGAGAATAGTTGTTCATGGGCTGACTTGTGAAGAAGGATGAGAAAGTCTCAAAGTGTGTTAGCATATTCTGAGGTATCTTCTATTTTCTTTTGTAGCTTCATATGGAATTTTCAAAAGTGTCACTGTGAAAGATGCAATACACATTAATATAGAAAGAAATAATGAAGTAAAGAACATTCAGGGCAGCATGGGTCAGCTGTGTTTGTCCTAGTAGGTTTGAGAAGGTCTTCCTGCTCACTAAGTGGTCACATGACATTCTACTGTGTTACTGCTCTGCTGATACATGAATCCTTACTTCTATGCAGGGCTTTCGTCTCATTCTATCTAGCTTGGCTCGAAAACTTCAACCTTCTTCCTCATTACCTCGAAAGACACTATATTTTGCTACAGAAATTTTCAGAAGGAATATCTTTAGTAACTTCATTTCCTTCTTATGACAAGAGACATGCTTTTGAACTTGTCCTGTACCACCAGGGTCTTCTAGGACTAATCCATTTTGAAGGCTGAATTGATGGGCTAGAGAGATGGCTCAGCAGTTAAGAGCACTGACTGCTCTTCCAGAGGCCTCGAGTTCAATTCTCAGCGACCACATGGTGGCTCACAACCATCTGTGATGAAATCTGATGCCCTCTACTGGAGTTTCTGAAAAAAAACAGCTACAGTGTATCATATAAATAAAACAAATAAATCTTTAAAAAAACAAAACAAAAAAGAAAATAAAAACAAAAGGCTGAATTTAAATAACATCATAATTTCACTTGTAACTAGTTTCCTATTGTGTTTACAATATAAATTAATTTATTAATTTTATTTATTTAAAATATAATTACATCATTTCCCCCTGGCTACCCTTTCTCTAACTCCTCCTGTCTCTCTGAGTTTTTCTCAATTCTTTGTCTTCTAAGTTATTCTATTCTAATAATTAGATAAATAATTATCTAATTGGTATTGTGGTGTACAGTGTGTATATGTGTTAATAAATACATAAAAACAACTTGTTCAGTGTTGCTTGCATGTATGTGGATCTCATGCTGATCACTTGGCAATGAATAACCAAGCTGGGGGTCTCATCCCTCACATACACCAATTCTCTCTCAGCAGTCATTTTTTTTTTTTTTTTTTTTTTTGCTGTAGTTCTTTATAAGTGTTAGACTTCATGAGATTTTCCTAATCTGTACTGGGATGTCAAGTATATTAGAACTCTGTGGTTCTAGTTTAGGCAGCCATATTTTAGGTTTCCTGGGTATGGCTTCTTTGTCATATCTAGAAAAGATAATCACACGTCATCTGATCCTTACAACCTTTCCATCCTGTCTTCGATGATGTTCCTTGAGTCTCTGGTTTAGGAGTTGTGTTATATATTAATCACTTTAGTCTGGGAACCACTCAATCAGTTTTTCTCAACATTTTGACCAGTTGTCAGTGTCCATTGTATTCTTGTGCTGCAAGAAGAAGCCTTGTTGGTGATAAGTGAAGCCTATGCTTATTTGCAGGGATGATAATAAATATTTCCAAGGTTGTAAGAAATTATATTGGTTTAGCAAAGTGGCAGTATTATGGAGATCAATAATTTGAGAAAATCCAACTTAGAAAATAAATGCTGATGAAGAGGTGGAAGAAGAAAGTTTCTTACTACAGTATGATGGAGACAGTCAAAGAATCAAGGTTTATAGGATGTGTGTATTAGAAAGAAGAGGGCAAAGCATGGATTTATGTGAAGTGGGGTGACCCATGAGCGAGAATGATTTACCTATCAAGTAGAAAAATTCTGAGTGTCTACAGAATGTTTAAAAAAGGAGTTAGGTAGTGACAAGTCTGAATTCATTGATTTAATTTCCTTTTCTATAGATTAAGTATTTCAGGATCATTTCTTGAAACTCTCGTCTTTGGTATATAATATTTTATAATTACTAAGGGAAAATGAGCTTTTGAGAGCAGAGATACTTTTTCCATCTAAATCAATGTATCCATTAAAGAGTGCATTATTGCACAGCAGATGGAATTAAATGAACCATTGTGTGAACTTGGAATTTTCAAATCGAGCTACCTGAATGTAATTACCTGAAGATACCTCCTAAATATGCTGTTCATGAAGGATTGGGCTTTATGGGGAGATTGTCTCCTGTTCTACTGTCTTTTTTCTGTGTGCAGTGGTTTTAGTCATCTTGGCTTACCGTACCATCGTCTTCTGCCAACAATAATGGTAGAAATTGATCCTGAACCACCGTAACAGCTTATACATAACCATAACCGGTCTATAGCTGTTTACAAAACAAACGGACAGACCAGGGATGATTTACATTTGTGCCATAGAAAATTTGAGTGGCCTGCTCCAAACTGCATAATACTGAAATTTGGGAAAATTTCTCCATGCATCAAATAGAAAGTTTTAGGACTCCATCCACAAGCTGTCAAGCTGTTTCCTTCTTGTTGCCATTTGGAAATCACAGTGGTTAATGATGAGGGACCCTATGTGTTTCTTCTAGGTTCCATTCTTGTCTTCTTTGAGGCAACACTTTACGTTGGTGAATTCTTTGTCATATACAGAGTATGCCTGCTATTGGTTGTTTACATAATGAGCATTGCCTTCTCATTATTTCGAGTAGGGAGGAAGGAGACATGTATATCTACTTAGGGAGGAAGGAGACGTGTATATCTACTTAGGGAGGAAGGAGACGTGTATATCTACTTAGGGAGGAAGGAGACGTGTATGTCTACTTCTTGAGTTAATGGTAAGTAAATAATAGGAACAGTGGATATTCAAAACTCCATCATAAATTTTCAGGACTAGATCATTTTTATTATTTATTTTAAGAAGCTAATTGTCAGCTTGACAGAAAAGCCTGTAACCTCAGTCCTCTGGGTTTGGTGTTAGGACAATCAAAAGTTTAAGACAAATGTAAAGAAAGAAAGGTCAGGCTCTGGAAGTGCACTGTTCCAAAAGAAATGTCAGGAAATAATTGCTTTGTAATGAACATGAAGCAGTAGCTAGATATGGTAGACTGAAGGAAAATGTCCCCTATAGGCTCATGTATTTGAATATGTGGGTCTATGTTGGTGAAGCTCTTTGGGGGCATTTAAGAAGTGTAGCCATAGTGGAGAAGGTTTATCACTAGAAGTGGACCTTGTGAGTTCAAGGATTCACACCATTTCCAGTTTGCTGTCTATGCTTGGTGCTTGTAATTCATGATGGGAGGGAGCACTTTGCATTCCAACCCAGCTCCATGCCTACGTGCTGACCTGCCACAGAGGAATGGAACCATAAAGACTCCCAAACCTCAGAGGCCCAGGCCCCGGTGAGTGGTTCCACTCACAGACTGGTGGACCTGCATTCTATATGAAAGCAGGCTTAGAATTGCTATGAGGAGAAATCCAGTAAGGTGCACTCCTCCATGACCTTTCTGGTTCCTGCCTTCCGGTCCCTGCTTTGCTGAACTTCCTGTTTTGACTTCTTCCAGAGACAAAAATAATGTGCAAAGATAAGCCAAATAAACACTTCTCTCCCCAATATTTTTTTACTCTTGCTCTTTTGTTCCATCAGTAGTAACCTTAACTACAAATCATGATTAAAGTCCTGAAGCAGAAAGTATACTTTTGGGCATAAGGGTACAGTCTTAGGTGAGAAAGCCAGAAGAATATGGGTATGTAGGTGAGACTGAGTGCCTGTGACTCTAAAGTCACTTTAATATGTTGAGAATGTGAGTTCTTGTGGGGTTGGCTCCATAACAGTGCTTGGAATTAGAAGTTCCGGGATGTGCCCAGATGTCTTATTTCCATTAAAGTAAGCACACCGGAGCCTAGGCAGCGATGTTAGGTATGCTCAAGACTGAGGGACATTCATGAAGACTCTGGAATTCTTGAAAATCCAACAAACATTTAGATCTTTTAAGTCTTCTTTCCCCTCTGTTTTGCTCTTCCTAGTGCAAGAGAAAGATAAATTATAAGCATTCTCTTGTTTAATAGCAATATACACATAAAAAAAAAAAGAACACTATAAAAATGAAGCACTAAAGCTGACTAAACATTACCCCTGGTGTAGTGGAAACTTATGTAAAAATAATTTGATTATTATCATCCTTAATATAATGTTTTAAATCATGTATCTTCAATATTTGAATAGTATCTGTGTCTGACTTTTTTTTATCACCATGGAGAGAAAAACCTGAGAGAAATAATATAAAGGAAGGAAGATTACTTTTATGATTTCAAAAGTTTTTGTCCCAGACCCATTGCATTAGTATATAACACACACACACACACACACACACACACACAAACACACACACACATACATACAAGTAATTTATTAGAGAGTTTAACAGGCTGTCATCCAGCTAGTCCAACAATGACTCTCTCAAATGAAAAGGATCTGAAGCCAATGATTGTTTAGTCCACAAGGCTGGATATCCACAAGGTCTTTTTGCCACATTGGAATTGCAAGGAATCAGGTTCTAATACCAGTTAATAAATGCCTAGCAGCGGGATGGATGAACCACCAGTGAGAGTAAGGCTAGCAGGTAAACAAGCAATAGCTTCCTTCTTCCATTTCCTTTCATATAGGCAGCCACTAGAATACATGGCCCAGATTTAAGGTGGGTCTTTTCATCTCAAATAATTTGATCAGTAGAGAATTTGCAGGTGTGCTCAGATCTCGAGTTATAGTTGATGTAGTCAGATGGACAAACAAGATTAACTGTCATACCCTGCACAGTAGACACAGGATGGAATAATGTGGTAACTGAGGAAAGCTGTTCACCCTTTAGCAACCACAAAGCAGAGAAGAGTAATCAGAAGGTGCAGGAGACAAGAGATAATCTTCAAGGTCACAGTCCTGGTAGCACATTTTTTTTTTCTATTTAAACATCACCGACTACATTCTACCTGCTTCCCAACTATTCACATGATTTTAAATTACTCACTTGCCTAAATTCTTATAAAGTCAGAGATTTTTGCTTTTTAATAAAAATATTTCTTATTCTTTGAAAGTTTTCTGTATTTATAACATGTATATTTGTTATATCTACCCATCACAACCTCCTTCCAATTCCTTCTAGTGCTTTGGACCATCTTCTCTCCACCTCCAGATACTGTGTTATTTAATTTTTTGTTATTAAAAACTTCTTGCTTATAATTAGTACTGCATGTAAAGACATGGGAATATGGATATCCACTGAGAAATGAGAAACCTCCCATCAGCCCTCTCCCCAAAGAAAAGTAACTGTCCCTCTTCATCATCAATCAGTGTCAAGAGTTCCTTGGATAAGGACAAGGCTTCAGGGGCTCCTTCCAGATCTATGCTGGAATTTCAACTGCCTTGATATTGTATAGGCTTTGTGTTGGCAATCATGGTTGCCTTAAGTTTATACCTGTGGATCTAGTCACATCCAGAAGATAGTATTTACGGCTCTTCTCTTCATCTACCGTTGATTGTTGCTTCCTGTTATTTTTGTTTTTAGAAGTGGTATTATGCATGGTCTACTGCTGGTCTTTAACAACAACAAAGACAACAAAATGCCCACATACACATGGAAACTAAACAACACTCTGTTAAAGGATAGCAGGGTCAAAGAAGAAATAAAGAAAGAAATTAAGGATTTTCTAGAATTCAACGAAAACGAAAACACAACATACCCAAACCTATGGGATGCAATGAAAGCAGTATTGAGAGGAAAACTCATTGCCCTAAGTGCTTCCAAGAAGAAACTGGAGAGAGCTCACATCAGCAACCTGACAGCACAGCTAAAAGCACTAGAACAAAAGGAAGCAGATATACCCAAAAAGAGTAGACGGCAAGAAATAATCAAAATTAGGGCAGAAATAGACCAAATAGAAACAAAAAAAAACATTGAAAAAATCAACAAAACAAAGAGTTGGTTCTTTGAGAAAATCAACAAGATTGATAAACCCCTAGCCAGACTAACTAAAGGGCAAAGAGAGAGTATCCAAATTAACAAAATCAGAAAGGAAAGTGGTGACATAACAACTGAAACTAAGGAAATTCAAGAAATCATCAGATCCTACTACAAAAACTTATACTCCACAAAATTGGAAAATCTGGAGGAAATGGACGAATTCCTAGACAGATACAAGGTCCCAAAGTTTAACCAGGACCAAGTAAACCATCTAAATAACCCTATAACACCTAAAGAAATAGAAGAAGTCATCAAAAGCCTCCCAACCAAAAAAAGCCCAGGTCCAGACGGGTTCAGTGCAGAATTTTATCAGACATTTATTGGGGATATAACACCAATATTCGCCAAGCTATTCCAAAAGATAGAATCAGATGGAATATTACCCAACTCATTTTTTGAGGCTACAATAACCCTCGTACCTAAGCCACACAAAGACCCTACAAGGAAAGAGAACTTCAGACCAATCTCACTTATGAACATTGATGCAAAAATACTCAACAAAATCCTTGCAAACCGAATCCAAGAACACATCAAAACCATCATTCATCATGACCAAGTAGGCTTCATCCCTGGGATGCAGGGATGGTTTAACATAAGGAAATCCATCAATGTAATCCACCATATAAACAAACTTAAAGACCAAAATCACATGGTCATCTCACTAGATGCTGAGAAAGCATTCGACAAAATCCAACACCCCTTCATGTTAAAAGTCCTGGAAAGAACAGGAATCCAAGGCCCATATTTAAACATAATAAAAGCAATATACAGCAAACCAACAGCCAACATCAAACTTAATGGCGAGAAACTTGAAGCAATCCCACTAAAATCAGGGACTCGACAAGGCTGCCCACTCTCTCCTTACCTATTCAACATAGTACTGGAAGTCCTGGCTGGAGCAATTAGACAGCAAAAGGAGATCAAGGGGATACAAATCGGAAAGGAAGAGATAAAAACATCACTCTTTGCCGATGACATGATAGTGTACTTGAGTGACCCCAAAAATTCCACCAGAGAACTCCTACAGCTGATAAACAAGTTCAGCAAAGTGGCCGGATACAAAATTAACTCAAACAAATCAGTAGCCTTCCTATACTCAAAGGACAAACATGTGGAGAAAGAAATTAGGGAAAAGGTACCCTTCACAATAGTTACAAAAACTATGAAATACCTTGGTGTGACTCTAACTAAGGAAGTAAAGGACCTGTATGACAAGAACTTCAAACCTCTAAAGAAAGAAATTGAGGAGGATCTGAGAAAATGGAAAGATCTCCCATGCTCATGGATTGGAAAGATCAACATCTTAAAAATGGCCATCCTACCAAAAGCAATCTACAGATTCAATGCAATCCCCATCAAAATTCCAACTCAGTTCTTCATGGAATTGGAAAGATCAATGTGCAATTTCATATGGAATAACAAAAGACCTAGAATAGCGAAATCCATCCTCAACAACAAAAAAACATCTGCGGGAATCACTATCCCTGACCTCAAGCTATATTACAAGGCAATTGTGCTGAAAACTGCATGGTACTGGTACAGAAATAGGCAAGTGGATCAATGGAATAGAATAGAAGATCCAGAAATGAGCCCTCATGTATATGGTCACCTGATTTTTGACAAAGGAGCAGTAAACATTCAATGAAAAAAGGACAGCCTATTCAACAAATGGTGCTGGTCCAACTGGCACTCAACATGCAAAAGAATGAAAATAGACCCGTTCTTATCTCCTTGTACAAAGCTCAAGTGTAAGTGGATTAAAGATCTCCACATTAAACCAGATACACTGGAACTATTAGATGAGAAAGTAGGGAAAACCTTAGAACACATAGGCACAGGAGAAAATTTCCTGAACAAAACACCAATGGCTCAAGCTCTAAGGTCAAAGATTAACAAATGGGACTTAATGAGATTGCAAAGTTTCTGTAAGGCTAAGGACATCGTCAAGAAAACAAAACGGCAACCAACAGAATGGGAAAAGATCTTTACCAACACCACATCAGATAGAGGCCTAATATCCAAGGTGTACAAGGAACTCAAAAAGCTAGACACCAGAGAATCAAATAACCCTATTAAAAAATGGGGTACAGAGCTAAACAAATCATTTTCAGTTGAGGAACACCGAATGGCCGAGAAACATCTGAGGAAGTGCTGGACATCCTTAGCCATCAGGGAAATGCAAATCAAAACAACCCTAAGATTCCACCTCACACCAGTCAGATTGGCCAAGATCCAAAACTCAGATGACAGCAGATGCTGGCGAGGCTGCGGAGAAATAGGAACACTTCTTCACTGTTGGTGGGGTTGCAAGCTAATACAACCACTCTGGAAATCTGTCTGGCGATACCTCAGAAAATTGGTATAGTACTACCTGAAGACCCAGCTATTCCACTTCTGGGCATATACCCCAGAGACACTTTAATACACAACAAAGTTATATGCACCACAATGTTCATAGCGGCTCTATTTATAATAGCCAGAAGCTGGAAGGAACCCAGATGTCCTTCAGAAGATGAATGGATACAAAAATTGTGGTACATATACACAATGGAATACTACTCAGCCACCAGAAACAATGACTTAACCAAATTCTTAAGAAAATGGCTGCATCTAGAGAAGATCATCCTGAGTGAGATAACCCAGTCACAAAAGAACAGACATAATATGCAGTCACTGATAGTGGGATGCTAACCCCAGAGGCTTGTACTCCCCCAGAAACAACTCACAGACTGTATGAAGTCTGAGAAATAAAGAAAACAAAAACTATACATATATTCACAAAACAAGAAGACTTTGACTATTTCCATGTTGCGTTTTGTTTTGCATGTACTTTACGCTTATTGCAACTAGTAAGTTTTCAATGCATACTGTCAAGCCCTTGAAAAAAATCAAGTACTGACTAAAAAACATATTCACATGGTTTTATGTAAAATTTATTTTAATGTCTGAAAAAACAGTACTGACAAAAATGTATAATTTTAAGCAAAAAATGTTTAAAATCTTTAAAAAAAATAATAAGCTGTTAGTCTTTTGTGTAGATGGAAATATCTCAAGAAACACTTCTTGTTATGATTAATAATTTGAGTCTTATTTGTAACAGATAAGAGACCAATGTATTTTCCATGTATTTTCATGTTAAAAAAAAATAAATCTTGTTTTGAAGACAAAAAAAAAAAAAAGAAAAGAAAAGAAAATGGATGCATCTAGAGAATATCATCCTGAGTGAGATAACCCAGTCACAAAAGAACAGACATAATATGCACTAACTGACAATTGGATACTAACCCCCAGAAAGCTATGAACACCCCAGAAACAACTCATAGACTGTGTGAAGCTCAAGAAAAAACAGAAAAGAAAAGAAAAAAAAAACATTATGTTTACTCCTCACACACCAAGAAATCCTTGACTAATTCCAGGTTACATCCTGTTTTACATGTACTTTATGCTCATTGTAACTAGTAAGATCTTAATGCACACTATCAAACCTTATTTAAAAAAAGCCAGGCAATAACAAAAATGTATTCGTATACTTTTATGCAAAAATGCTTAATATTTTTACATTTATCTTTGTTTTTTTAAAATAAAGTTCTTCAATTAAAAAATATAAAAAAAAAAAAGAAGTGGTATTATGTTTGTGTGGATATATTCTTTTGGGTTTATTGAAAGAAGACTACTTTCTTGCTTTTTCTTGGGTGTAGTTTCCTTCCTTGTCTTGGAGTTTTCTACCTATTATCATTTGCAGGACTGGATTTGTGAAACTATAGTGTGTAAATTTGGTTTTGTAATGGCGTATCTTGTTTTCTCTATCTATGGTAATTGAGAATTTTGCTGGGTATAGTAGCCTGGGCTAGTACTTGTGTTCTCTTGGTATCTGCATTATGTCTGCACATGATCTTCTGAGTTTTAGAGTCTCTGTTGAGAAGCCTGGTGTAATTTTAATAGTTCTGCCTTATATGTTATTTGACCTTTTCTCCTTCTTGCTTTTAATATTCTTTTATTTATTTGTTTGTTTGTTCCCTTTAGTGTTTTGATTATTATGTGATGAGAAAAAATTTCTTTTCTGGTCCAATCTATTTCAGATTCTGTAGGCTTCTTGTCTGTTTATGGGCATCTCTTTCTTTAGGTTAGAGAAGTTTTCTTCTATAATTTTGTTGAAGATATTTACTGGCCCTTTAAGTTGGGAATCTTTCCTCTCTTCTACACTGTTTTGCTTAGGTTTAATCTTCTCATTGTGTCCTGAACTTTCAGGACAGTTTGGGTTAGGACCTTTGAACATTTTGCATTTCAAAGAAAGTCAAATGCTTTCTATGGTATCTTCTGCTGCCGCCATCCTCTCTTCTATCTCTTGTATTCTGTTGGTGATGCCTGCGTCTCTTTCTTAGGTTTTCTTTCTCCAGGGTTTTCTCCATTTGTGCTTTCATTATTGTTTCTATTTCCATTTTTAGATCCTGGATGGTTTTGTTCAATTCCTTCACCTGTTTGGTTGTGGGTTTTTTGTGTTTCTTTAAGGGATTTTTGTGTGTCTTCTTTAAGGGCTTCTACTTGTTTACCTGTGTTTCCCTGTATTTATTTAAGGGAGTTATTTATGCCCTTCTTAACGTTCTCTACCATCACCTTAAGATGGGATTTTAAATTAGAATCTTGTTTTTCCAGTATACAGGGCTTGCTGTAGTGGGAGAACTGGGTTCTCATGATGCCAAATAGCCTTAGTTTCTGTTGGTTCTTGTGCTTGCCTCTTGTCACCTGGTTATCTCTAGCATTAACTGATCTTGCTGCCTCTGACTGGAGCTTGTCCCTCCTGTGAGCCTGTGATCTTAGGTGTGTCAGCACATCTGGGAAACCAGATCTCTCTGGGTGATATTTGCATTTGAAGACCAGTGGCTTATGTTTATCTCAGGGTTGCAGATGTAAATTGGAAGGATCTGGTCCTTTGAGGTTCCTGTGCCCTGCAAGACTCCTGGTGGGTTCCTCTTGGGCATTTATAAGGACTTCTCTGAGAGGAAAACATGGTTGTATAGACAAAGCTATGAAAAATTTTCCCACCAAAATATCACCCACAGAATTATTGATAGTTATTTAAACTGTAGTTTCCTTTGTACCCCTGCTGTGTTCCATAAATTGTGTTAAACTAACCTGAATTGTAGCTTTGCTGTCTTTTTTTATGGCAAAAGGAACATTAAAAAGGAATACTATAAAACCAAGCAATAAAATGGGCAAGACATTATTCCTACTATAATGGAAATTTATGTGAGATTACTTCATCAACTTACACACTATTTTAACTGCACTTCCTGTCTCTTTGCCTACTTTTGATCCCTAGCATGCTATACACTTCATCCAAAGCCCTTAAATCTCTAAGATTGACCCAAAGAAGACAGAAGCTTAAGCACTAATTTATCACTGTGCAGCACACTCTCTAACATTCATTTCTAAAAATGTCATTATGGTTCCTTAAATTCAAATCTGTATCTATAAGATATTTCAAGACATTTCATTTGGTAGGTTTAACTTTTAGATCTGAGGGAAACTTCTGTTGCATTAGTTTGTTAAATACAGAAATATAACCCAGGACTGAAATTAACATGTAACAGTCACCTAGTTCTCTGTGACCTTTCTTAGTCCTCCCTCTTCCCCAGTCTTCAATGCTGACATTCCCTGAATGCCAGCCTTCAGGCCACTCTTGCCTAGGTTTATATTATTCCTTTACATTATTTTGTTAAATATTACCATCTCCATGCCATCTCTTTGTTTGTGACTTCAAAATAATTACAGTGACTTCCGAAATATTGGTTCTTCTGTTCAGTCACC
This sequence comes from Micromys minutus, assembly GCF_963924665.1. Classification (NCBI taxonomy): domain Eukaryota; kingdom Metazoa; phylum Chordata; class Mammalia; order Rodentia; family Muridae; genus Micromys; species Micromys minutus. The sequence goes on along the minus strand of NC_137953.1, from coordinate 19,046,352 downwards.
TACTTTGCTTTCTATCAAAGGACCAAAACATAAAACATAATTTATTGAACTCAGACCCATATAACTTATATTTATTTTTTAAAACTCATAAAAATGATATTACAATCCATTGAACTAATAATGAAAACACCCATAAATTGTCTGGAAATATTCCTCTCAGTTGTCTCCAATGTCCAATGTATCATTCCATCTGTCCTGAGTGCTCAGTCAGCCCTCCCTGATACACTGTTCTAAGGTACCATTGTTTCCAACCTGGGTTCCAGAACTGTTTTAATAGAAATTAAAGTTGGTGGCTACAAAGTCCTAACTAGGTTGTCTTTGGCCAGTGCTCTTTTCAATCTTATTCTTTCTCAGTCAATCTATTGTCTATAAAATTTCAGTTTAGATAATGTTACTTCTAGACTCACAGTTCCAAAGCCTTTTGCTATGCTTGAGGCTACCATGGGCTGCTGTTTACCTTTGCTGTACTTGGTGTTGCTCTTGCAATTTTGCCTTTGTACTTTTCACTATGGCTATACGGACAGACAAGGCCTTTGTGTTGTTGTTTTGGTTTTGGTTTTTTTTTTGTTTGTTTGTTTGTTTTTTGTTATTTATTTATATTTTTGGTAATATAAAAAACCCTACATTATAATCACAATACTTTTTTTCAAGTTCTTTTGTTTTCTCATTATTCTGGTTCTAAACCAAAGAAAGTCTTTTCTACAATTCACTAATATATATAGACTTTTTGCATTTATTTAAAGTTCTTATATAGAGTTCTTGTATATGTTTGCTTTTGTATTGTCTGTGACTCTTAATTTATTCCTTTTTCCATGCCTAGTCCCATATATCATTTTGTTTATTGTCACAGAAGATATCCATGTTGAATGAAGTTTTGGATGGAAGCAGGGATGGGTGGGTGGATAGATGGAATAAATATATTGATCCAAAGTAGCCAAACCTAATTAGTCATGAGGCAATAATTAGTTTCTGGTGTAATAGAATTAGAGTTTAAAAAAAGAAAGTAGTTGGGCATATAGAAGATCACACCAAGTAATACTGTTAAATATTTATCCAAGGAAGTAGAACTTAGAAGCTGAGTAATGATTGCTGCAAATAGCTATTTCCAGCACAATTTCCTCTGAATGTTTCTCTGGTTCTCTAAAGAACACGAGTAGCTGTAGTCTGTATAAAGGTAAAAAATTTTTCAGACTAAGAAAGAGCCAAACATGACTTCTAGCAGAGTTGCTCTGCACCCAGGCTGGCAGCGTTATCTAAGCATTGTGCCCTGTTAGTCCCTGATTCTACTTCAAGGGAAGTTTACATTCCCCATCTCTCCTCTCCTTCTGAAATCAAACTCTCAAAGGAGTGAGGAGTTGGGAACCAGAAACTTCTTTTCTGCTTCGAAACTCCTCCATGTTTTATTTTGGTGATTCCAGAAGAGCAGCCACAGTGTTCTCGGAGAAGAGAGGTGGCTTCTCCACTGACTCACTCTTCAGTCATGTTACATACTACCACTAAAATAAATATTTTCACCTACTCATTAAACGGCATATTCTGTTTAATTGATCTGTTAATTGTGTAAGAACTGAAAGTTTCTTATATGATTGAAATTAGGAGGCAATTTGTATAACAATAAATCCTGCCTGTGCCCTTCCTTAGTCAGTAAAACTCACTGCAATATCACTGTTAATGATTTGGCTTGAATATATGTTTCTGCTTACACCCAAATACAGATGTACTCCCATTGATATATATATATATATATTAAGATGGAATCTTTCAAAGGGCTTAAGGGTATTTAATTTATGTGCGCAATGCTCTTCAAAGGCTGCTCACATCTCACCCCTCACATCTGTTTTCTTCTATTGCCTGCCCCTAGCTGTTGATTAGAAGAGGTTATGTAGTAGGGAAGGCCTTTAGACCACAATGTCTATAGTCAGGCCTTTTGTCCTTCTAAGTTAAGTAGCAGAAGAGACCATTGTCGCAGCCTGCTCAGCTGAGAGTCTACTACTGTGAGTTTGAGCAGCCATCAAACTCATCTTAACATTTAGATCAGGAGGCAGGAGAAGTGGCTGAGTGAGCACAGGTACCTGATGTGTGTTCCTGGCACTTGGGTCTGAGCCTCAGTGTCTATATAAAAGTGGAAGAGGAGACTGAGCTCTGTGATATTGTCCTATGGCCCCTATTCTACATGCATGTCATTAAACTCATGCCCTCCTCATCTACTGCCAGACACACACACACACTTACACAATAACATGTTTTACAATGTAGATAAGTTCATACCTCCTTTATGCTGAAAACTATCCAAACGGTCTTCATTCAAGAGCAGATTCAAATTCTTTTAAGGGGCTTCAGTGATTCTGTGAGCTATCCTGTACCCCATACCCTGACTTTTCAATATTTTTTCTTCTACTCCTTTCTTGATATTTCTACTCCAATGAGTTAAGGTTACTGGGTGTGTTTCTTACAAACATTTTCTGTCATTGCCTATCAGAATATATGTTCTCTATATACAGGCTATACAGGATTTTAATTAGTCCTGTGCCAGGGCCTGGAAGAGTGCCTAGCAATGGCTACTCAATAATATTTGAAGAACTGTGTGTGTGTCTGTGTGTCTGTGTGTGTGTATGTGAGTATGTGTGTGTGTATGTGAGTATGTGTGTGTGTGTATGTGAGTATGTGTGTGTATGTATGTGTGTGTATGTGTGTATGTGAATATGTATGTGTGTATGTGTGTATGTGTGTGTATGTGTGTGTATGTGTATATGTGTGTGTGTATGTGAGTATGTGTGTGTATGTGAGTATGTGTGTGTCTGTGTGTGCATATGTGAGTGTGTGTGTGTGTGTGTGTATGTGTATTAAAACACACCATATTTATAAATTGCAGTAGCAAAATGCATTAGCAGGCAGGAAATAGGTACAAACTTTGGGACTTCATTCATTGTCTGTTATAAAAGGAAATGTGAGTGAATTTACTAAAAGTGCCTGAAACTTCCCCAATAGTATTCTTAAGAGAATTGTAGAAGCAATCAGTTATTATAACACAAGAACAATGCTTGAAATATATTACATGCTATGTTAACCACTGAAAAACACATATAGTTTTACAAAGAAGAATGAACTTATGATCTATGTTTAGCACTGACTTAAGAATTCCAAACCAGAGAATGACTCCCCTCACTTTCAAAATGCTTCTTCCCACATCAATTAACAATCAAATAATCTGCCATAGACATGCCTACAGGCTAACCAGATCAAGGCAGACTTTCATTGTGCTCCATCCCAGGTGATTTTATGTTGCACTGTAATAATAATTACCCGTTACTAATATAATTTCTTCAAGTAGCACAGCTGTTCTCATTCATTCATTCATTCATTTGTTCATTCATTCATATGCTCAATAATTTCCTTAAAACACTATAGGCAACTAAGACATCACCATAAGACTTATTCTTATTTTTGTTATTCCCCTGTATTATATAAAACTTGAATGTGACCATTTCATTATTTTCTTACTAATAAATACTCCAATAGCCTCTAGGTTTTATTATTTTCCCTTGAAATGTAGTCTAACAAAGTGTAAGTTTAGTGTGATAGTGTTACAATCTGCTTTTTTATATCCTTTAAATAAAGGCATGGCTTTCAAAGTCATGCCTTATATTATTTCAAAGAAAATGTTTGATTGTTCTTCTGAATAAGCAATGAATGCAGAAGTTTATTTAAAACCCACTGTATGTATGTATTCCATGGAAACACATTATTTTATCAGTTTAACATCTCTTCTTGAAGATCTGTTCTTTTTCTCCCCTCCACCCTACACAGTTCTACAAAACTGCTATATCTTTTACTCTGTAGTCATTTCCCATCTCAGTCAGACTTAAACCTCTGTCTCCTTTGAAGCCCTTCATGGTGTCAGCTTTTTAATCCACAAGAAGAGTCTACTCTGTTCAATATAGAACCTTCCCGAATCCTTGAACTTTAGACTACAGAAAGGATGCCAATTCTATTTCAACCATAGTAGACACAGGAAACAGTGCTATGAGACACCAACTGTCTTTTTCCTCACCAAAAAAAAAAAAAAAAAAAAAAAAAAAAAACTCAAATCTATAAGCAAAGAAAATAAAGACTACCCTCTGATAACACCGAGTTAAGGAGAGAGGTGGGAAAGGAGGGAAAAGCAGAGAGACAGACAAAGTGACAGAGACAGAAAGACACACAGAGACACACACACCAGAGGTGAGGGAGTAAGAATATGAAACTATTTCATCCCAGAATGTTAGAATTTCTGGTTCAACCTAGCCATAAATCTTAGTGCATCTTGCCTTACCTATGAGTAAATTGAGCTTTTTCTTACGTTCTATAAGCCATTCAATTGTTCTTCTGGTCTCTCAAGAATATCAAATGACAACTCCAATAACTCACACCCGGTGCAGTTTTAATGCAAATCATGTTTTGCTCTAAACTAAAGTAGAAATAGGAATACACATCCCTATAGCCTCTACAAGAGAAAGAAATTATAAATAAATTATAAATCATAAAGAAATTAATTATGATGTTATATTCACAAAAACACTTCAGTAGCCTCTCACGGCCGTACAAGACATGTACAAGAGATATAAATTAGTAAGGAGTGAAAGGAATGTGTTTGAATGTACACACCCTCCACAAGATCATTTGGGAACTACCTCCCTAGGTTAAGCAGCTTGTAGCTTTCTTGTTTTCTTGGGCCCAGAAGCTGAGTGGAATTCCTAATGAGAAGCCTTTCTTACTTGAGGCCTTTCCTCTCCCCAGGTAATTAATCACAACTCTTCAGAAGCCTAGCTCAGCTCAGTCCCTTTTGATGTGCTGCTATCTCAAGCAGCCATGACTACATGCAATAGAAGTTTCTCCAGACAAACTGACTTTGATAAAAGATGCTTTCTTCCTAGAAAATTGGTAAGCTCAGTCATCACACATTTGATGATCATAACAATGGTAATGATCTGTTGACTGTTAGCTCCTGGGTGCTCTAAGCCCTTTTAGATTCTGACAAGTAGGCCTCCCAGCCATCTGTTTCTCCGGGGACATAAACAAGTCTCTAGAAAGTCTTCTGCAATTTGCTTTAGCTCAATCCAGAGCAGCCCTTTAAACATTAATGTACAGATGAATCACTTCAGGGTCTTAGAAAATGCGCATTCTGACTCAGCAGCTGTGAGCTCAGACTCCGGGTTCTGAATCTCTAACCAGTTGCCAGGTGAGGCAGATGCTGGGGCTTCCAAGTGCTCTTTGATTGGCAGAGCCTAGAGATTTTTTTATTTACTGCTCCAGTCAAATTCCCACAAATCCTTCAACACATTGTTCTTATGCAGAGAGCAGCCCCACCACACACCTTCAACCAACAAGATAGTGTCAAATTTAAAACATTGTTTTCCGATTTTTCCTTTGGGAAACTAAAATGTAAGCAGCAAAAACCCCTTTTATTCACGCTCTGTTCTTCTCCCACGAATCCTGTGTGAAGACTATTCATCATATATTCAGCAAAAAAAAAACCATATACAGGCGTGGCTACGTGTGCAGTGAAAACTGTTTCCCTTATGGTTTAACTGTTTCCTTCTAGGTTTAACGCTGAGATTTACAAACTGTTTTTAAATTTATTCATTGATATGTCTTGTGTGTATGTAAAATATATGATTGTAGTCATTCTCCTTATCATCCCTTATTTCTTTTCTACACCTACTGACTTCTTACTTCCCAAGGAGTCCCTCTCTTTACGTACATTTGTGTGTGTGTGTGTGTGTGTGTGTGTGTGTGTGGGTGGGTGTGTGAAAAAAGAGACAGAGACAGAGACAGACATTGCATGAGTATGAATTGAGAGTTATTCACTGGTGTGTGAGCAACTTGTTAGTGGTTACACTACTGAAGAAAAGGGTTCCCACCCTCCTTCCTTTTAGTGCGCATAATAAAAACAAAAAGTCTTATGTCTGTTTTATGTGTAAGTTTTTCACTTTCACTTTTCATTTGTCTCTTATCAGCAGTTTACTTACAAGTCAATACATTTTCTTTTTTTGTTTTGTTTAAAGAGACACCCAGGCCTAAGATAAGCAGACCCCTAAAATTATTAATTAACCGGTACTTGGAACAAAAATAATAATGCCTTTAATTTTTGTGAAGTAGCCTTCTCCCTGTGTTGTTTCAGATGTCTGTCCACAGGCAGTGTTAGCTGAGATCATCGGACTGTGCTCTGTTGGCCATCAGAGGTCTTACTCAAAGCTTATCCACATAAGGGATAATCAAAGGACATGCTCTCCCTTTGAGGTAGAGTCATTGCCATGTTATCTGTACTTCAAGCAATGTGGCAGAGGTGACTTTCCACGGCAGATCACTTTGAACTCTGCCCCATCTGGCTGTAGTTAATTCTCTTAACAAGAGCTGTTCCATTACTAAAGTGAAATGTAGAATACTTTTGACCCAATTCCTTCTCAACAAATACCTACAGCAAGAAGATCCTTACCATCATCTGTTCCTTCCAAGGCAGCATTGGAAGACTAAATGCTTTTAAAGGGGAAACACCAGCCTTCACTTGAGACAAGAGCCCCAAAATCATTAGTTAGTTCATTGGAAGATTGCCAGAGGAAGAAAGAGCCTTCCTATAAAGCATCTGCTCTCCAAATAATCTAATTTCACCTCTAGGACAATTTATGTGCACCATTAAACTGGCTATAAACAATCATGAATACAACAGAGTATTATTTCTCTGCTTTTACATGTATAAATGTTTACTTGGATAGAACCATTGGTGCTCCCATTGTACCCTCTCTCACCACACACACACACACACACACACACACACACCTGTCTTCACCACCACCACTCAGAACTAGAGGATGATGCTCACCTTGAAAAAGGTTTATGACTTCTGATAAAATTATGGAAAATTACTAATTTCTGGCACTTAATTGACTTTTTAAAAGAAAGTTTTCCCCCCTTTTCCATGTTATTTTTCTTGATTACTTGGGGGTTATACATAATGTACCTCAACCACACTTGCTTCCTTGTCTTTCCAGGTCCAGCTTTTCAAGAATAGCTATGTGCTAATACACACATGCACATACACTGATCATTTTTTCTTAGGGTGTTAGGTGCTGACATTTACAAACAACCCATGTCTGGATTACATGACTCATGCTGTGCAGTGAATATTTTAAGGTCACAATAGTTATGGCTTGACAATCTTGTTAGATGGTAGACAGAATCTATGGTCACCTGGGCAGCTTAGCAGAAATAGGAGTCTTCTAACGGCAGGAAGGTGAAAGAGGAGTTATCACCTTCCTCTATTTTTATTTTATAGAGAGGGGATGGAGGAGATCTTTGAGTCTTCTTGAAACCCAAATAAAAAAGAAAGAATTATCTTTGGAAGAGGAACTGGCTATAATGGTGAATTCTACAGCCACTACCCTCCTGGTTAAGACGGCTATTGTGTGTGCCATTTGCACATGTGCGCGTGTAAAATTTGTGTTTCCTATATTATTGGACCCAGTATGTTTTTTTATTTTTGTTTGAGACCACCGAGTCTCTTGCTAAGCCTCTAACTTGACATTTCAGGAAGCTGGCTGGCCAGCAAGCCTTTGTAAACCTTTCCTTTCCATCCCTTTCCATCCTGGGCTCAGGCATGCAAGGCTGTCCCTGCCTGTTATGGGAGTATTGGGAATCTAAATCCATGTCCTTATGCTTTTGTAGCAAGCACTTTATCCACTAAGCAATGTCCTCAGCTCCTCAGAGGCCTCATGGAATGGTGCCATCCACATTGGCAGTGGGTCTTACCTTCTTAGTTAAACCTGTTTGCAAACACTTTACATTCTTATCTAGAGGTTTGTCTCCATGGTGATTCTAAATGGAGTGAAGTGACAATGAGCACTAACCATCAAAGTGTTGAATAGTTGTATTTTCCTCTTTGCATTTCCACCCAAGTGTTTTTACCCTAAAACTTTAAAACCAGAAACATTTGAACACGTCTGCTATCTCTGCTTTATTAACAAGATTAAACAGTCATTATGTTTCCTCCTCACTTTAGTGAAAGAGAAACCTGAAAGACCATATCCTGGTGGTTTTCCTCATCTTTTTCCAAATAAGTTGGTATAAATAAATCTCTGTACGGGGAACCATATTTCATTTGCACAATTGCTAAAACGTTTTTTGCATTACATTTTATAATTAAAATTCAGAGCAATAACATTCGATATTTTCAAAATGTCCCCTCTCAATATTTCTCATGTGACTGTATGAAGCGGTATTTTTACTGGTACTATCATGTACTATTCCATCACATGAATAAGCTACATGGGTCACAGTTATTTGCTTTTATAGCTCCACAGAGACATAATTAGGTTATTCCTCTCTTCCACTCTAAAACCCGATGCTTCCAAGAACACTGTAGCACACATCTCAAGTGGCTTTGCAGAATGTTATCCAGGACAGATGCCTACAAGCAGGCTGTTGATAATAGGATATTAGGATTTTTCAGATTCAATAAATGCTACCAATTCTTCTTCTAAGGTGACTTCCAGTTGTCACTCCTAAGGGTGTCTGTCATGTCCCCATCTTGGCCCATTGAGAGCGAAATCCCAGTGCTTCCTGCCTCCTGGCCTCAGTGTTGTAATTGTACATCACACTGATTTCCTTATTTCATGTGTATGCATGAATGCCCGCAGCTATATTTAGGTATCACATGCACACTGAAGCCAGGAAGGGCACCAGATCCCCAGGAACTGGAGTTATAGATGGTTGTAAGCAGCCACCTGGGGCTGAGAATTCAACCCAGATCCTTTGCAAAAACATCAAGTACTCTGAACCACTAAATCACCTCTCCAGCCTGTCACGTTTTTATCTACCCTTCCTTAAATGGCCAATGAAGGATCTTTGCAACTTATTGTCATGAGATAGTAGACAGTGCTTCTTTTCATTTGTATTTTTTTCTTGTTAGTTGTTATTCTTTCGGTTTACAGGCAGTGATTTCTATTCCTCAATATCATCTTGCAGGGAATGGTAGCTCCTGTGATGTGAATATTTTCTGATATGTGTAGCCTCAGACACATGCTGAATCGACTCAAAGCTTTACTTATCCATTGTTGTAGGGCAGTTCATGTCACTAGTTTCTACTACTAATGCTTCTGTCCACCTTAACATTGCCCTCTAGAATGGTGGTCTAATTCCCTGCTTCTTTGAAGTTGCAAATAACTGAAGGGGGAGACAATTTCCTCATTCTATCTGGGGTAATGTCTGGAAAAGGAAGTGATGTATTTTCACTTCTTATCTGATGTGGATTTTTTGGGTGCTTAATGTTTATGACTTCAACGAGTTTATTTTTTTTAAAAAAACTGTGTAGTTAGCATTCTGATTTCAACTTTACTGTCAAGAGACATAAAATTCCCAGGTTACAGACCAAGAAACAAACTCTGTGAAGCCTGTGTACAAGACAAGGCTCACTAGGTGATGATGCCTGCTCTTTTCTCCACTGATGGTCCAGCAGCAATAACACACAGAGAGCAAGGTGAAGCTCTTCTGGGTGTAACTGAAAAATCATAGGCTTAGTCAAACCATTGCTTTCCTGAGAAACCGTTTGAATTGCTTTTGGCCCTGAAGGGATCACACCCTCTCTGTGATGCTGGGAAGCAGGTAAACCTTCCTGTAGTCTGCAAGTAGACTTTTTTTTCTGTGTTCCAACATTTTTTTCTTTGTGTAACTTGCTGTATAGATCTACCTCAGAAAACAAAGGGTAGTAGTCATTGTCCCTACTAATACAGTAAAAGATAAAAGGAGAAAAAGGAATGATTATTTTCTCTGTTGAATAATCTCCCAAATTTTATGGTAGAACAACATATACACTGAAGATCTGTTTCAAGTTTGATTTTGAAAAATATTCAGAAAGATTTTTTTAAAAAATAAAACATTCAGTTCAAAACTGTGCTTGTACATCATTAAAACTTATTAAATCAATGATTAGTATCCAGGTATCTCTAATCGATATGAATACTAGTTGATATCTAAAACATTAGTATTTCAATAAATAAAATAAGAATCAAATATAGAAGAACCCAAATGTTATAGTTCATAATGGAATTGCTCAGCATTTGCTTTTATTGTTATAATAAAGATTGGTTCTCAGACATGAAACATCCCTCCATTGTCCATGCTATTTATAATAATGGTGACCTCACTAATGACATTCTTTAAAATTTATTCAGAATTATCAGCGTGTGTTCTGTTCTTTGCTCAAGTCTAGACAATATGCAAAATAATAAATCAAGCTGTGGTATATAGTGCTTAATGAATTTTTTTTTGTGGTGTAAATATTCTCCTCCTTTTTTAAGCCTCTGGGCTGACATTACTGTGCACACAGTTAGGAGACGTGTGGCAGCACAGTATTGCAGTGTCCCATCATACAGAGGCAGAAAATAGCTGAAAGTAGGGGTGACAGGAAAATATAAGTAAATACTTTGAGAGTGACAGATTCGAGTATTTACCATCTTATAGTATAGATATTATATTTATACATTATGTAATCTTATTTTTAATATTAGTAATGCTCATTAACCAACTCACAAACCACTTGAAAAATTAATGATTGTCCGCTGACCGCCTATGAGTGGACTCCGTCATACTGCACATCTGTGTCTCGAAATGCTACACAACCCACAGTTTGGTTGTCTGTTTGTTTTGATGCATTAATTCTGCCTGTTCTAATTTCCTGCTTTGAGCGATTAACATATAGATCTGTATTATTTGTTCTCTTCCTGTCTTATCCAGCTTCCAATGTTCTTCCCCCAAACTCTCTCCTTGGGTTTCAGTTCCTCTTATGGTTCCCTCGACCAAAAAAAAATGGAGCAGATCTTGTTCAGAATGTAGGGTAGAGACAGACTATTTCAAAGACATTTCTAAGCAAAGACCAGTGAGTGTGCACATGTGAAAGAGGATGGAGCCACACTGTCTCAAAGGTCCTAAGTGCTGCTTGGTCACATTTGCACATACAAGCAGACTGCTTATAAGAAACTGGTCACTGTTTAGATAGAGACTTTGACTCAAGCTTATATAAAATGATGATGCTCAAGTGACAGATTTCCCTGGCTCTGCCCTCCAAGTTCACGGAACTAATGTCTAATCCATATGTTTTGGCTTTTGTATTTGTGCAGTCTATAATTTTATTCATCTATAGTCAGATTTTAATTTAAATATGAGACAATTCTTCACTAGAAATGAATATTTATTAATATTGATTAATTTATTAATATTAATAGTAACTTTATTATCATACAAGCATGGCTGGCTGACTGTTTCTTGTGATCACTCACCCTTGATAAATTCAGTGTCCTCATGCATGTTTGTAACCTGAGGTACTCTGTCTGTGGTCATAATGACCAGATGCCATTCTTTTTTTATCTAGCTTCAACAAAATTCTCTAGCTTATCGTGAAACCTCTGTGTATTCTCATAATTTTTTCTGTTATTGACTATTATAGGTTGAAATATGTCTCTCAAAATATATTTTGAAGTTCTGACCTTCAGAACTTCAGAATGTGATATTATATGGAAATACTCTTTGCTCAAACCTTGACTAATTTCATTAAGATGCAACATAATTTGAATGGAGAAGGTACCAATTTAATATGACCAGTGCTGTCACTCGCCCACGCTTTCCGCCGGTAGGAACAGGCGTGCAACAAACAAACAGATTCTTCTGCGGACAACCTTTATTGTACAGCACTCTGAGCAGGGGACTTCTTGAGCAGGAAACTTCTCTCTGAGCCGAGGACTCCCTACCGGGGTCTACTGTCTAGGCGACCTCTCACGTGCAGTCTCCCACGTGCGATCTCTCTGCCCAGTCTCTCTCCAAGTGGGATCTCCCGCAATCTTTCCTATCGGGTCTCTCTCCACGTGGTATCTCTCTGCCATTTCTCTACGTGGGGTCTCCCACAATCTCACCACTATCTCTCTCTTCTCCTCCTCTCTTCTCCTCACGTGGGGGAGAAATGCACTGCTTATAAATGCCTAAGAGACTTGTGTCGCTACCTGATTGGTGCGCCCTCCAGTAACTCAATAGTATGCCCCGAGAGCGGGCTATGACGTATGTGGCGCATGCGCATTAAGTCTCTTGGCTGGGCAACAGCTCTGTTTGCTGAGTTCTCAGCGGGAAGCCGGTGCCATGTTTGGGTGCAGCACAAACGGCTCCCTACACAGTGCCCTTTAAGAAAATGAGTTACAGGGTTGAAGCGGTTGTAGTGCCATTGCAGAGAACCAGAATTCAGTTTCTTACACCATACTGGGTGATTTACAACCATCTGACAGGACAGCTCTAGGAGAGCTAACTGTTTGATTACTTTACTTTCAAACACACACGGTTCCACATAAACACAAATACATACACAATCAAAGAAACTTGGCAATGAGAAAATAAAATGGATTAGGTATAACTGTGCATTCAAAATCTTAACACTTGGGACAATGAGAGAAACAGGGTCATCAAACTGAAACCCACCTGAAACATAAACTCAAGGTCAGCCTAGGTATGTTCAAAGAAGGCAGAAAAAGAGGAAGAGAGAGAGGGAGGGGAGTAGGGCAATGGGGGATAGGATATGTAAAAAATATTTATGTATAATTATAGGGAAGAAAACCACCAAGTAAGGACAGACAGATAAGGAGAATGCTATATGATGGATAAAACAAAATTTTCTAAATTTCTAGCCAACTAAGTAATCCTGGGAAGATGTAAAAAAAGTATTTCCCTAAAGCTGCAGAATAGGCTGACCCTGTCCTCACCACGATTTCTGTCCTGTAACTCCAAAATTGGGAGAAAACAAATTTGCAAAATTTTAAATCATCCAGTTTGTTACCTTTTCAGGAGAAACCAGGTAGTAACTTTATCTCTCTCAGAAGAAAGGAAAGAGGGGGAAAGGGGTGGGGGGGAGGATCTAGTTATTTGTGGAAATAAACAGTTGCCAAAAATTTTTGTCTAAAAGAAACTTTCCTTGGTAAGGATTGTTTCAGTATTATTTTGCCTTCAGCCTATAACTAGAAGTTTCTAAGACTCAATCCTGACATATTCTATAAATTCATCTTTCTTTCCCATTTCCCCCCTCTTACTTTCATTTCATGTTTTTAAAAAAATTCTGTTTGACATTTCTATATGCAACTTCAATGTGTCTTTTTTTTTGTCTCTTTGAAATTTTATTTTAATGGCATATTTCAAATCTTTTGACAGATCGTATTATTACAATTTTCTCAGTTGTTTGAGATTCCTAATTGTCCCTGAGGTTTACGTTATCCTAATTTTCAGATTTTGATTTTTTAAGAGGAATACTGGAGTCTCAGCACTGGTTACAGGCGTCCTGGTGTTTGTTTTTAGAGTACGCTTTGTGCTGTTCTGATTATTTTCCTGTCTATGTTTGTTTGTTTGGGGTGTGTGTGTGTGTGTGTGTGTGTGTGTGTGTGTGTGTGTGTGTGTTTGAGATAGAGTTTTGTGCAGTCCTAGATAAATTAACATTTTCTGTATAGCAGAAGAGTTCATCCATTGAAATCCTGACCCTCCTAGCTCCAACTCACTAGCGCTGGAATGCACAAAGAGCTATTGGAGAGTAGAAGGGTTTTATTTAGGAATTTTTTATTTATTAGGATTATTTAGAAAAGACCGTTTGTGTCTAGGATTATGGAGAGGCTTCTCTTTGAGGGAAAACTCAAATGGAAATCCTGGCAGCAACAGAGACTGGAAGTAGAGTAATTCTGACGATTAGAGATTTTCATTCACGAGTGTTCTGTTTCATTTTTAGCTTGTACATTTCTCTATGCCAAGTTTTTCAAGGCCCAAGTCTCTTTTTGAGCTTCATAGAGTAGAGGTTATAGAATTCATCTGGTATTAGACTTTTAATATCTTTAACAGTCTCTGAAAATGTAACTTTTATTCACTTTATGTAATTGTGATCTCAGAAGCATACTGCTAAATAAACTTATTCTTTCTAACTCTTTCTGAAATCTGGCTGGCCGGTTCAACTCATCATTCTGGCTCAACCTCTTCTCCAAGCTGACTGATTCAATCTGCCTTCTCTCAGATTCTCACTGAATTGTTCTGCTTGGCCTGATAAGTTTTGCAATATATTCCAATCTTCTGGTTCCTTCTCATTCTCTAGCTTCAGCTGCATCTCCTGATCTGCATTAAACTGCATGCATCAAAAAACAAACTGAACTGCACTGTAATCATTGAACTGACTCCCCACTGCCTCAACTCAGTTCTGAACTGAACTGTCCCAAACTGTACCAACAGACCTCATTCTCCTTAACTCCCTCTCTGTTCCTGCCCTGCTCTTAATTAGTCTCCCTTTCCCAACTGTTCTTGTGAGAGTTGGGAGTTTCCTATCACTGACTTATTCTGTCAAATATTTATCGGATTCATCACTTTGTATGTTCCTCAATTAGACATCAATTTCAAACATGGTTGTTTCTTTCTACAAATATTACCTACATTGTTTGGGATTAAAGATGTGTACTAAGGGCATGCCTGTATTCCAGCCAGAGCAACCACATTACTGTATTAAAATTACTCTAAAAGTCTCAGGAGAAAAAACAAAAGTTTCTTTCAAAGTTGGAAGTCTTGAAATAAAAGTCATTTTTTATTAAGTTACTCCTCTAATAACTTTGTTTGAATAACAAAAGGGACATATTTAAGAATAAACATTCATGTAATTTATTTTTTAAAGTGAACACAATTAAGAGTCAAATTTTACTAGATACAATTTTGTGTCAAATATGAAAATTTGTTTCACTCAGTTTGCTTATTTTTAAAGTTGCTTTCTATTTAAAAGGTTGGAATCCATTTTTCTTGTGTGTCTGTTTGAGGTATATTCCCTGTGTATGGAAACCCATTCCTCATACAAACATGGCAGAGCAGGAGTATGCAGTATGGTCAGCAGTGTGGTCTCTATCTTTTGTGGAAATGCAAAAATTTTATGTAAGAGTAAAAGCAGACTGGAAGGTCCCAAAGGATGAGACGTGTTCTATCTGGCAATGGAATAATGAAAACATTAGTACTAAAGTCTGGGTGTTTTCCATAATCACTGGCTTCTACATAATAAGGTAAAATATTAGAACTTTAAAGATTAATATTAAAAGAAAAGAATATCTGGTCCCTTCATAATGATGTGAAATGTTGGCCAGGGAAAAATCTTTTGCCTTTGGGTTTTATGATTCTGTGGTTTAAGTAACGAGTATTATTTAAAAATTTATTATTCTAAAATTTTGAGTAGATTGCTTGTTGCTCTTGAACAGAAGGGAAAGTTTTATCTGGCTGTAGTTTTATATTATCATTGTTATTATCTAAATCTTGTCTTGTACTCTGACATAATTCTAGTCACAAAGTGTGAGATACTACCTCTTTACAGACACAGAAAAGGCATCTTGTACCAAGAATGATACTATATTCCACTCTGTAAAATTTCCTCACAATGCTCAAGGTCCCGGATGTCTATTTCTATACTAAAGTTTCCAGGATTTCTCCCTCTGCTCGAGTTTTGTCCTCATCATGGATGTTTCTACTACATTGAGTTTGCTGAAATTAGGCTGGTCACTCCCACTCTTCAAATACACATGGTCCTTCCTGCCATTTTATCTCTTCTACATATCTCAGGACTAGATAGTTCAGAACACAGCTCCAAAGCCATTTCCTTATCAAAGACTTCTATTCACCCTTTTCCCCTTCTATGCTTTCTTCAGCTACAGTAGAGGTTTCAGTGACATCTGTTTGGTGAAGGCAGAAGGCAAATTTCTGCCTGCCAGTCACTGTGCCTTGTGCTGACTTCATGTCAGGGATAGAATAAAGAATAATAATAATTTATGTAAGGGAGAAGGACAAAAAATGAGTTTTTTTATATAAAACATGCTATTAGATTGACTTTTATTTTAAGCACTCGAAACTGGTAATATAAATAAGCATAACACACCTACTGTCACTTTTCCATCTTTTTCATTTCTATGTTCAAACTGCATTAAATCAGCCCTGTTGGTTTTCCGACTCTTTTCAGGCTGACCTTGCTTGAAATTGGAAGCATTTTTAGGATAATTTATGCATCAAGAAAAGAATATAATGCTCTGGTGATGCAAGACCCAGAGGGTAAAATTTTAAAAGTAAAATATTCATGAAGCTTAAGTACAAAAAACATCAACGTTTCTGTGGTGTTTCAACAGTGTGTTTCATACCGGAACTGTAAAGAGCAAAGATATGAGAAAATATAAACAGGACAATAAATGACACAGACCCTCAAGATGAATTATTTCTGCTTTATTATTGAAGTACTGTGCTCCCGAATGTATAAATGGGTTCATATTGGGGTATAGAAGTTTCTCCATAATGACTATAAAATTGGTGTTAAGAACCCATACAGGTTTGGATAACCCTATGTGTGTTAGCTTAAATTTTATTCATGTCTGGACAACTGAACTGAATGCAATTTCTTCAATTATTTGTACAACAAAGAAATGCTAGGGGCAGAGCCTGGCCCAACCACCAGCCGGAAAGGCGGCTCGTACAGGCTGAGCAACTGGTGAGTGGGAGACCTAGGCTGCGGGGGAGCAGAGGGATCTCTGCGGAGTGCACAAGGAAAGGGCACCCCCTGCCCTGACCTGCCCTGTCCTCCCCGATCCAGTGACCGGGAACAGATCTTAGGAACTTCTGTTCCCACCCGGAGATGACTTCAGGACACAGAACAGGGCCTGGCCCAACAGCCAGCCTGAAAGGTGGCTTGGAGAGGCTGAGCATCTGTGACCAGGAACAAATCTTAGGAACGTCTGTTCCCACCCGGGGGCGACTTCAGGACGCAGAGCAGAGCCTGTCCCAGCTGCCACCCGGAACCTGGGCTGCTGGGGAGTAGAGAGATCACTGAGGAGTGCACACGGAAAGTGTACCAGGGACACAGACCAGATACAAGGGAAAGGCAAGAACATATCACTGACAACAAAATGGCAAGAGGAAAGAGAAAGAGTATATCCCAAGGAAACCAAGACAATCTAGCAACACCAGAACCCAGCTCTCCGATAGTAGCAAACATAGGAATTCCAAACACTCCAGAGAAAGAAGACACAGACCTGAAAACATGCCTCAAGACGCTGATAGAGTTACTTAAACAAGAAAGGGAGGAAAAGCAAAAAGATTCAGAAGCTTTTAAAGAAGAAACAAGAAAAACACTCAAAGAACTCAAAGAACGAGACAAAAACAGAACCAAAGAAATAAAGGAATGGAAGAGGGAAATTAAAACAGAAATTGACACAATAAAGAAAGCGCTAAAAGAGATAACCCTAGAGTCAGAACACCAAAAAAAGAAACCAGGAGTCACAGAAGCAAGCATTTCCAACAGATTACAAGAGATCGAGGAGAGAATCTCGGGGGCAGAAGACAACATTGCAAACATAGACAAAACAGCCAGAGAAGATGCAAAAAACAAAAAGCTCCTAACCCAAAATGTCCAGGAAATACAAGACACAATGAGAAGACCGAACCTAAGGATAATAGGAATAGAAGAGGGAGAAGAGTATCAACTAAGAGGCACAGTAAATATCTTCAACAAAATCATAGAAGAAAACTTCCCTACCCTCAAGAATGAGATGACCACGAGCATAAAAGAAGCCTTCAGAACTCCAAATAGGTTGGACCAGAAAAGAAATACCTCCTGACACATAATAGTAAAAACATCAAGTGCTCAAAGTAAAGAAAGAATACTAAAAGCAGTAAGGGAAAAAGGTCAGGTAACATATAAAGGCAGACCAATCAGACTCACACCCGATTTCTCAACAGAGACTATGAAAGCTAGAAGAGCCTGGACAGACATCATGCACTCCTTAAGAGAGCACAAGTGCCAGCCCAAGCTGCTATACCCAGCAAAACTATCAATCACCATCGATGGAGAGACAAAGATATTTCAAGACAAATCAAAATTCACACAATATCTGACCACAAACCCAGCACTACAACGAATTATAGGTGGAAAACCCAATACAAGGAGGGAAAATACAGCCTAGTAAAAACAAGAAAACTCCTAAACAAGAAAACTAAAGAAAAAAACACAGACACAACTCAACCCAAAAAAGCAAAAATGGCAGGAAACAGAAACAATTATTCCTTGATATCTATTAACATAAATGGTCTCAACTCCCCAATAAAGAGACATAGACTATCAGACTGGATACATAAACAAAATCCAGCCTTTTGCTGCATACAGGAAACTCATCTCAGAGACAGAGACAGACACTATCTCAGAGTAAAAGGGTGGGAAAAAAACTTCCAAGCAAACAGCTCCAAGAAGCAAGCTGGAGTGGCTATTCTAATATCGAATAAAGTAAATTTCCAACCAAAAGTTATCAAAAAAGATAAAGAAGGACACTTTTTACTCATTACCGGGGAAATTTGTCAGGAGGAACTCTCAATTCTTAACATATATGCTCCAAATAAAAAATCACCCACATTCGTAAAAGAAACTCTACTAAAGCTCAAAAAATACATTTCACCCCACACAATAATAGTGGGAGACTTTAACACCCCACTCTCACCAATGGACAGATCAGGGAAACAGAAACTGAACAAGGACACTGCAAAACTAGCAGAGACTTTGAACCAACTAGAATTAATAGATATATACAGAACATACTATCCTAAAGTAAAAGAATACACCTTCTTCTCACCACCCCATGGCACCTTCTCGAATATTGACCACATAATTGGACACAGAACAAGCCTTCATCGATATAAGAAGATTGAAATACTCCCATGCATCCTCTCAGATCACCATGGTCTACAGCTGGTCTTTAACAACAACAAAGACAACAAAATGCCCACATACACATGGAAACTAAACAACACTCTGTTAAAGGATAGCAGGGTCAAAGAAGAAATAAAGAAAGAAATTAAGGATTTTCTAGAATTCAACGAAAACGAAAACACAACATACCCAAACCTATGGGATGCAATGAAAGCAGTATTGAGAGGAAAACTCATTGCCCTAAGTGCTTCCAAGAAGAAACTGGAGAGAGCTCACATCAGCAACCTGACAGCACAGCTAAAAGCACTAGAACAAAAGGAAGCAGATATACCCAAAAAGAGTAGACGGCAAGAAATAATCAAAATTAGGGCAGAAATAGACCAAATAGAAACAAAAAAAACCATTGAAAAAATCAACAAAACAAAGAGTTGGTTCTTTGAGAAAATCAACAAGATTGATAAACTCCTAGCCAGACTAACTAAAGGGCAAAGAGAGAGTATCCAAATTAACAAAATCATAAAGGAAAGTGGTGACATAACAACTGCAACTAAGGAAATTCAAGAAATCATCAGATCCTACTACAAAAACTTATACTCCACAAAATTGGAAAATCTGGAGGAAATGGATGAATTCCTAGACATATACAAGGTCCCAAAGTTGAACCAGGACCAAGTAAACCATCTAAATAACCATATAACACCTAAAGAAATAGAAGAAGTCATCAAAAGCCTCCCAACCAAAAAAAGCCCAGGTCCAGACAGGTTCAGTGCAGAATTTTATCAGACATTTATTGGGGATATAACACCAATATTCGCCAAGCTATTCCAAAAGATAGAATCAGATGGAATATTACCCAACTCATTTTTTGAGGCTACAATAACCCTCGTACCTAAGCCACACAAAGACCCTACAAGGAAAGAGAACTTCAGACCAATCTCACTTATGAACATTGATGCAAAAATACTCAACAAAATCCTTGCAAACCGAATCCAAGAACACATCAAAACCATCATTCATCATGACCAAGTAGGCTTCATCCCTGGGATGCAGGGATGGTTTAACATAAGGAAATCCATCAATGTAATCCACCATATAAACAAACTTAAAGACCAAAATCACATGGTCATCTCACTAGATGCTGAGAAAGCATTCGACAAAATCCAACACCCCTTCATGTTAAAAGTCCTGGAAAGAACAGGAATCCAAGGCCCATATTTAAACATAATAAAAGCAATATACAGCAAACCAACAGCCAACATCAAACTTAATGGCGAGAAACTTGAAGCAATCCCACTAAAATCAGGGACTCGACAAGGCTGCCCACTCTCTCCTTACCTATTCAACATAGTACTGGAAGTCCTGGCTGGAGCAATTAGACAGCAAAAGGAGATCAAGGGGATACAAATCGGAAAGGAAGAGATAAAAACATCACTCTTTGCCGATGACATGATAGTGTACTTGAGTGACCCCAAAAATTCCACCAGAGAACTCCTACAGCTGATAAACAAGTTCAGCAAAGTGGCCGGATACAAAATTAACTCAAACAAATCAGTAGCCTTCCTATACTCAAAGGACAAACATGTGGAGAAAGAAATTAGGGAAAAGGTACCCTTCACAATAGTTACAAAAACTATGAAATACCTTGGTATGACTCTAACTAAGGAAGTAAAGGACCTGTATGACAAGAACTTCAAACCTCTAAAGAAAGAAATTGAGGAGGATCTCAGAAAATGGAAAGATCTCCCATGCTCATGGATTGGAAAGATCAACATCTTAAAAATGGCCATCCTACCAAAAGCAATCTACAGATTCAATGCAATCCCCATCAAAATTCCAACCCAGTTCTTCATGGAATTGGAAAGATCAATGTGCAATTTCATATGGAATAACAAAAGACCTAGAATAGCGAAATCCATCCTCAACAACAAAAAAACATCTGCGGGAATCACTATCCCTGACCTCAAGCTATATTACAAGGCAATTGTGCTGAAAACTGCATGGTACTGGTACAGAAATAGGCAAGTGGATCAATGGAATAGAATAGAAGATCCAGAAATGAGCCCTCATGTATATGGTCACCTGATTTTTGACAAAGGAGCAGTAAACATTCAATGGAAAAAGGACAGCCTATTCAACAAATGGTGCTGGTCCAACTGGCACTCAACATGCAAAAGAATGAAAATAGACCCGTTCTTATCTCCTTGTACAAAGCTCAAGTGTAAGTGGATTAAAGATCTCCACATTAAACCAGATACACTGGAACTATTAGATGAGAAAGTAGGGAAAACCTTAGAACACATAGGCACAGGAGAATATTTCCTGAACAAAACACCAATGGCTCAAGCTCTAAGTTCAAAGATTAACAAATGGGACTTAATGAGATTGCAAAGTTTCTGTAAGGCTAAGGACATCGTCAAGAAAACAAAACGGCAACCAACAGAATGGGAAAAGATCTTTACCAACACCACATCAGATAGAGGCCTAATATCCAAGGTGTACAAGGAACTCAAAAAGCTAGACACCAGAGAATCAAATAACCCTATTAAAACATGGGGTACAGAGCTAAACAAATCATTTTCAGTTGAGGAACACCGAATGGCCGAGAAACATCTGAGGAAGTGCTCGACATCCTTAGCCATCAGGGAAATGCAAATCAAAACAACCCTAAGATTCCACCACACACCAGTCAGATTGGCCAAGATCCAAAACTCAGATGACAGCAGATGCTGGCGAGGCTGCGGAGAAATAGGAACACTGCTTCACTGTTGGTGGGGTTGCAAGCTAATACAACCACTCTGGAAATCTGTCTGGCGATACCTCAGAAAATTGGATATAGTACTACCTGAAGACCCAGCTATTCCACTTCTGGGCATATACCCCAGAGACACTTTAATACACAACAAAGATATATGCACCACAATGTTCATAGCGGCTCTATTTATAATAGCCAGAAGCTGGAAGGAACCCAGATGTCCTTCAGAAGACGAATGGATACAAAAATTGTGGTACATATACACAATGGAATACTACTCAGCCACCAGAAACAATGACTTAACCAAATTCTTAAGAAAATGGCTGCATCTAGAGAAGATCATCCTGAGTGAGATAACCCAGTCACAAAAGAACAGACATAATATGCAGTCACTGATAGTGGGATGCTAACCCCAGAGGCTTGCACTTCCCCAGAAACAACTCACAGACTGTATGAAGTCCAAGAAATAAAGAAAACAAAAACTATACATATATTCACAAAACAAGAAGACTTTGACTATTTCCATGTTGCATTTTGTTTTGCATGTACTTTACGCTTATTGCAACTAGTACGTTTTCAATGCATACTGTCAAGCCCTTGAAAAAAATCAAGTACTGACTAAAAAACATATTCACATGGTTTTATGTAAAATTTATTTTAATGTCTGAAAAAACAGTACTGACAAAAATGTATAATTTTAAGCAAAAAATGTTTAAAATCTTTAAAAAAAATAATAAGCTGTTAGTCTTTTGTGTAGATGGAAATATCTCAAGAAACACTTCTTGTTATGATTAATAATTTGAGTCTTATTTGTAACAGATAAGAGACCAATGTATTTTCCATGTATTTTCATGTTAAAAAAAAATAAATCTTGTTTTGAAGACAAAAAAAATAAAATAAAAATAAAATAAAATAAAATAACACTGGTCTTCTGGTACCTTAAAAATAATCTGAAGTTTCTCTTGTCCTCATCATGGCACCAAAATTTTAAAGAAGAAAAAAAAAAAAAAAAAGAAAAGAAATGCTAGGACCATCAGTCTTCTTTCATCCTGGACTTTTGTTGAGACTTCAGTTCCTCCAGCTGCAAGCTTTGCTTCTGTTTCTCATTCAGAACTACATGTTCTCTGAAATGTGCTAGAAGACACATGATGCAAAGGGCATCAGGAAATACTTGATAAGTGTTGTAGACCCAAGTAAATACTTAAATTGATCCTGGTGGCATCTGAGTTCCTTGCTACCTGCCCTAATGGTCTGGGTGCTTGAATGAACCCCCCCCCAACACACACATACACCCTGTGCTTACATAATGACTTTGCTCTCTGTCCTGCAACTTCCTAGGCATGGCATAGTGGATCACCTTCTTCTCCCCAGGAACCCTAAAAGTCCTGCCTCTGTCTGTCCTGCCCAGCCATTGGCTGCTGGCAACTTTATTCACCAATCAGAACCAACTGAAGTAGGATACCACAGTGTCTTACTTCCAGACATGTAGATTCACTTGCAAACAAGTTTTGCGACCTAAATGAGCATACTACAAACAACAATCTTTTAGAATCCTTAAAGCTAAAAAAAAGGTAAGAGTTAAGAGGACCCTAACATGATAAGAAACATTTTCATATGTTCTATCTTCCAGGCTTCATCTTGTCTGTATTGTAATTTTTGTTCTAATGTTTTATTAAAAAGATTTTGAAAGAGTATGACAGGACTGTGACATAGGATATCATGTTAAGCCTGGTCCTCACTCTACCAGTAGTCAACACTCAGAGTATAGAGCCTGAAGCAAGCAGTAAATAAGAACCAGAGAATGTTTGAACCTAGAAGGTAAATCGTACAGTAGTTTAATTATATGCAATTCTTGAACATTTACTGTCATTCTTGTGTCTGTGTGCTGTATGTATACATAGGCCTGCATGTGTTGAGGTCAGAAGTCAATGTTGGAGGCATTCCTTTCTCACTCTCCATTTTATATATTTTCTCTTGAGACCCAGTCTCTCCCAATTAAGACCAGCAATAGACTGGAGTGGTCTCTTAACTTTTCATATAGTTATTGGGGGTCAGAACTCAGACTTCAGAGTCAAGAATATTTCCAATTGAGAAATCAGTCTCCTCCCTGTTATTCTTGAAATAAGTGGACTGCTGTTTTTTATCATTGTTTGAAGTTTGAGGTAGAAATGCATCTAACCCACCAATGGCAGGTAAAGGATGAAATATTCTATAGTTATCTGTAAAATCCATTTGGTTTATAACTTCTGTTAATTTCAGTGTGTCTCTGTTTTGTTTCTTTTTCCATGATCTGCCAATTGATGAGAGTGGAGAGTTGAAGTCTCCCACTATTGTTGTGTGAGGTGTAATGTGTGCTTTGAGCTTTGGTAAGATTTCTTTTATGAATGTAGGTGCATAGATATTCAGAATTCAGAGTGCATCTTGGTTGATTTTTTTTCTTTGTTGAGTCAAAGTTTCCTTTCTTATCTTTTTTGATAACTTTCAGTTGAAAGACGATTTTATTTGATATTAGAATGGCTACTCCTGGGACCATTTGCTTGGAAAATTGTTTTCCGGCCTTTTACTCTGAAGTAGCCTCTGTGTTGGTCACTGAGGTATGTTTTCTGTATGCAGCAAAATTCTGGGTCTTCTTTACCTATCCTGTCTATTAGTCTATGTTTTTTAATTGGGGAATTGAGTCCATTGATATTAAGAGATATTAGGGACCAATGATTGTTGTTTCTGCTATTTTTGTGGTTAGAGGTGGAATTATGTTTGTATGGCCATCTTCTTTTGGGTTAGTTGGAAGAAGATTACTATTTTGCTTTTTCTAGAGTGTAGCTTTTCTCCTTTTGTTGGAGTTTTTCATCTATTATCCTTTTTAGGGCTGGATTTGTGAAAAAATATGGTATAAATTTGGTTTTGTCATGGAATATATTGGTTTTTCCATCTATGTTAATTGAGAGTGCTGCTGGATATAATAGCTTGGGCTGGCATTTGTGGTCTCCTAGGATCTGTTAGATATCTGCCCAGAATTTTCTATCTCTCATAGTCTCTGTTAAGAAGTTTGGTGTGATTATGATAGGTATGTCTTTATATGTTACTTGACTGTTTTCCCTTACTGCATTTAATATTTATTATTTGTTTTATGCATTTTGTGTTTTAATCTTATGTGTCTGGAGGAATTTTTTTCTGGTTCAATCTATTTGGTGTTCTGTAGGCTTCTTACATGTTCACTGACATCTCTTTTTTTAGGATTGGGACGTTTTCTTCTATAATTTTTTAAAGATATTTACTGGTCCTTTAAGTTGAAAATCTTTGCTCTTTTCTACACCTATTACCCTTATGTTTGGTCTTTTCATTGTGTCTTATATTTTCTAGATGTTTTGGGTTAGGAGCTTTTTCTTTTTGTATTTGTTTGACTATTGTGTTAATTTTTTCTATGGTATCTTCTGCACGCAAGATTCTCTCTTCCTTTTCTTGTACTCTGTTGGTGATGTTTGCATCTAAGTCTCCTGATCTTCCTAAGTTTCCTATTTCTAGGGTTGTCTTTCTTTGTGATTTCTTTATTGTTCCTATTTCCATTTTTAAATCCTGGATGGTTTTGTTCAATTCCTTCACCTGTTTGTTTAATTTTTGTGTTTCCTCTTTAAGGGCTTCTATTTGTATACCTTTTTTTCCCTTGTATTTCTTTAAGGGAGTTAGTTGTGACCTTCTTAAAGTCCTCTAACATCATCGTAAGTTGTTATTTTAAGTAGAATCTCACTTTTCTGGTGTGTTTGGGTATCCAGGACTTGCTATGGAGGGGAGGACAGGGTTCTGATGATGCCACATGGCCTTGGTTTCTTTTTCTTAGGTTTTTGGACTTGCCTCTCACTATCTTTTTATCTCTGGTTTTAGCTGGTCTTGCTGAGTCTAACAGTGGCTTGACCCTCTTGTTACCCTGTGTGTCAGTACTACTAGGGGACCAGATTATTCTAGCAGGATCTGGGTACTGAGAGCTGTGGCACAGGGTCAGCATAAGGGCATGGACAGAAACTAGGAGAATCCTGTCCCAATCTGCTTCTCCATTCCTGTGTCCTGAATGCTCTGGGTGGGTCCCTCAGAGCAGAAGTGTTGGAGTTACCTGTGGTCTCAGGTGTGTCAGCACTCCTGGGAGACCAGCTTTTTTTCAGTGGAGTCTGTGTATCCAGAGCTCTGGCACAGGGTTATCTCTGGACACATAAGGAATCCAGAAGGACCTTGTCCTAAACTGTTTCTCAATTCCAGTGTCCTGAGGGATTCCAGCAGGTCCCTCAGAGCAGAAGTGATCTTATTACGTGTGCTCTTAGGTGTGTCAGCATTTCTGGGGTACCAGCTCTCTCCCAGCAGGGTCTGGGTACCACCAGAGACTTTCAAAAATTTGGATATGCTCTGGGTCAAAATCAGAATGTTGCATGCATGTTGTTATACCACTTACTGCTTTAGTTAAGAATACAAAAGGAAGAGTACTAAGTTTTGGTAAATTTCCTCCCAAAAGTGTGCTAAGATACTCTCACAGTTTCTTCTAGCCATCAGCACTGCAGCTTCTTTCCAGGAGTGTGGCCCCAGCTGGAGCCTTCAGTCTATCATCACATTCACTATGGACAAGGCCTTTTCAGGTGCTATAGCCATCCATATGCCACAGCAGAAATATAATCTTGGGTTTGATAATACACATAAAAATAGAATTTATTGAACACCATCTCAGGAAATATTCCAAATATTTTAAAATATCATTTTTTTATGTATTGGACTATTTACAGCACTAGGCATATTTACTAACATTGACATTCAGTAATCAGCCAAAAGGTTAACGTTCTGATATTCCTTTTCTTTTAAAATATATTTATTGTATTAATGTATTGAATAAAATTTGTCACATGGTTTTACTATGTAGCTGGGGCTAGTATTAAACTAGTTATTTAAACTAGACTGGTTTTGATTTCACAGAGATCCTCCTGAGTCTGCTATAATAGTTTTGGGATTACAGGTATAAACCACCATGCTCACTATGAAATATTATTTTATTACTTGTTAATATTTTTCATGTCATCATTTTTGTGAAAGAAATAGCTCCTGCAAAAAAATAATATTCATAGTGTTGGATGGTTTGTAATATATTTTACTTCACAGATTCACCATAAAAACCCAAGTTATCCTCATGCATCAAGAATTGCCAATAATGCTGGTTTAAGAGTAAATTTTACTCTACTGCTTGGAACTTGGCTCTAACATTTTTCTAAAATAGTAATGGTAGTAATTTTAGCAAATATGGCATCAAGCTTGGTTGGTATATGATAGATATTCATATAGGTACTGTTAGTATATTTACTATGTATTACTAATTAGCATAGGTGGGAAGGTGTTGGTGTTTATTATTCTCACTTTTCATGTGATGAAACTGATATCCGCTACTCTGTGTGACTAAGATAGTCCCGTGAGTAAAAGAAGCTGACTTTTGCAAAGCCATGGCTGTCATGCCTGACATAAATACACTGCTTTCCACTTATTTCTCTAAAGAAATAACAGCTAATCTCTTCTTTGACAGTTTTTAAATTTATAATGTAAAGGAATTTCTTATTTCTATGTAAATTTTATAATTTGTTTCTAAAACATAACTCAACCACTTTCTTGGGGAGCAGAACTGTTTATTTAACATGTCATGATAAATCAGAGTCACCGCACAGTAGAAGAATGTTTCTTTATATACATAAAGCTGAGAAGTTAATATGTAGTTGATTATCATTTCTGTTAAAGCAGTGATATTTGCTAAGAAACATTTTTGAGGGTCAGCATACTGGTTCATAGTTACACATGAATACTTCTTTTTTTTTTTAAAGAAAGCATCTTTTATAGGTTTATTGGTCCATTACTTAAGTTAACTGAAGTAAAAACAGATTCTCAATTTACAAGCTAATAGTTCATCAAGCAATAAAAAAATCTTTGTTTACTTTGAAATGTAATGCTAATTCCATAGTAAACAACAAACAGAATTTCTTATGTACAGATATATGAAAACCCGAAGTGGACAAGAATCTTGTGTCAGCATCAAAAATACAACATGATGGCTTTTTTCTTTTTATAATCTCTGGTTCAACAACAAAGAAAAAAGATGAATAACTGTTAACTATATAGACACAATAATGAGTTTCTTTAATGACAGGGATATGTTCTGAGAAATGTACCAATCAAATAAATGCTATAAAAATATTTTCACATGTACTTATACAAATAAAGGAACTGACAATGATTCTAAGAAATATGTCACAGAGTACTGCTACTTTTTTTGCTGATCAATGATCAAATTGTTAGAATGCAGGGCATCCCAGGACTGTATTGCTCATCGTGTGCAAGTTAAACTCTGAAACATTATTTGAATCAACACAAAACCAATACAAACTACTAAATATCATTATGCCTTCTATACCTTACTGTTGAGAATTAAATCTGGTGGAATATATTTGATACACTCAATGTCGAACAAAATGTAGAGCAACAGAAATGGGGATCTGAGCTGAGGAATGTGTATCTACTTTTCTAAGGATAATTCCTCTATTTGTATGGAAGTTTGTGAGCTTCAGTACATATTAAAAGCATGGTGAACAACAACTAAACAGAATGATTTGCAGTTTGTGTCAACACAGTTAATGAAAATGTCTAATATTTTGTCTAATAACTCTCCACTCATGGACATCACATAGGGCTTAGACAGTAAAAATCACCATCTCTGAAATGGCCTCCCAGATGTTGTCTGCCCTGGACTATTGTTGGCAAGACTCCTGGTGTTGTTAATTAGATTTCTCTGCTCAACAAACCATACAAACCAACATGGTTCCATGTGGAGAGGTTTAATAGAACAGGGATAGGGCAGGGGTCAGGGTCAAGGGAAGAAGAGAAGAAAAGAAAGAGGGGAGGGGTTTCAGTCTTTTATGGAAGTAGCAATGTCATTTGCTCCCAGGTGGAGGTGGGGCTTCTGAACCTGTGTATCCTGGGAATGCTTTGACTGTTTCCTTGGCGATGGATGTGCCAGGTTTTTGTCACCTGTGGGTGGTGCCATCACTGGAGGTAGGAGCTGTCCAATGCCAACACCTGCAATAGTGTTTTTATTCTGCTGCAGCCTGGGTTAAGGAGATCTGGGTAATTCATTAACAGTCACTTTCTCTGGTTTTGTTGTTTGTTTTTGTTTGTAATTCCTTGTATTAAGTGTTAAAACAAAACAAAACAACAACAAAAAGATTCAAACCTACGGCATAAAGATTTTTAAAAGGTATAATGGTCATTCAGCAAATGTGGTACAGGTTTCTGAATTCTCCGGTGACTTTTTTATTTTATTTTATTTTATTTTATTTTTTAAACTTTATTTTAAAAAACAAAAATAAAAGAAAAAAATTTTAAACATTTTTGCATAAATGTATACAAATACAATTGTGTCAGTGCTTGGCTTTTTTTTTTTTTTTCTTCTTTTTAAGGTTTGATACTCTGCATTAAGGTCTTACTAGTTACAATGAGCAAAAAGTACATGTAAAACAGGAGGTAACCCTGAATTAGTCAACATTTTCTTGGTGTGTAAGGATTGAGCATGACGTTTTTGTTTGTTTGTTTGTTTGTTTGTTTTTTGTTTTCTTGAACTTCACACAGTCTGTGAGTTGTTTCTGCAGCAGTCCGAGCCTCTGGGGTAAGCATCCCAATATCAGTGACTGCATATTAAGTCTGTTCTTTTGTGACTGGGTTATCTCACTCAGGATGATATTCTCTAGAGGCAACCATTTTCTTAAGAATTTGGTTAAGTCATTGTTTCTGATGGCTGAGTAGTACTCCATTGTGTAAATGTACCACAATTTTTGTATCCATTCATCTACTGAAGGACATCTGGGTTCTTTCCAGATTCTGGCTATTATGAATAGAGATGCTATGAACATTGTGGTACATATATCTTTGTTGTGTACTAAGGTGTCTCTGAGGTATATGCCCAGAAGTGGAATAGCTGGATCTTCAGGTAGTACTATGTCTACTGATTTTCAGAGTGGTTGTAT
The DNA here is from genome assembly GCF_963924665.1 of Micromys minutus. NCBI lineage: Eukaryota > Metazoa > Chordata > Mammalia > Rodentia > Muridae > Micromys > Micromys minutus. Next base: position 19,016,816 of record NC_137953.1, on the reverse strand, counting down.
CATTTTACAACCCCACCAACAGTGGAGAAGTGTTCCTCTTTCTCCACAACCTTGCCAGCATCTGCTGTCATCTGACTTTTGGATCTTGGCCAATCTGACTGGTATGAGGTGGAATCTCTGGGTTGATTTGCATTTCCCTGATGGCTAAGGATGTCTAGCACTTTCTTAGATGTTTCTCAGCCATTTGATATTTCTCAATTGAGAATGTTTTGTTTAGCTCTGTACCCCATTTTTTAATAGGGTTGTTTGATTCTCTCATGCCTAGCTTTTTGAGTTCTTTGTATACCTTGGATATTAGGCCTCGATCTGATGTGGAGTTGGTAAAGATCTTTTCCCATTCTGTTGGCTGCCGTTTTGTTTTCTTGACAATGTCTTTAGCCTTACAGAAACTTTGCAATCTCATTAAGTCCCATTTGTTAATCTTTGACCTTAGAGCTTGAGCCATTGGCAGTTTGTTCAGAAAATTTTCTCCTGTGCCTATGTGTTCTAAGGTTTTCCCTACTTTCTCATCTAATAGTTTCAGTGTATCTGGTTTAATGTGGAGATCTTTGATCCACTTACACTTGAGCTTTGTACAAGGAGATAAGAAAGGGTCTATTTTCATTTTTCTGCAGGCTGATTTCCAGTTGGACCAACACCATTTGTTGAATAGGCTGTCTTATTCCATTGAATGTTTACAGCTCCTTTGGCAAAAATCAGGTGACCATATACGTGAGGGCTCATTTCTGGATCTTCTATTCTATTCCATTGATCCACGTGCCTATTTCTGTACCAGTACCATGCAGTTTTCAGCACAATTGCCCTGTAATATACCTTGAGGTCAGGGATAGTGATTCCTGCAGATGTTTTCTTGTTGAGGATGGATTTCGCTATTCCGCTATTCCAGGTCTTTTGTTATTCCAGATGAAATTGCACATTGATCTTTCTAACTCAATGAAGAACTGCGTTGGAATTTTTATGGGGATTATATTGAATCTGTAGATTGCTTTTGGTAAAATGGTCATTTTTAAAATGTTGATCCTTCCATTCCATGAGCATGGGAGATCTTTCCATTTTCTGAGATCTTCCTCGATTTCCTTCTTTAGAGGTTTGAATTTGTTGTCATACAGGTCCTTCATTTGCTTAGTTAGAGTCACACCAAGGTATTTCATAGTTTTTGTGACTATTGTGAAGGGTATCTTTTCCCTAATTTCTTTCTCCACATGTTTGTCAGTGAAACTTTCTCTAAGAGAAGAGCTCTGTTACACCTCTGTTACACCTCCATGTAATTGATGCAGCCAGAGGACAAAGAGAGAAACAAATTGTCAGAGCCCCAGCAGAATTTGAATGTACCTCTAAGTATATATAAAAAAAAACATTTCCACACTGCACTTGTTACATGTAATACATGACAGCATTACATGTTGTATGCACACATGGACACTTTTCCATATAAGCACGATGTCTTATGGATCAAAGAACTGAAACAAAATCTGAATGGACAGCCGTCCTCTGCTCCACCACAGTGAGGCTCTGATCCTCAACACCCTTAATAAGTAACACCAGAAAACACATATTTTATGTTCTGTTACTGTCTACACTATAATAGAAATTATCCTTTTCTGTTTTTTTAGAATTTTTCTGTACTTCTCTTTTACTCCCTTTTCTATTTGTGAAAATGATAAAGATTCTCCATGACAAAGATACATTGGATAAATTGTTTGACAATAGAGCTCCATTCAGCCACATAACAGATCTCAAGGTTTTGCACATACTCCCAAGGCAGCTTTTAATCATAAGGCTGTCCAAAAGTGATCCTTTTATTTTAGTCCTTCATTTTAAGCAGGGGATACATATTTATTTTACACATCGTTGTCAAATGCCACGTGACAGGCTTTACTAAGCAAAGATGGACCAATACATGTGTATCCTTAGCAAAGAATCATTCATCACACGTACTTTCTTGTGTTGGTTTTAGCAGAACATTCTTTCACCTGTATCCATGTCAGATAAATGTTCCCTCACGAGTCTGCCTTAGCCTTTCACCTGCATCCACTTCAGCAAAATGTTTCTTCATATGTTTGCACCAGCCAAATACCATCCAATAAAACTACTTCCCAAAGAACCCTTAGTTTCTGCTTCACTTACGTATGCTGTAAGTTAGGTAAGTGAGCTAATGTTTTGCACTAAATGTGATAGGATGAATAAACTTGACCTAAGGTAATGATCTCCCTCCAGGGCTCACAACTTATATTCTTATAGTCTAGACAAAAGTAGGCAGAGCATTAAAAGAAAAATCCAAGAGTCTTAAATAAATTATCTAAAAACTAACAAATGTGATATTCTGAGACATTCACAGAAATGTACATTTTCCAAGAAATTTGTCATTTTCTGGTGAAAATCACGCATCCTGGCTACCCTGCCTGCAGGACAAAGAGCAAATGTTTTATCACTGTCTACTTAACCTTTCCTTCCCACTCACAGGGTATACTATACCTAGATGAAGAGTAACACATATGCATAGCCATATTCCTCATCATGTAACTTTGGTAGCAACTGTATAAAATACATGCTAAACAAGCTAGGGTTGATGGAAATAAAAGTTATAATGTTAAAGATGGGTAAATATTCACTACCCAGAAAATAAGAAATGAATTAATGTTGATAGTCCACTTCCATTCACTGGCCATTTTTCTTTAGTGAGCAGAGATTCCTCAGGAGTCATGCTCTCTGTGACAGTGTCTTTTGCAGAGTAAAAACATGCCCAAGTTGTTGCCCAAGCTCAGTATCTGATCCACATCTTTCCAGGTCCTAGGCTGGACATCCTACAAAATGCCAGGCTGATCAGCCTTCATAGATCAATAGAGGTTATTGGGATTCACAACTACGTGGTATATGCAATACAAACTTGAATCACCTAATTCTAATTAGAAATAACTACTATAAATCTGACTAGAAATGGAATGCTTATTGTTCTGTGCATTTTTTCTTCATAGGCAATTTTATAAACTACAATCTGAAATTTGTCTTAGTATAATTTGGTATAGTCAATGACAACAGGAAAGAAACCCCAGTCTTCCACTCACTGTGCTTAGCCTTAACTGGACTTTATTTAGATTTCCTCATTTTGTTTGCACAATACTCCCTTAAGAATAGCTGCCACTGAGGAATAGCAGACTCAGAAAGTTTAAGGAACTTTCTCATTCTTAAAAGGTTTGCAGGAATCAGAACCAGAATCTACAAGTAAAATTACCAACTTCAGGCAAAAGATTCCGGTGATCCATGCTACCTCCCAAACCTGACACAAAGTCACTGGAATTGAAAAGAATATTGAAAATACCAATGACTCACCAAAGAATGTTGCCAGCTCATTTCCCATGGTTTAACTTCATTTCCAATACGCACTCCTGTCCTCTGCTGGAGGAACTCTTATCATTGTTTTGCAGAAGACTGGGGCTAAACATGAACTGGAAAGCCACAAAGCAGCATCATTCAGGGAGGGCTTAGTCTCTCCATTTGACTCCTGAAGCTGATATCTTGCTGATATCTTATTTCCAAGTCAGGTACATACATCAGGTGGTAATGACAACTCTTGTTATATGCCTGATCTTGTGTGTGTATGCACTACTTACTAAATCTTCCCAGCACTTCTATGAAGTCTCTTTTATGGGTCATCAAGGTTTATCAGAGAGAAGTTAGTTGGGATATTCATAAGACCATTCAGCAGCAACTATATTGACCAATTCTAAGCCTAACAAGAAGTCCCCAGATTTTACAGATTCTTGAAATGAGCCTGTAGTGCAGCAGGAACAGAAGGCAGACAGGCACACAGGGCCAGAGCTCCTGCCTGCTGCATGATCTTAATAGCAAATGACAACTACCTTTATAGCCTGATGCATTCAATTTCACTTTCGAAACATTTAAGCTACAGGCAGCTGAATATCTGCTCCATAGAAAACTCAGGAAAATGAAGCAAAGGCGATGTAGTCCTCAAAGGACAAGATCATCTGTGTTGTCACCTCTCTTGCTATTGTTTAAATACTCATGACAGGTGTTCCCAATAAAGATTCACTAGCTCATCTAATTCCAGTCTTGTCTCCTGAGACACAATCACCTGCTTTGATAGAACGTCTGTGTTCTTAGTAATAGTGCCTGTCATCAATGAAGCAGACAAGATGGCAGAGATCAACCCACCTTCTGAAAGCTGTATTGAGAAATCATAGAAATATGAATGTCCCAGTGACATTTAGGAGTCATAGTACACAATAGAATGTGCTTCAGGAGAAGGTGACCTGAAGTCAATCAAATCTGCTTGTAAAACTGGTTAACAGTCATCTTCCACCATTCATTTATGAGAGCATTCTGTGGAAACAATTTTGATCAATTCTCAACTGAACAAGGAGAACTGTCCCTAGAGTTAACCTGCTGATGCAGAGAAACCTGCTAAAGAAGAAAAAATAGCAAGAACTCTGGCAAAAGAATTTTGCATGTCATCCTGAAGTCAGGACAATCCAGGAAAGGGAGTAGAATTGTCATGTCAAGTGTCCGTGTCAGAAAGCTTTACAGAAATATCACTAGGAAGTTCTGACATTAATAAGGTAAAGATACAGTTAAAAGAACAGGAAGCTGTCAAAATTGGACTGGGACCACACAGTCACAGATGGTGCCACTGAAAAAGAAAGTGGCAGGAAGTCAGGAGAGATTGGTACAGGTCCCCAAGGAGCTTTCTGGTAACATTGAAAACACACAAAATGATGGAAGTCACAATGTGTACATAAGGATGAGGGTCAAGTATAATTTAGATGCCTAAGGATGTGCCAGGGATGATGAAGCAACATGGAATAGAGAAAAAAAATCTAAAGACATTTTTCAGTGTCACAAAGGATAATAAAAGGAAGTCCTGCTCTTCAGAGCTGAAAATGAAAGATGACCAAGAGACAGCAAGTAACATTATTTTATTCCTCCAGCTCCTTCTTTAGACAGGAAAAGAAGGTACATTTTTCCTCTAGGTTGGAAAGGAGCCCCAAGTGCGGATCTATGCTGTATGTTTAATTATAGCCTGTGCTGTTATGGGAAGTTGAAACTGATATTGAACAAACACTAATGTGTTTCCATTACTTAAAAATAGGAATATATACCAATCTCTATTAAAGTCTTCACATTACTTCTACCGTACTTATAATCATTCAACATTTGTAGAGAGTAGAGGGTCTATGTCACACATATGAGAGGACCTTCTATTTCAACATCTACCTGTCCAGCGCTACTGTTCTTTTAAATGAGGTTATTTGACATGTCTTGTTCCTGTTGTTCTTGGAGTTCTAGTTCTGACTTGTTCCTAAATTGTTTATAATATTTTATATGCTACTTAGTCAAAAAATCTTATGATATTTAGACGTTAAACAGATGACAGAGATTATATTATGCTGATAGACTCTTTATGATATTGGGAATGATGTAAAGAAGAAAGAGAAACAAAAATTAAGGGGAAATGTTACATAAGAAAAAAATCTGTAGTTTACAAGGTATGAATCCTCTTTGGGAATAAAAATAATACATTACTAATTTCTGTCATAATTGTCTACATAGTCACATAGAACATATATATATATAATGTTTAGATCACTTCCTCTTCTAGGATCTATGGATGGATGGATTGAAGGAAGAAAAAAGAAATGGGCATATCTATGGATAACATACTAATCTAATTCAATATATAGATTTTATCATGGCACACACATAAAGTGACTAAACCCATGATCTTCTGGCTATCGTCTGTTAAATAAAAAATGATTTGTTGTTCATAAAAGACTTGTGTTTTTCTCTCTGTATTCTTTATTTCTCAATCACAGTAAATTAAGTTATTGTATTGTTAACAATACCTAAAAAAATCTCAGTGGTGTATCATAAAACAGTCCTTTCTTTATCAAAATATAGTAGATCAAGCATTGTGTTACCTTTCATCAATCTCCCCATCATGGCTACAGGGTGATTCTTTTACATTTGTCTTGTAGCAAAACATCCCTATACCGGCTATCCAAAAGCAACTGCCTCATGCCTCAACTTCATGGTCTGTTGGGTTGTATGAGTTTGCTCCATGAGGTTCTCCAATCCAGATGATTAATTTCCACTGGAGCCACTTTCTTCTTGATTGTGTTGATTGTTCAAGATTGCTCAGTTTCCTAACTAGTGGTTGATGCTGAACATTGGGTTCAGGGAGGCTGTATCCCTAGGCAACCTACAAGTTATTTACTTAGAGTCTCATATCATAATGGTACAATTCCTAGAGGTCAAAGCCCAAGGAATAGAGGTACAAGAAGGAGGAGTAGAAATACTGATTTCCTCTAAGACTACCCTAAAAAACAAGTTGCCTTAGCCTCTTTTCAGCTTTATTTTCTGAGTTACGAGGATAATCTCTGTCTCACAGGATAAAATACACTCTACTTCTAAACAGAGGAGAGATAAAGGGACTTGTAGGTATCTTAACTCTTGCTTGAAATCTGACAGTTTTAGAGAAGGGACATGTACACGTATGCATACACCCTCATATCAGTACATGAGAGATTTCCATCAAAATAAAAAAACTTTAATTTTTTTAAAGATACCAAATATTTTAAAGGTATTGCATTTTTAAAAGGTAAGAATTGGTAAAGACTGTGAGACTCTTGAGGTTATCTAGATCTTGGGTATGAACAGAAACTAACAGTTAAAGCTTAATAGTGATTTGTTTGTGTGTCAACTTGACAAGGGGTCAATTGTACTGGCTGGTTTTGTGTCAACTTGACACAAGCTGGATTAATCACAGAGAAATGAGCCTCAGTTGGGGAAATGCCTCCATGAGGTCCAGCTGTGATGCATTTTCTCAACTAGTGATCAAGGGGAGAGGGCCCAACCCATTGTGGGTGGTGCCATCCCTGGGCTGGTAGACCTGGGTTCTATAAGAAATCAGGCTGAGCAAGCCATGGGGAAGCAAGCTAGTAAGTAACATTTCTCCATGGCCTCTGCATCAGCTCCTGCTTCCTGACCTGCTTGAGTTCCAGTCCTGACTTCCTTTGGTGATGAACAGTGATATGGAAGTGTAAGCTGAATAAACCCTTTCCTCCCCAACTTGCTTCTTGGTCATGATGCTTGTGCAGGAACAGAAACCCTGAGTAAGGCAAATTGAAAACTGACTCATTGATTAAGAAAACTTGCTGCTCTGCCAGAGGGTTCAAGTTTCATTCCCAGCTCCCACATCAGGTAGCTCATAGCTAGCTGCCTGCATATAACTCTAGCTCCAGATGATTCCTATGTCCGGCCTCTATGAGGACCCAAACTCCTATTCACATACCTACCCAAGACATACATGATTTAGGATAAAGATGTTACCAAAAAATGTAGCATATTTTCTGCAACTCTGAATTTATCACGTTCTAAATGTGTTAAATGAGAGCCCCTGGCAACAGAATTTCAGTCTTGAGTGGGCAGACACCAAGTCTGTTAGGAAGATACAACTCTAGCTCCGGGTCAGTGCTCAGTGGTGGATACACTCCTCACCGTACATTCTAGCCCACCACCAGCAATGCCTCTTAGATCATTTCTCACAACTGACAGGCCAACCTTTGCACCAATTCCCTCCCGCCCACACTGCCAGTAGGTTTCCTACTCTTAAATGCTGCTGCTGACTCCATCCACAGCCACTTGGTTCTGACATCAGCAGAAATTTCTGTCCTGTAAGGAGACCCCTTTCTTAGTTGATGCTGTTTTAAAAAACACACAGAAGAAAATATTTATAAGATCTCAACTGAAGTATTTGAAAAATCACATGAAGCTGTAAGACTAAAGCACCTCATCTGAAGTGCAATGGCAACCTTGGTAAACCTTGTGTTTGTTAAACCCCACTTTTTGGCTGGCAGTTGTATCACTTGATTGACACAAATGTTGCATCTTGGATGTCTTTCCTTTGCCATTCTTATCAAGTATTTACTTCTCACTGTTATTTGTAGGATCTGTAGAAATCTACAATGGGACCCAGTTCTCAGGCTCCAGTGCAGAATTTAAGTTTTATTTCTTGATCTTGTTATTTTGGCTGTTTTTATGTGCACATGTTTTCTCAGAGGATGCACTTTGGTTTCAGTTATGTTTTTCTACTTTACAAATAACTAAAATATAAATCTTTATTTTATCATTGTTAGCTTTATTTTTGAGAACACGTGCTATGGTCCTTTTCCTTAAGTTATTAAATTGAACCTGAACTCATTTATTCTGGCTCTTCAACTCACAAAAGCACTTAAGGGGAGGATTTAACCACCGTGTAACACTTGGCTGTCTTGTGCTTTTTACATATTATAAATCATGTTAATGAGGAACAAAACAGCTTATAATTACATTGCATCAAAAAATATCTATAAAACTCGGAAGAAGTGAGATAAATAGAAAAATTGAAATTCCATTTCTCAAGCTTTGACACGTTCTTCCTTTTCCCTACTTTTGTTCATATTTTTCAGTGAAAAGTCACTGTAATTATTTGTTCATTTTACAAGTGTCTTTTACTTGACAGCATTTTATTAGCATTTTTTCTTCCTAATAAAATGAGCTTTTTTGTGGATTTTTTCACATTAAAAGAAGGGCAATATCATTACAAGGACAATCCATGTTTTACTTGGCAGTTTGATTCTAAAGTCCTAAGCTTGATTCTAACTTTTCTGTTCATTAAAATTATTCATATTTGAAGTGATGACTACCAAGGTATATTATAGAAATCTATCTATCTATCTATCTATCTATCTATCTATCTATCTATCTATCATCTATCTATACATATATAACAATATACATATATTATGAATTAAATGTTACTACATATATAATCCATATTTATACATATATTATGGATTAAATGTTACTTAAGCTTGAAGGGTTTTGGTGTTAGGTGATGATTTTCAAGGGAATAATAATATAATAATAATAAACATTCCAGTAGCCTAAAGCCTCTTCCCACTTCTAAGCAATTACCCTTCTTTTTTAAATTTATTTTAAAAAACAAAGATAAATGTACAGATTTTAAGCATTTTTGCATAAAAGTATGCAAATACATTTTATAAGGTTGTAATTAAGTATTTGTGGGTACATATACATACACATATGTATATATGTATCAATAATATAGGAAAAGAGGTTATTAATTTGAGGACAATTACCCTTTTAAACAATTCTAAGTTTCATTATAATTTTTATCAGTCTAATAAAAACAAATACACACTAACCACCCTTTAATTTCTTCTACACTTTACTTATCCTATAGATGGATATCTATATATGGAGATGAGTTGGTGGTTCGTGTATGCTGAAGCTTACAGATGGAAGGCAGAGTAGGGATAACATATTAAAGAGGGTTTGTTTCTACTGGGTAGGCTCAATGAGTCAAACTCAAGACTTGCATCTTAAAGTGCCTTTAACTGCCGAGTTATCGTGCAGGCTCCCAAAATTGCATTTCTTGGATTATTTTGTCCTAGTTAATTATTCATTTGTTTTTCATGAGTATTTTTTATGACTTAGTGATAAAAATATAACTCTATTCTATGTGCTGTGTGTGTTGAAAACATTTCTAATTTTATCTTTATTTTTTTCTTTTTACATAACCACAGGCTTTTGAATTATTAATGTAATCAACCTATTCGTCCTGCATTTTTTAATTTTCACTATTGTGTTAATAAGATCTTTTATCTTTTAAAAATTATATCAATATAATATTTCATGTTCTTTCAGAGAAATACAGTTTTATGCTAATGTTTTCCTTTAAGTATTGAAACATCCAGGATAACATGTGATATAGGTGTGAAATAGGGGAGCATGACTTTATTGTATCAAAACTTAGTTGCTCAAGTGCCATTTTCTGAGTCATCCATTCTTTCCCAACTCATGAAGGTTAAATGTCTGCTTGATGGGATTTACAATTGTCATGGAAACAGATCTATGAGCATGCCTGTGACAAACCTTTCCGTTAGAGTGAGTAGGTGTGACTTTTTTGTACTTCAGTTTATACATAATGTCTGAAGCACCACTGCAGACCAATTCATTGGTCCTTATGCTGTGTGTCAATCACCTTTTCATCGATTCATCCATTCATATAGATAAGACATATCACCCCAATCCAATAAATCTTGAGGGTAGCTTTATAATTGTGTTGAACTATTGTGAAGAAACATACCTTCCAAGTGTTTCTTTGTCTAACGTATTTTTTTTGGATATTTTCATTTTGAATTATTTTTCATTACTTTATGATTAAAATTAGTGCTATTGCTTATAAACATTGTATAATATCTGAAAAATAGACAGCCCAAGGCTATGACTTGAGACAAGATTGAATCATATGAAATTCTACTCTAGGATACACTCAGTTAAGTTTTTCTTTTGGATTTCGAAATAAAATGATCCTTAGACTAAATTAGATTTGTTCTGTATATCACTTGTAAAAATAAGGCTATTTGGGCCTGCAAGATGGCTCAGATAAAGATGCTTACCACCAAGCCTGATGAACTGAATCCAATCCCTGGTATCTACATAGTTGAAAAGAATCAACTCCAGCAAGTTGTTCTCTTATGCCTGCACACATGCTGGGACGGACGCATGCTCCCATGTGCATGTGCATGTAATTTAAAATTAAAAAATATATTAGATTCAATGTGTTAGCATAATCAATATGGCTACTTTAAATAATAGGGATAATATTCTGCTTTATACCTTTTTGGTCAAGTTTTGGTGCCTGGTTTATATTAGATTTAATAACAAGATTGAAAACACTTGACTAGTTATGCTGTAATAATTCTGTGCAGGACAATTCCTTGGAATTAGTATTTTAAGAAGTTTAAACTATATGCTTGCATTATGACTCACAAGTCTATCGTTAATTGGTTGAGCTCAATGAAATGAATCAGGTTGAGCATACCCCTTTTGACCTTGTCGTCTTCTCTAGACTATCTGTCCACAGAGAGGCAAGGTCAAGTTAGTCTCTGAGGCTGCTCATTCCGAATGACTGAATTGATACAGAGAGCGGAGATTCTTTCTTTCTTCCTACAAGTTAGGTTTCCTGTGGGCCTCCTCCCATCATGCTGATGACTCCTTCAGTAAGTGACTTGTTATTTAATTATTAGTAGTGGCCAATGGGTGTGAGGAATGTAGGCATAAGTAAACAATGGCTTTCTTGGCAGGGAGGATGGCTTCCTAAAGTTTAGCCTCATACCAGTCACAAGTTGTCTTAAATATTACCAAGGAAGCAGTTACTCCCTCTTCGATTTTGAAACTTCTTAGTTTTTGTTTGTTTGTTTGTTCGTTTGTTTTGTCTCATTTTGGTGGATTTTTATTTTTACCAGTGCTCTCCTCTACCTCTTTATGTTCCCCCTTCTTTTTCTTTTCTTTTCTTTATTTATATTACAGGATTAAGTCAGCTAGTCAAGGTGGCTTCTAAGTCCTAATCCTTCTCACTTAGCCTGCCAAGAGCTATGATTACGTGCATACACCACCACGCCCATTTGCCTCTCATCTCTCTTGCAAGTGCATGATGAGGGGATACGAAGACCCAGCAAATCAGTGCAAACTGTCTGTGAGCCCGTGAGACAGGAGGATGGAGAGTGCAGAGTAAGACATCAAGATGAACACGAGAAGGAAGCTGGATCACAGAGAAAGCCTGGAAGTCCTTTTTCTACTGAGTTTCATCTAATGAGCAGGGCACAGCATGTACTAAGAAACGCCCAGAGGTGTTGTGCAGATGTAAAATTCCCAGAAAGGAGGACACCAGTTGCACTGTTGTTGAGCCTCTACTCTCCTATTAGCCCAGACCTATTCTAGGATGTGCGTCTACTTTCTTAACACATGGCTCCTTCCATGACCCTCCAGATAGGTTCATACCACTACATCACCAAGGAGCTGCTTTCCCACTTTGGCTTAACCAGTCTGTTTTCTTAGACCCTAACATCAAAGGTTATAACTTCCTTCTTGTTGTTATTTCACTTTGAAATATTTATTATTATTATTATTATTATTATTATTATTAGTAGTAGTAGTAGTAGTAGTAATAGTAGTAGCACTAGTAGTTTTTTGAGACAGATCTTCCTTGTATAGCCTTGGCTCCCCTAGAACTTGCTCTGTTTACCAGACTGGCCTCAAATTTAGAGATCTGCCTGCCTCTACCTGCCAAGGGCTAGGATTCAAGATGTACAAAACCACTGCCCAGCCTTGTGATTATATATTAATTAAAATATTTCTCACTTTCCTTTCCTCCTTTTAAACTCTCTCATATACCCCTTCCTACTTTCTCTTTCAAATATATATATATATATATATATATATATATATATATATATATATATATCCTGAAATATAGCTTGCTGAGTTTATATTATGTTACTTTTAAGTATTTTTCATGGCTGACCATTTGGCACTGAGCAACGAAATGGTATGTCCTTCTCTTCGGAGAGCCGCATCTTTTAAGGATTATTGTAGTTCAGTAAATTAATGATTGTAGATTCTTTTCCAGGAACCAGGGTTTCATTACTACCTGTTTGTTAACTAAGATTCTAGTATGAGGAATTGCGTCCCTCTTTCTGAAAAAGATGGGAGAACTGTTGGTTACCTCCAAGGTATGGGTGCCACTACTGCCGCTGTAGGGTTATCCTGACCTACTGGCATTGATGTGATTCATAGGTACCATAGCTAGGTAGAACTAGTGATTGGCTCCCTCCTTTGGAAGTTTTCACGGTGCCTTCCAGTACATTAATGCTAGTCCTCAGGGATGAGGCAATCAGCTCTTCAAGCTCAAGGGCCTCTGAACCTTCTGAACCCTATTTATGAGGAGCATGATGTCTTCAGCAATAGGACTTACCTTCATACATCTGGAGAGTAGCAAAAATAGACTGTATGTGTTGGGAGTCTATTAGATAGCCCTGGGAAAGAACACAAAAGAGGGCTTTTAATGCCTGTTATTGCTTTTTTTTTTTTTTTTTTTTTTTTTTGCTGGCAACGTAGTCTTTGGCTTTTGGAGGGAGTGCTATCAGCTCATATGAGAAATGTTCATTAAAACTATTTATGCAAATTTATACATTTAATTACTTGTGTTACAGTTTGTTGGATTTGTGTGTGTGTGTGTGTAAATAATTTCTTATAGTTTTCCACCATCTATATTATTATTTTACCTACCTTCCATCTTATTTAACCCCCTATGGAGCACCCACTTTTCAAATCTCTCCTATCAGATGACATGTTCTCTATTTCCCTTGATTCTCTTCCCAAGTTCTCCTGTCTACTTTTCACTCACTTTTCTCCTCCTGGTTGCTGCTAAAATTCATGACTTGCTTGCTCTATTGTTTTGCTCTTAAATTCTAATGAAATGATCTTTGAGCTTCCTTTTTTTTTCACCTTGGAATTACTCTTAAAACGAGATTAAGAACACATGAACAGGAACCGTAAGTTCCCCCGATAACAGTTGTGACCCATTACAGTTTTCTCTGGAAAACTGTACCCTTACTCCACACTCTCATGTTCTTAGCATAGAAATTTACAATGAGCACAACACTTGTAGGGTGACTGTCTCTTCACTTTTTGCTCCTGAAACACCAGTTTATTTCCTTGTATTTGAGGTTAGTGAGAACAGGGACATTGTGGATAGTTCTTGAAATTTTTGGTCTCATTTATGAAAGAATTCAAGAGGAAACTCAAACAGAAATTGAGAACAATTGTAATAGAGTTAAAAAAAAAATCCAGGGCAGGCTAGGTATACATCCCCAAAGCTGCCAAAAGGAGAGTGGAGACAAGGAAGAGAGAAAGCAGTGCTGAGTTATCCAAGCCTGAATGAGGGTCAGCACATGCTAGAGAACAGGACTTTACATAAAAAGTAAGGATGCCAACGTACCAGAGAAAAAGGATACATTAATTATGACTTGAATCCAAAAAAGACAGAAAAAGATGAGGATGTTGCTGGGCAGAACCAACAAGCCTCTTGATAACTTGTAGGAACTGACCCAGGGACAGGACTTCCAAGAAGAAAAATGTCATTCAAGGAGTAATTATTCCTTCTACTTATTTAGCATGACTTAAAGTGATTCAGCCTTCATTGGGGTGGTCTTTAGTCAAGTCATTGGTCCTGCCCACTGGGAATGTTAGGTCTCCATTCAGACTAAAGCCCAAAAGGACCTAGTTTTCTTCTAATGGACTTTTCGTACTGCAGTATCCCTAGGAAGATATCTTGAAACCTTAGCTCTCTGATAAGGCTAAAATTAATATGTAGATTATTAAGCTTTTGAGTTTTTATTATAAAGAAGGGAGTAATGTTCCTTTAGCTTTCTACATCTGAAAAAAATCTAATTAAGAAAAAAACAGTTCTATCAGCTTGTTTTTTCAATTGTTAGTTCAGGTTTTTTGTTGTTGTTGTTATTGTTTGTTTGTGTGGGTTTTCATTCTTTGGATTTTGTTTTTTTGAAACATACGTACTTACCTTTTTTGTCATTAAGAAGGTCTGACTCCGTTTTTAATTTAGCAAATTTACTCTAGCATTTTAAACATGTACTAAAATAAATATACTTTAATTAAAAAAATCAATATTGGAACAATGATTTTTGTAACTCCCATCATAGGTGGAAATTAAGATGCCATTTTTTAAACTAGAGGGCAATACACTGTGCTCCCGTAGGTCCATTAGCTTGGTTCTTCCACCCATCCCCAGCATAATTAAGCGAACAGTAATGGTAAAAAGCAGAGAGATGTAGCCAATAAACTACAGTGAGTAGAGAAACAAATGAAGGCATTTGGGACCCCTTCCCATCATCTAGGTATTTTCAGTGAGATTTAGCTTTAATTAGAAGAGAAATCAAGCATATGTTGAATGCTTGAGTAATCCTGTCCAAGGTATCATTCTTTTGCTCCTCACGGTAAAGAAGTTCTTAGTGATATCCTTGATGAGGGGAACAGTGTCCTTCTTTTGGGATGATCACTGTTACTTCCGGCTGTAACTTCACCCTCTCCTAGATAGAGGATGTCTTTCCCATGATGTGCTGCTGTTCCCAGTATCTAACTATGTATATTTGATAAAGCATCAAGCACATTTATTCTAGAACCTTTACTATCTATGCATCCATGTTACAGAGATATTAATAACATTTAGGGACTCAAACTTCAGAGATCTAATTCCTATACCAACATTACTCTTCATTAATTTCTAGTCTGAGGTTTTTCTCAAGATAGGGTTTCTCTGTGTCCTATAATTCACTCAATAGATCAGACTGGCCTCAAAATCACAGATTCATCTGCTACTACCTTCTGAGTGCTGGAATTAAAGGAATTAAAGGTGAATTACATCACCAGTTGCAGGGGGGAAGAAACAGCATATTTGTATTGTTTATTCATTGAAATTCCATCCTCAACAACAAGAAAACATCTGCGGGAATCACTATCCCTGACCTCAAGCTATATTACAAGGCAATTGTGCTAAAAACTGCATGGTACTGGTACAGAAATAGGCACGTGGATCAATGGAATAGAATTGAAGATCCAGAAATGAGCCCTCACATATATGGTCACCTGATTTTTGACAAAGGAGATGTAAACATTCGATGGAAAAGGACAGACTATTCAACAAATGGTGTTGGTCCTACTGGCACTCAGAATGCAGAAGAATAAAAATAGACTCTTTCATATTGCCTTGTACAAAGCTCAAGTGTAAGTGGATCAAAGATCTACACATTAAACCAGGTACACTGAAACTATTAGATGAGAAAGTAGGGAAAACCTTAGAACTCATAGGCACAGGAGAAAATTTCCTGAACAAAACATTAATGGCTCATGCTCTAAGGTCAAAGATTGACAAATGGGACTTAATGAGATTGCAAAGTTTCTGTAAGGCTAAGGGCACTGTCAATAAAACAAAACGGCAACCAACAGAGTGGGAAAAGATCTTTACCAACCCCACATCAGATAGAGGCCTAATATCCAAGGTATACAAAGAACTCAAGAAGTTAGACACCAGAGAATCAAACAACCCTATTAAAATATGGGGTACAGAGTTAAACAAAAAGTTCTCAATCAAAGAATATGGAATGGCTGAGAAACATCTAAGGAAGTGCTGGACATCCTTAGCCATCAGGGAAATGCAAATCAAAACAACCCTGAGATTCCACCTCACACCAGTCAGATTGGCCAAGATCCAAACCTCAGATGACAGCAGATGCTGGCGAGGATGTAGAGAAAGAGGAACACTTTCAGGTTCGGTTGTAAACTGATACAGCCACTCTGGAAATCAGTCTGGCAATTCCTCAGAAAATTGGACATACTTCTACCTGAAGATCCAGTTAGTCTACTTCTGGGCATATACCCCAGACACACTCCAATATACAAGAAAGACGCATGCACCACAATGTTCATAGCAGCTCTATTTATAATAGCCAGAAGCTGGAAAAAACACAGATGTCGTTCAGTAGATGAATGGATACAAAAATTGTGGTATATTTACACAATGGAGTACTTCTCAGCTATCAGAAACAATGACTTAACCAAATTCTTAAGAATATGGATGCATCTAGAGAATATCATCCTGAGTGAGATAACCCAGTCACAAAAGAACAAACATAATATGCAGTCACTGATAGTGGGATGCTAACCCCAGAAAGCTCTGAACACCCCAGAAACAACTCGCAGACTGTGTGAAATTCAAGAAAAAAAAAAAAGAAAGAAAAGAAAAAACCATTGGCTCAATCTTTATACACCAAGAAAACTTTGACTAATTATGGTTACATCCTGTTTTACATGTACTTTATGCTCATTGTAACTAGTAAGACCTTAATGCACACTATCAAACCTTTGAGAAAAAAAAAAAAAGCCAAGCACAGACAAAAATGTATTCATATACTTTTATGCAAAAATGCTTAAAATTTGTTCATTTATCTTTGTTTTTTAAAATAAAGTTGTTAAAAAGAAAGAAATTGTTAAAACATTTTTTCTTTACCATTTGATATTTCAAGTTTTTCCTAAATCTGAAGGTGTGTGTGTGTGTGTGTGTGTGTGTGTGTGTGTGTGTGTGTTTGTGTGTGTGTATCACACACGTGCATGCTCTTTTATAATTTGAGAATAAGAATTTTCAGTTTGGCCAATGGGCTTTTAAAATTCTAAATTACTTTCTGCTTGTGACTCAGCCTTTTGTATTTGTATGCTTTCTTGGCTTGCAGAAGTTTTCTCCTGGTATTTAAATATTAAATTTGTTTTTATTGGCCTAGTTTCTTCTAGAAGATCTAAAAGTCTTACATTGCATTTTTTAAGGTCACATTTCTCATTTTTATTGGACTTTTCTTTTTAACATTCTGAGAGGATTTACAGTATATTTGTGTAAAAATCTCAATACCCTCCATACCCTTTACATTCTTTAACCCTTCCGGATGCACTGGGCTTACATTTCCTTTCCTCTTCCTTTTCACTCATCATTTCTGTCTGCTGTCCACTCGGTTCATCTTCTATCAGTCCCACCACATGTCTACCTTCCTATGTCAATCTGATGAAATCATGCATGTTTACGGTAGTATGACCATTCACTCCTTGTGATAAAGCATAGAATGTCCATGGTGATAAAGATGTACAGTTAAACATGATTGGTGAAACAACAACGAAATTCAACTTTGACCTGTCTGAAGATACCATTTACTTATTTTAATGTTCTCATCAGTGCAATAGGGTTTGCAGGTATGGACTAAGTCCAAAATTTCATTCCTTTTGGGACATCAGGGTAGTGGAGGCAATTTTGTTTCTTTGAACTATAGAGGATTTTCCTCCTTATTTTTCAACAACTGAAGAAATAATAGCACCTTAACTTCCTTTACAGTCCATTTAGTTAGGCTCAGATACATTTCCGTAGGTCCAAAGTGTTAAATACCAAATTGGTATGTTTAACCTTTCATTAAATTTACTATTTGTAGGGGACATTACATGTAGAGGATTTTTGGACTGAGATTTGCTCAGCATAATTGCTCCAACTATGGGAGAGGAATGATTTACATATTTTGCTTTGTCTGGACATTTTATCATTCAATGACAAAATCTTTAAAAAAAAAACTCATAACATCCAATCTTCTCTCTTTTCATAATGTTGCTGCATATCCTTTGAACAGTAGTCTCTGAATAGTTACACACAGACACAGCTAGGACCTCCAGTAGTGGACAAGACAAGGCAGGGGCTTTGGACAGTACTAATGATCATTTTTAGCTTCCACATATATTATTAAGATGGCTTCTGCTGCTATCTTTCCCAGGCCATAAAGCATATATTTAGTTTAAAATTATGAATAATAAGAGGTAGTATATCATATACAAAGTATATTTCTACCTTCTATGTACAAATATGACCAGATAAGATATGTTCACTCTTTGCACTAATATGAAAAAATGTTTATGCTGATAAAGATGTACACTTAGAGTAATTACTATACCCCAGTATTGGGTGTGATTGGTGGAACACAAAGAAATTTAAGTATATTTGAGATTTCTTGGATGAATCTATACTGTCTGCTTCTATGTGTTGGCTATAAAAATGTATATATGAAGTAAAAGCTTTGAACTCATCTCTACTATCAACTGGTAATTAAAATCTCTATGGAAATCCATCCCATATTATATTGCTCTGGCACTTGTAGCAGTTTTTCATGTTTCTGTAACAGCACACTGGAGAAATGCTTAAGTAAACTTTTAGCAAGCAATGATAGGAACTAGAGAGAAACTAGGTACCAATGCCAGTCACTCTGAAACTACTGTCACCACTTACCTTACCTTTAAAGGTCAGTTGAGATGACCCCCAAGGACAAAAGGGTAGGAGAGATGGTTCTACCACTTGTCTTCCATGAAGTTGCCTGGGAGAGAGAGAGACAGAGATAGAAAGAGAGACAGAGACACAGAGAGAGACAGGGAGACAGAGAGACAGAGAAAAACAGAGACAGAGATTCTCCTGTCCTGTTACCTCTCACTCCCTACAGGCAGGCCAGACACTGGCCCCGCCCCTTGCCAGCTTCTGGAGTTCAGCTGACCCTGATCCTCCAGAGAGCAGCACAGAAGAGCTGGCTTCAGTGGCATACTAGTGAGTCCCAGAAGACCCCCAGGGAGGAGCCAATGGTGATGGCTGAAACAGACATCAGAGGCCTTGAGCCAGATTCACTGCAATAAACATTTTTCAAGTAAAGGTGTGTGGACCAAAGTGTACACTGTGGAGCAAACTGGGCCACACGACAGATTCCACTATGAGATGTTTTTCAGGTTCTTCTCGTTCTTTTGTGGGGAAGGTTTCAAGGGCAGAGGGCAGACACAAAGGGATGTGTAGGTCAGTGGAACTGGGGTCCATGTTGTAAAACTCTAAAAAAAAAAAAAAAAAAAAAAAAAAATCAATGAAAAAGAAAAACTTCAGTGGCTTTAAGTTTATGGCTGTTATAGAATCTCCAGCACTCGTTCGAAATATTTTCTACTGCAACTAACGGTTTCTTAGATTTCATTCATCTTGTTAACTGAAATTATGAAGAAGCAAAGATTGGAAGGTAATTCTGAAACTACAGCCATATCCTTAGTGGAAAGTGCCAGAATGTTCTGCACAGCCTTGGGAAAGAGAGGATAAACAATTGACCACAGAGCCACTGCTTGGCACCTGGCTTGCTGCTTTGAGTGATCGCAGACCTGGCAGGCAGACGGGCAGAGTGTGCTGTCTGCAGTGAACTTCAGCTTCTCCAAATTACCAGGCATGGTGCCAGGTGAAATTTTGCAAAACTAATTGGAGTGGGTGTGCTGGCTCGTTTTATGTCAACTAGAGACAAGGAAGAGTCATCTTGGAGGAGGGAACCTGGATGGGGGAAAACCTCTCCATAAACTGGGGCTGTAGGCAAGACTGTAGGGGATTTTCTTAATTATTGGTTGATGTGGGAGGGCCTAGTCCACTACAGGTGGGACCATTCTTGGGATGGTGGTTCTGTTTGCTATTAAAAAATTTCCTTTGGGCCATAGGGAACAAACCACTAAGCAACACTTCCCCAAGGCCTCTCTGTCAGTTCCTGCCTCTGCGCTGCTGCCCAGTTTGAATTCCTCCCCTTGCTTCTGTCCGCGGGTTGTGAATCAAGATATATTAACCTTTCTTCCTCAAGTTGAGTTGGCTTTGGTGATTCTAGTTTATTATAGAAAGCAATGATAACTCTAGCCAAGGCTCAAAACAGTGTTGTGAACACTGAGCTGGCTGAAGGGATACACAGAGGAGAGCTGATTCACGCCAAAGAACTGAGGAACTTTTCACGGCCTTCAGTTACAGCTCGTAAGTTCTCTCTCAGATTGAGGTAGCATTTAGTAATTATATTATCTCCTGGTAAAATAATAATAATAATAATAATATAATATCACATAAATTAAATTAGAGTAGATTCTTTATGAGGAGACATTTGAGGCTATAGAAAAACTATATGAAGATGGGGAATTGATTCATAGAAAGAAATAGGAAATGATATAATTTTCTCTGGAGAGATTGTCGTTTCAACATATATACAAGATAATCATGTCAACACTTTAGGTACAGCTAAACTACAATTAAAAAGATGGTCAAGTATATTTTCTGTTTCCGTAATAAGTACTGAAAAGACAACCTATGGAAGGAGGGTTTACTTGGGCTTAGTATCTTAGAACAGTTCATTCTGGCAGGAAGTTAAGGCTAAAGGAAGTTGAAGTGCAGCTAACCATTAGAGTGGACACAAGGACCCCAATGAAGGAGCTAGAGAGAGGACTGAAGAATCTGAAAGGATCTGAAACCCCATGGGAGGAACAAAATTATCAACTATCCAAACCCACCATAGCTCCCAGGGAGTAAAACACCAAACAGTGAGTTCACATGGAGAGACCCATGGCCTGAGGTACATATGCAGCAGAGGACAGCATTCTCTGGCATCAATGGAAGAAGAGGCCTTTGGTCAGCAAAGGCTTGTTTTCTTAGTATAGGGGAATGCCAAGGTGCTGAGGTGGGAAAGGGTGGTTGGGAGAGGGAGCACCTTCATGGAGGCAATGGGAGAGGAGGGGGGATGGGATTGTGTGAAGGGGATAACATCTGAAATGTAAATGCAGAAAATTTTCAATAAAAAATAATTTGGAAAAAAGAAAGGAAGTTGAAGTGAAAGGTTACATTGCATTCATAGACAAAAGTATGTGTGTGTGTGTGTATGTGTGTGTGTGTGTGTGTGTGTGAGAGAGAGAGAGAGAGAGAGAGAGAGAGAGAGAGAGAGAGAAAGAGAGAGAGAGAGAGAGAGAGAAAGGGAGGGGGAAAGAAGGGGAGAGGGAGAGAGGAAAGGGCAGAGAATATCTTTGTGCTCAGTGAACTCTTCCTTTTCATGTAGTTTAGAATTCAACTTGGGAAACTGCAGGACACACTTCTAGAGTGGGTTCTTAACTCAACCAAACTAATAAAGCAAATCCCACACAGGCCACATCCAGAATCTTGTCTCCTGGGTGAGTCTAGATTCAGACATGGTGGTAAATAATATCATCTATAACACATAGCAATAAACATTTCATAACTGATACTTTAATACTAATGAAAACCCTGCGAGATCCCAATTAACTAGATATCCAGTTAGAGGAAGAGTGAAAAGGGCGTAAGTGTTTAAAGATATTCAGGTGAAATCAAACATGCTAGAAGTAAAGCTTGCGAAAGGATAGAGATAAATCAGAAAGATTCATCCTGAACAAGATGAAAAGGTGTAATAACGTTGTTGAGAAGGCTGGTTCCATTGAGGGTGGAGTGTCTCTGTTTATCTGATATCTACTGAGTGCTGTGCGTTTGCATCCTTAGGGACCCTGTAGAAAGTACTAAACATGATTAATACTGAGTGCATTCATTTTCTCTGGCTGGTTCAACAAATGTCATACTTAAACCTCACACATTCCTTAGAGGGTGGGAACTAGAAATCAGCTGCATATCCTAGTTTTCATATAGAACTTTGCCCCTGTGTCATTTTATCTTGCTCAGTTTGTGCAGTGTGAGTTTCCCTTCCTGTCATGACCACATCTTACTTATGATCCTTAATGGGTAGCATCTTTTTATTCCCAGTGGCTTGCACAGCTTCTAACCATATGCAAGATGCTTCTAACATCCTGATGAGCTAAATTAATTGAAGTTTCTGATATAGATAACTCCCACAAGACATCCGAGCCTACACTCTATTAGAGACTCTCAGAAAAGCTTAACATTAGCTCTTTTCTCCTACAGTGGCTATCAGCATTCAGTGATGTGGTAGCATCTCTCCAGTCTTCATCCCTGTACTCACGTGACCTTGCTTCTCTTAATCACATCTCCCCTTTCTGTATAGTTGTGAAAAGGTTTGCCATTAGGTTTATGTGCATTCAAGTAATCCAGCATAACTCCCTCATCTTGAGATCTTCGATTTAATTATATCTGCAAACAAAGGAATTTTTGTTAAAAACAGAACACTTTTAGTTTATATATAAATTACGCACATGCTCTGCTATGCAGAGGCTTTCAGACAAGAACATATTAGTGTGAATCCTCTCTGCCATAATCTATAACTCTGCCCTTACTCATCCATCTCAAACCATCATCAGGAACGTTTGTTTCTAAGACCTTGATGCGGGGCTTAAGTCTTTGAAAAGGTTTGAAAAATACTTCAGGAAACAGATTTAGGTGGGGGCTTTCTGAATAGGACTCCAGTCTTTCAGGAACTTCTGCCAGCAGCTGACAAATGGGACCTCATGAAATGAAAGAGCTTCTACATAGGGAAGAAAATAGCTAATTGAAAGATGAGACAGCCTACACAGTGGAAGAAAATCTTTGCCAGCTATATATCTGATAGAGGATGAATAGATTACACAAGATTTTAAAAATTAAATGAGAAATAACACAGCCAAATAAAATAAATGGGCTAATGAGAAGAACAAATGCCCCCACCCCATTTTTCCCCCAAAAGGAACCATCTAGGAATTCCTGGCAGTAGGAGTTGTATTTTCTCAGCTATGATTTGACCTACAGCTCTGTTTCTGTCACAGTATCAGCATGAACACGCCTTCTTTAAGGTACTTTTAGACTGCTCCTTAGCTAGAGGCAGAGACTCTGGCTTCTTGAATCGAGCTTCATATGCTCTTTGTGTTAATTTTCAAGGAAATTCTCTCTCTCTCTTCTTAATTGAACAACTTTATTTTAAAGACCAAAAATAAATATACAGATTTTTTAAAGCATTTTTGCATAACAGTATATGAATACAGTTTTGTCAGAACTTAATTTTTATAAGGTTTCATACTATGCCTGAAAATCTTACTAGTTACAATGAGCATAAAGTACATGTAAGGCAAGTTATAACCTGGAAATAGTAAAAGTTTTCTTGGTGTGTAAAGACTAAGCATAATGAGTTTTCATTCTTTTATATTTTTGACTTTGTTTTTCTTAAACTTCATATAGTCTGTAAGTTGTTTCTGGGGTGTTCAGAGCTTTCTGGGGTTAGTATCCAATTATCAGTGACTACATATTATGTCTGTTCTTTTGTGACTGTGTTACCTCACTCAGGATGATATTCTCTAGATGCATCCATTTTAAGAATTTCATAAAGTCATTGTTTCTGATAGCTGAGTAGCACTCCATTGTGTAAATATACCACAATTTTTGTATCCATTCATCTACTGAAGGACATCTGGGTTCTTTCCAGCTACTGGCTATTATATAAAGGGCTGCTATTAACATTGTGGTGCATGTTTTTTTGTTGTATGTTGGAGCTTCTTTGGGTTATATGCCAAGAAGTAGAATAACTGGGTCTTCAGGTAGTACAATGTCCAATTTTCTGAGGAATTGCCAGACTGATTTCCAGAGTGGTTGTACAAGTTTACAACCCCACCAACATTGGAGAAGTGTTCCTCTTTCTCCACATCCTCACCAGCATCTGCTGTCATCTGAATTTTTGATCTTAGCCATTCTGAAGGGTTTGAGGTTGAATCTCAGGGTTGTTTTGATTTGCATTTCCCTGATGGCTAATGATGTCTAGTACTTCCTTAGATAATTCTCAGCCATTCGATATTCCTCAACTGAGAACTTTTTGTTTAGCTCTGTACCCCATTTTTAATAGGGTTGTTTTATTTTCTTTTGCCTAACTTCTTGAGTTCTTTGTATACCTTGGATATTAGGCCTCTATCTGATGTGGAGTTGGTAAAGATCTTTTCCCAATCTGTTGCCTGCCATTTTGTTTCTTGATAATGTTCTTATACTTACAGAAACTTTGCAATCTCATTAAGTCCCATTTGTCAATCTTTGACCTTAGACCACGAGCCACTGGAAATTTTATCCTGTGCCTTTGAGTTCTAAGGTTTTCCCTACTTTCTCTTCTAATACTTTTAGTGTACCTGGTTTAACGTGAAAAGATTTGATTCACTTGCAGTTGAGCTTTGTACAAGGAGATAAGAAGAGGTCTATTTTCATTCTTCTGCATGCTGAGAGCCAGTAGGACCAACAGTATTTGTTGAATAGGCTGTCATTTTTCTATTGACTGTTTACAGCACCTTTGTCAAAAATCAAGTGACCATATATGTGAGGGCTCATTTCTGGATTTTCTATTCTATTCCATTGATCCACGTGCCTATTTCTGTACTAGTACCATGCAGCTTTTTAGCACCTTTGCCTTGTGATATAGCTTAAGGTCAGGGATGGTGATTCCCACAGATATTTTCTTGCTGTTGAGCATGGATTTCACTATGGGTCTTTGGTTATTCTAGATGAACTTACACATTGCTCTTTCCAACTCTATGAAAAATTGGGTTGGAATTTTGATGGGGATTCCACTGAATCTGCAGACTGCTTTTGGTAAAATGGCCATTTATACAATGTTGGTCCTTCCAGTTCATGAGTATGGGAGATCTTCCCATTTTCTGAGATTTTTCTGGATTTCTTTCTTTAGAGATTTGAAGTTCTTGTCATACAGGTCTTTTACTTGCTTAGTTAGAGTCACACCAAGGTATTTCACATTGTTTGTGACTATTGGAAAGGGTATCTTTTCCCTAATTTCTTTCTCCATGTGTTTGTCCTTTGAGTAGAGGAAGACTATTGATTTGTTGGAGTTAATTTTATATCCAGCCACTTTGCTGACCTTGTTTATCAGCTGTAAAACTTATCTGGTAGAATGTTTATGGTCACTTACATACACTATCATGTCCTCTGTAAACAGTGATGTTTTTACTTCTTCCTTTACAATTTGTATCTCTTTGATTTCTTTTTGCTGTCTAATTGCTCTGGCCAGGACTTCCAGTACTATGTTGAATAGGTAGGGGGAGAGTGGGCAGCCTTTTCTAGTCCCTGATTTTAATGGGATTGCTTCATGTTTCTCACTGTTAAGTTGGATGTTGGCTATTGGTTTGTTTTATATTGCTTTTATTATGTTTAGGTATGGGCCTTGGGTTTCCCTTATTTCCAAGCCTTTTAACATGAAGAGCTGTTGAATTTTGTGAAATGCTTTCTCAGCATCTAATGAGATGACCATGTGGTTTTTTTCTTTGAGTTTGTTTATATGGTGGATTACATTGATGGATTTTCATATATTAAACCATCCCTGCATCCCTGGGATAAGCCTACTTGATCATGGTAAATAATCATTTTGATGTGTTCTTGGATTCGGTTGGGAAGGATTTTGTTGAGTATTCTTGTATCAATATTCAAAGAGAAATTGGTCTAATGTTCTCTTTCTTTGTAGGGTCTTTGTGTGGTTTAGGGAGGAGGGTTATTGTGGCCTCGAAAAATGAGTTAGGTAGTATTCTACCTGACTCTGTTTTGTGGAATAGTTTGGAGAGTATTGGTATTAGGTCATCAATAAATGTCTGATAGAATTCTGCACTGAACCCATCTGGACCTGGGCTTTGTTTTGTTGGTATATTTTTGATGACTGCTTCTATTTCTTTAGGTGTTATGGGTTTACCTCGTCCTGGTTTAACTTTAGTATCTGGTATCTGTCTAGGAATTCATCCATTTCCTCCAGATTTTCCAGCTTTGTTGAATATAGACTTTTATAGTAGGATCTGATGATTTCTTGAATTTCCTCAGTTTCAGTTATTATGTCTCCACTTTCCTTTCTATTTTGCTAATTTGGATATTCTCTTCTTGCCCTCTAGTTTATCTGGCTAAGGGTTTATCTAACTTGTTAATTTTCTCAAAGAACCATCTCTTGGTTTTGTTGATTCTTTGAATGGTTCTTTTTCTTTCTATTTGGTCAATTTCTGCTCTGAGTTTGATTATTTCTTGCCATCTACTTTTCTTGGGTGTATCTGATTCCTTTTGATTTAGAGCTTTCAACTGTGCTGTCAAGTTGCTAGTGTATGCTCTCTCCAGTTTCTTTCTGGAAGCACTCAGAGCTATGAATTTTCCTCTCAGTGCTTCTTTCATTGCATCCCATAGGTTTGGGTATGTTGTGTTTTCATTTTTTTTTTAAATTCTAGAAAATACTTAATTTCTTTCTTTTTTCTTTGACCATGCAACTGTTTAATAGAGCATTATTTAGTTTCCATATGTATATGGGCTTTTTGTTGTCTTTGTTGTTATTAAAGACCAGCCTTGGACCATGGTGATCTGATAGGATACATGGGAGTATTTAAATCCTCTTATATCTATTGAGGCTTGTTCTGTGACCGATTATATGGTTAATTTTGGAGAAGGTTCCATGAGGTGCTGAGAAGAAGTTGTATCCTTTTGTTTTGGAATGAAATCTTCTGTAGATGTCTATTAATTCCAATTGGTTAATAACCTCTGCTAGTTTCACTGTGTCCTTGTTCAATTTCTGTTTCCATGGTGTGTCTATTGATGAGAGTGGGGTGTTGAGGTCTCCCACTATCATTGTTTGGGGTGCAATGTATTTTTGAGCTTTAGTAGGGTTTCTTTTATAAATATAGGTACTCTTGTGTTTGGAGCATATATGTCAAGGATTGAGAGTTCCTCCTGACAAATGTTTCCTGTAATTAGTAAAAATTGTCCTTCCTTATCTTTTTTCATATCTTTTGGTTGAAAATCTACTTAATCTGTATTAGAATGGCCACTCCAGCTTGCTTCTTGGGGCTGTTTACTTGGAAGTTTTTTTTTCCCAACCTTTTACTCTGAGATAGTGTCTGTCTTTGTTTCTGAGATGAGTTTTCTGTATGCAGCAAAATGCTAGATTCTGTTTATGTATCCAGTCTGATATCCTATGTCTTTTTATTGAAGAATTGAGTCCATTTATGTTAACAGATATTAAGGAACAATTGTTGCTGTTTCCTGCTATTTTTGCTTTTAGAGGTAGAATTGTGCCTGTGTGTCTTTCTTCTTTTGGTTTTTTTGATTAGGTATTTTCTTGAAGGAAATTCTTTTAAATTCAAAGACTTGATACTAGGACAGCAAGTTGATACCTTCTGTTCTATTTGTAATCCCTGACCTAAGAATTTATCTTTTATGCAAACACCAGTTACCTCTCCTTGTAAAACACACCCCATGTGGAAAATCTTTCTTAATAATTGGTCTAGGTTTCAGAAATGTAAGTGGAGGTGATTTTAGAAGTATACACACTTCTAAACTGCTTGCCCATCTGTCTGTCTGTCTCTCTAACACACATGCACACGCATGTGCATGCTTGTGCCCACACAAACACAGGCATCACACAGTGACACCGTGTCACTGTCCACTGTATCTTAAACTGCTGGTGTCTATTTGCTAATTCTCTTATGACCTGACAGCTCCTTGCCCTCTCTCTATAATAAAATTGTCTGCATAGGAATTATTCCAAGTGAAAGATTCCAGTTTCCTGAAGACCTGCTCACCTCTCTCCAGGATTGGATGGACAGGATATAATCTTATGCCTGTGTCATCTTAGAACATTCAGTTTTCCCTGTGTGAGTTTTCTTTTCTGTCACCATCATGTCTTACCTAAGATTTGCAATGGGCACTGTGTGTCTTTGGATTCTCAGTTGCTGTGCAGTGATTGCTGCTCCTCAAGAAGACCCTGGCTTTCTGATGAACTAAATTAATAGAGAGTTCTAATATATTTAAACTACAGTTTTTCTTAAAAATTGTTTTATGTTCATAAATATATTTAATAAGTAAAAATACATCTAGAACTGCCAGATAAAAAATTGAAACATATCAGAAGGCAAAAAGAAGTACTGAATTAATGATTCAGAAAGCATTTCTTCTCACAGCAGGTACGAGATTGAGGCCGGGGATCTAAAAACTGAATTTAAAAAATATGTTATTTTTTAGAAGAAAAATTATCACAGTTTTTAATGTTACTAAAGTCATCTGAAGTCAACTAATTCAAAGTTTATTTCACACGCTGGCCTCCTACATAACTGGGAAGGCAGAGGCCAACAGGTACCAGATGCAGTTGAATTGACAGAATCTAGCAAAGCTGTTAGGAGACCAGTATTTTTATTTCTAACTTGGTTTGCTTATTGCTCTTTCTTAGGTATTCTTCCTGTATGTTAAAAAACAAGATGTCTAGACAGGGCATTCATAGGTAACAATCCTAACGAAAAGGACATTGTCTGATCACTCATGTGTCAAATATTGAGACAGAGACAGTAAAAGAGCCACAGTTTGGGGTTGGGAGGTCTACCAAACACAAAGTGCAAATGCAGAAGCAAGAGTTCACACCTCTCAAATATTTGACACAGTTCTTTCTCATCACCACACTTTAGGGGGGGAAGATGGCGCTTCCCTCTTCATGGTCAAGGATCTGAGGCAGAGCTCCGGAGAATACTCAAAAGTCTTAGTATTCTTTAAATGACTAACCAGGATGTGAATTTTGGTACCCTGTTTTAGAGATGGACCCACTATGACCAGGTTACATTGCCAAGAAGAAAAATTCCTACAAATTCCAGCTAACAGAGAAGTTAGGTTTTCTGTAATAGTAGAAGCAATTACTCCTTTGTTGCTGTTGTTGGTGATGTGTCTGTGTGTGTGTGTGTGTGTGTGTGTGTGTGTGTGCTTGTCCTCCTACTCTCTATGTAGAACCAGTATGGCCTTGAGCTCAAAGATTTACCTGCCTCAGCCTCCCAAATACTAGTATTAAAGGTGTGTACTACACAGCTTTTTGTTGTGGTTTAGGATCTCATTTTTTATATAGAAATGCTTTCTTCTGATATTATTTTTCTAGAATGGGAGCTGAGATATTCCATAACATCTTCTGTAACTAACTCATTGCTCTGCTCCTCTGTTATCCTTGTTCATGATGAGGAACTAAGCCCTGATACCAAAGAAAAGAAATTCAGTTAGCGTCTTCCATCTTGTGGTCCTGTTTGCCATTCTTGGTGGGATGGGAAAAATGGTTACTACAGTCATTTTTGTTGTTCTGTGATGTTTGTTAAACTACTGGAATATGTTTTCAGTTATTTTTCTTCAAATAATCAGATTTACAATGAAATATATGTAGCATTGTTTGAAACAAGAACTAGAGGGTCAAACACTCATGTGTTTCTAATATGTTACAAAATGCATAATAGGGCATTTGATATAATTATATACTACCTTTGGCAGTAAATTATATTACCTGTGTCAACTTGTCACTTAAAATCCATCAATCTAACAGATGTCAGCTCTTATTTAAATACTTAAGACAGGTTGTCAGGCTGTGTGTCTGCCTTGTTGCCGCTCAGCCGAGGCAGAACACAGACTGTACTAGGGGTCCCAGTCATTTGTGTACCAAGACACCACTGGGGTATCACTGGGAGTTCAGAATGGAGGTCTGTAAGTGAGATTTCCCTATGGGCCCGCCAGAACAGGATGGCTCAGCCCAGGGCCTGGGTGTGATGTGGTTTGGTTCCAAGTGAGTGCTGAAACTATGGAGGAGCTGGGAGAGCAAAGACCTTCTCAAACAGATGTAGGAGAGGCTCCTTAAGATGAAGGTCTCCCTCAGCAGCAATCCTTGATGAAGGAGAAGGTCCTTGCTTGTCCAAACTGCTTTATTTGATGGTGGATGTAAATACATGCACCTTATTCAGGCTGAATTAGGGATTAACTAATTTTTTTCAGGAAGGAATGCCCAGGAAGGGCTCAACACACAGGTTTAATAACTCTAGACACCTTATTAGCATTGAAAAACTCCATGTTTTTGAAAGCTATGTAATCGATTATCTTGATTGTTTCAGTGGAGTTTTATGGTTATGTGTTCCAAATCAGGTAGAGCTTGTCAGGGAGTAGGCCCATGACTACCTTTCTCAATTCTGAGCTCCTCCGGGTTTGGGCTGGCTCAACCTTACCAGTTCTGTTGGTGACATGGTCCACATTCCCCACAGCAGGTAGTTTGTGCTGCCAAGTTGGGGCATTGTGACTCCAACAGATATTGCCAGGTAGATAAAGAAAACATTTTAAGTAATACAGTTTAGAACATGCTTTCTTTGTGCCTTGAGGAGTGATCTGTCGCATTAGCTCTTCAGATTCAGATTGTACTCAGAGTACCAGATATGATTAAGACATGGGACCACTCCAGAGTCAAGGCATGATTGTACTCAGAGTACCAGATATGATTAAGACATGTGACCACTCCAGAGTCAAAGCATGATCATACTCAGAGTACCAGACTTGATTAAGACATGTGACCACTCCAGAGTGAAAGCATGATTGTACTCAGAGTACCAGACATGATTAAGACATGTGACCACTCCAGAGTGAAAGCATGATCATACTCAGAGTACCAGACATGATTAAGACATGTGACCACTCCAGAGTCAAAGCATGATCATACTCAGAGTACCAGACATGATTAAGTCATGTGACCACTTCAGAGTCAAAGCATGATTGTACTCAGAGTACCAGATATAATTAAGACATGTGACCACTTCAGAGTCAAAGCATGATCATACTCAGAGTACCAGACATGATTAAGACATGTGACCACTTCAGAGTCAAAGCATGAAAATGATGATCATATGGGAATGCACAGTAACAGCAAGTAATACAGTAACCACAGTGTCCTCATTTCAAAATTCATAACATTTCATGTTCTTCTTCAGTTATGGAGAAATAGTTAGCTAGATTCAGTAAGTTGTACAGTAAGGAATTGTACTTATCCTGAATTATTGGGTGCAAATGTCATCAGATCAATACGTATTCCATTAGTATTGTCTAACCACTGGCTTTAATTTGACCATCTAATATCTTATTTAAAATGTGTGTCCCCCTGTGTATGTGCACGCGCGCACTCACAAAAGCACTGTGTCAAAACTAGAGAACAACTCATGGGATTCTTGCTGTCTTCTGATCATCAGGCTTGGCAGCAAGTACCTTACCACTGAGCCATGTCACCAACCCATGTCACCAACCCTGCCACCTGACATCCTGCTTTGATGAGGTTTAAGTTGGAGCATTTGACAACAGTCTCCTCAAATTCTCCCCTGGCTGCATAGAGTCTGAAAAATGTCCTAACCAGAAAATATTTGCTTCAATCTGTTTCATGAATAAATTATTAAATAAAAGCACACTGTGAATATTTGTGACAGGCATTAATGACTGTATGGAATGTGACTGTATAGGGGAGTTAACCTTCAGCCCAAATATGCAAATCACATTAACCTTCAGCCCAAATATGCAAATCACATGCTTCTTCAGTCCCATTTTTCAATAACGCCCCACATTATTTTCTCCTTAGTTAAAATGAGTGCATGTGAGTGGCTGAAAACTGAAGAGCAGTTGTGTTTTTATGTAAACATGCTCACAAAATCTCCTCTAAGCTGAGAAATGCATCATTTGTAGTATTATAAAGTAGATACATAATATATGTCATAAGCCAAGCCTGCCACTAAGAAGAGTCTGAAAGGAAACATTTATTCTAGTTAAAATTCTCATAGGTAATTATAGCTCCAGCATGAAGCCACAAAATGTCTAGTTGCGAATTTACTTTTCACTCTATCTTCAAGCCTGACAAAGTCCTAAGTAACAGATACCATACAAAGAACATGTGCTCATATAGAAAACTAGAGTCTGCACACAAAGCATGCCCATGTATATGCTCACGCACATACACGCATACAGAGCATACAAACATACTACATGTGTATTCACATCCCACATACCCCACATATACCACATGAAAAAAACCACATAATCCATGTTCTATATACACACATACCACACACACAAAGCACACATTCATATATACTACAATCTCAAACCACAGCGTAGCACATACACCAACACAGTATCCAGACCACAAATGCAAACAAATTATACATATCACACACACTAAATATCACACACATTACACACAGTATATCATACTTATCACTCAGTACACATACCACATACATACAAGCACCCCCACATAAACACACACGTATATATCCTATATGCCTATACCACACACACACACACATACACACACACACAGTACATGAACCATATACACATATCCCATACACTGTGTCCTATACAGTATTTCTACTTTTTGAACACTTTTCATTTTTTACATAATCACTTAATAGTTTTGTTATCTCTTAAATTATCCCTCATGACTCTTTTATCATTTTTGTTCTAGCTAAAATTTACTGTTGCCATGAGTTGAAAGACAATTCCCAATGGACCAAAAATAGCTCTTTTGGATAGTGCTAAGGATTGCCTTTATTTTAAATTATCTTCTCAGAAGATGTTTGTATATTGAACACCTGAGAATATAAACACAGTATCTGTCTCCACTGTGAAAGACAGAGTTAAGGATTTTTAGAACAGTAAAGGTACATTCTTCTTCAGAGACTAGGGACAAGTGGGTTATTGTCCATTATAATGAGTATGAATCCGTTCAGCTGAGTTCCTTCCCCCACAGTGCAGCCTGGCCCTTTGCAGACTATCTTGTCTTGCTCTAGCATTGTTTTGTTACTGGGTCTAAGGGAAACAAAGTCAATGCAGACTCTGAATCAGCAGGGAAACAGAGGCATTCATCTGTGATCTACCTGCCTCATGCCTTCTGCTCACAATCTAAAACTGGAAACGTAATCTCCTACTTAGAGACATTTCTATCTTTTCTAGCCTTTCCCTCTATCTTTTCTAGCATTTTCCATCTATCTTTTCTAGCCTTTTCCATCTGTCTTTTGTTCGCATTTGGTGTATTGTCATCTAAAGCCTCAGCTGTACTTCTCTTGGCTCCTCTGCTCATACCCACATTAGACCATATCCAACTCGGAATGCACATGAAATAATCATTTACTTGGTGCTCTTCCTAGACTCTGGGAAGGCTAGAAAGTTGGGGAAAAAAACTCCACACACCACAATATTCTACTCCTATTTCTTTTTCCATATCAGAAGTAAATTGGTGAAATCCTTATGAAAGAGGTAGTGGTCTGAACAGGAGCACAGGAAGGTTGTAGCCCTCTAGCCTAGATGTTTACAATGAAGGAAGATGGAGACATAAAGGCACATAGTCAGCTTCAGCCTATGTCTGCTGAATAACTTTCCTTATGCCCACAATACAAGATTCTCTGATGCTACTGTGCTTGGGTTTCTTCAACCCATGCTTTTTGGTGTTTGTTGTAGACAGATTTTGTTATCCCAGATTTTACAGCAATCCCACAACCTCAGCCTCCAAAGGGTGGATCTTCAAGGCATGTGCCACCACAGCCAGAGTTTTTACACAATCCATTTTCCTTTATTTTTACAGGGCCAATTTTAAAGGCAGTCAGAACACTTGCCCTCTGATCATATTTAAAAAACCAAGTATGATGCTTTCACAAAAGGATTGCCAGCATATCAGATAACAATGCTAATTCTTTGTGTTTAGATATGAAACAAATCAATCAGAGGTCAAGCAAATCATGATAAAAATCTTTTTACTTTATTGAAATCATACAGCTCTCAAACAAATTAAAAAGAATTGAAACAGTAATCATTCCAAATAGGACTCGGAGATGGGTAAAAAGTTCAAAGTCATCTCATAGGTTTCCTGAGCTACATGAGACCTTGTCTAAAACACAGAAAAGCTTATACTATAATTGGTTATGCTAGTCTATAAAGGTTACTATAATAAAACTGCACAGGCTTCGTAAATGAACAGGTATCTTTTTTGACACTTGAATAACAACCAAACTCCAATGGGCCACCAGCCATTCCCTTGAAGACCCTCCCATTCGCTACACTTTGTCTATATTCTCATTTCACCTCTCTCTGATATAGTGGTAACTATGTGTAACACAATCTCCTCTTTCAATAACTATGCTCTCTCATGACATTTTTAACAACCCACATTACATAACTGAACAACAACTATGTCTTAAATACCTTATGAGGTTGGAAGGATCAGGGCTTCAACACATGATTTTAGGAATGTTATTTACCCCAATGAAAGAATAAATGATAACCAATGGGCGATTTCACTGCTAGGAGAGGGGACAAGGCAGACATTATATACTTTCTACATAAAAGGGCATACTTAGTATATATTTATAGCATTTTTATTATAGAGGTATAGTATATATTTGGTATATTTAGTACTTAAATAGAAGTATAAAAACATAAACATCTTATTGATAAATGTTATGCAGATAAAATCAGGTCTCTATATCTACCAATTTTTCATATACCATAATGAAAATAGCAGTGAGGAATTCAGTTGTCAAGATTTAAGCCTTGGGAAACTGCACAAAATATGGGCAGTTTTTTCTATACATGAATTGAAGAAGCAAAACCAAACCAAACAAAACCCCCAAATGAATGAAGAAGTCTTACATAAAATAAGATCCTTATTTCTATTAAAAATGGATCTTAGTGTGAGTTTAGACTATCGGATGCTATTAAAACTAAAGTATGTCCCAAATGTGCTTTTAAAGACCTTTTCGATTTTAGAGCTATGTACCACAATAGTTAGGGATAAAATTATATGCCTGGAATTTGCTTTGACACATGTCTGCCATAGGTCTTGGCAAGAAGAGGTGAAAAATGGCTCATTATCACTTGAGCGGGGTGATAAATATTTGCCTTAACAATTCATTCTCTCTGTATAGATTTGAATTTTACACAAAACATGTTGAAAAGCTTCATGTTGGCATTTAAATTTTGTAAATGCTCGCTCAGTGTTCGTCGCTACAGCTGTTCTGTTATTTGCCTGTGGTAATGATGAGTTTTGATGAGTCAATTCGTCTGCCTCTAGAGTTTTCTTCCTAAGGTTAATTGCATGCACTTGAGGGCTGGCTGAGGTTGGGAGAGCAAGCTCTGGTCGGCAGACATGTTTCTGCGTGAGAAGCTCACCGTCTAGTTCATTATTAAGCTTTGATGCTGTCTTCATTAGCACAATATTCTAGTCACCTGTGGTAACCTGTCCAGATGTCCCTGTGATAATGTTCAGCTTGATAAATTTAGACTTCACACAATACTACTTGTCATGTTTTACCCTTCTGTCCCAAGGATATTTCAAAATATGTCCAGTCCAGCTGTTAATTTGACTGCATAAAATATCGAAAGAATGCTTCTGAGGATTGCCATGATGTTTGAAGTGTTTTGAGGCGCATTTCCCGGTGGACTGGAAAACAGCTTTGAGAGCATCAAAATGAGTCTCAAAATTCAGATTCTATTTTACCTCCCGCAGCAGCCTCATACTTTAAGAAGCACTCTGGAAAAAAAAAAAAAAAAAAAAAAAAAAGATCCATTAGATTTCCATGGCTATGATAAAATAGCTGAGATAATCAATAGGAGGAAATGTGCATTTTTGACTCGCCCTTCAAAAAGGGTGGGACTCCAGCCAGTTGGCCCCTCTATCTCTGGGTTTCTAGGAAAACAAAATAATATGATGGGGGTGTGTACAAAGGAGGTTTCCTTTCCTCGTGGTGGCTTGGAAGCTCAGAGTGGGGAAACGTGCTGCGTGCTGATGTTCCCAGAAATTTCTCAGTGATCGAACAACCTTTACCTCTTCAAGGTCAGCCACCTCCCAAGTAAAGTCTCTGGCTTAACACCAAGTCTTCATCACGTGTGCTTATTGAAGACCTTAAGATGTAATCCATTAATAAAAAAGAATAATCTTTGACACGCATATTAAATGAACAAGAATAGGGATGTAGCTTAAAATTGTTCTATACCTATACTTTAATAATTTTTCCTGAAATTTAAAAAATCTCAGTAAATGTTGCAAAGTGTGTTTGATAGTTATGGATAAACAAGCTTTCGATTCATCTTAAGTGAAATGAGTCAAATCCTCAGCACAACTCTAGGTGTGAGAAGATGGACGACCTGCATGACAAATGAATACTAGTCATATTTACCTAAGCCCTTATATTTTTCATATTCATATCTTGCATACAATTATAAGTTTATTTGTGTGGATATATATGTTTTGAAAATACTTGAATATATTTCAAACTTTAACCAAAGAAATAATTTTTAAAATTGCATTTTGATTTCTAAACTGCTAAAAAGGTTTCCACAAAGAAGACACCAGCTGCCAGTGGAGTTTATATTTATAGTCACTAAACTTCATAACATTTCTCTGCTTTACATTTCTACCCTGCACTGTTCAACTAATGTACCCAAGAAAATGGATTTTACATTGTGTGTACAAAACATACAAAATGTAAGAATCCATTGGTCTCTTAAATTATATAGAAAATAGTGTCGATTGATTTATAAAGCATTTCCAACAATACCTGCTTTAGTAATCGTCCACACACTCACCATGCTGTTTTCTTTGATTCTACATGCACAGCTCCCTTCAGCATTTCTCACAGTGGGAAATACAATAACCAGACCCTTCCGTATTGTAAAAATGACCTACCTTCTCTGTAAAGTTTGAAGGAGACCTGAGCCAGACACAGAGTTCCTGACTGTGGTTTCTTCTGCTTGTTTCTTGCAGCATCTCTATTATGTCAGCCTGATACCTTCTGAAACCCCTAGTTTTAGGTAAAATTTTAAAAATAAAATTAAAATAAAAATCTGCTGATAGTTTTGCCAATTGTCTCTTGGGATGATAAACATACACACACACACACACACACACACACACACACACATGTTTTGAGCATTCTATCTTTTCCCTTTACTTAGGAAATTATCTTGTCTTATGAAACAAGAGGTTTGAAAATTGGCTTCTGTGGCTGGAGAGATGGCTCAGTGGTTAAGAGAAATGACTGCTCTTCCAGAGGTCCTGAGTTCGATTCCCAGGGGCCACATGGTGGCTTACAACCATCTGTAATGGGATGCAGTGCCTTCTTCTGGTCTTTTGGTAGGTTTGAAGAGAGGGACAGTCCTCATGGACTTAAAATGAATAAATGAATAAATTTAAGAATAATAAAAAGAAAGAAAGAGAGAAAGAGAAAGTAAAAAAGAAAGAAGGAAGAAAGGAAGGAAAAAAAGAAAGGAAGGAAGGAAGGAAGGATGGAAGGAAGAAAGAAAGAAAGAAAGAAAGAAAGAAAGAAAGAAAGAAAGAAAGAAAGAAAGAACATAGTCTTCAGTGCTCAGAAGAATTAGCTGACTTGAAGATAGGATTGTGATGATGATTGAATCTATGAAACAGAAAGACAAAAATGGTTTCCGATTATTGTACACATAATATATTTTATATGGTGTGTCCAAAATATAAACAAGTACAGGTTATAACAAGTAAATTAAATTTAAAAAATTTGCCTGTCACCAGATTTTTTTTCAACAAGGAAGAAATGTCTGAGAGAAATGATTTCAAAGGAGAAGGGGTGCATTTGGGCTCCTGGTGTCTGAGGTTGGCTGGAACCATAGTTTCAACATCATTAGTGAGGAAGGCAAAGAAGAGAGTATGGGAGATGAGACTTTTCATAATGAGCAAGCTGAGAGCAGAAAGAGAAGGGGCTAAAGCCAGTCTACATAGTTCAAGAGCCTGCACTTTGCCCATTTCTGCCTCTTGCCTCTACCTCCAGAGCTCCACACTTCACAATAGTCTGCTCAAAGGCTGAATAGTCAGTGGATTCACCTTTGATTAGATCAGAGCCCCCACTAACTAAGCAAGTGAAGGACCTGTATGACAAGAACTTCAAACCTCTAAAGAAGGAATTCAAGGAAGATCTCAGAAAATGGAAAGATCTCCCATGTTCATGGATTGGAAGGATCAACATTTTAAAAATGGCCATCCTACCAAAAGCAATTTACAGATTCAATGCAATCCTCATCAAAATTCCAACCCAGTTCTTCATTGAGTTGGAAAGATCAATGTGCAATTTCATATGGAATAACAAAAGATCTAGAATGAGGAAATCCATCCTCAACAACAAGAAAACATCTGTGGGAATCACTATCCCTGACCTCAAGCTATATTACAAGGCAATTGTGCTGAAAACTGGATGGTACTGGTACAGAAATAGGCACATGGATCAATGGAATAGAAGATCCAGAAATGAGCCCTCACGTATATGGTCACCTGAATTTGACAAAGGAGCCATAAAGATTCAATGGAAAAAGGACAGCCTATTCAGCAAATGGTGTTGGTCCAACTGGCACTCAGCATGCAAAAGAATGAAAATAGACCCTTTCTTATCTTCTTGTACAAAGCTCAAGTGTAAGTGGATCAAAGATCTCCACATTAAACCAGATACACTGAAACTATTAGTTGAGAAAGTAGGGAAAACCTTAGAACACATAGGCACAGGAGAAAATTTTCTGAACAAAACACCAATGGCTCAAGATCTAAGGTCAAAGATTAACAATTGGGACTTAATGAGATTGCAAAGTTTCTGTAAGGCTAAGGACATTGTCAAGAAAACAAAACGGCAGCCAACAGAATGGGAAAAGATCTTTACCAATTGCACATCAGATAGAGGCCTAATATCCAAGGTATACAAAGAACTCAAAAAGCTAGACACCAAAGAAGCAAACAACCCTATTAAAAAATGGGGTACAGAGCTAAACAAAACATTCTCAATTGAGGAATATCGAATGGCTGAGAAACACGTGAGGAAGTGCTCGACATCCTTAGCCATCAGGGAAATACAAATCAAAACAAGCCTGAGATTCCACCTCACACCAGTCAGATTGGCCATGATCCAAAACTCAGATGACAGCAGATGCTGGCGAGAATGTGGAGAAAGAGGAACACTTCTCCACTGTTGGTGGGGTTGTAAACTGATACAACCACTCTGGAAATCAATCTGGCGATACCTCAGAAAATTGAACATAGTACTACCTGAAGATCCAGCTATTCCACTTCTGAGCATATACCCCAGAGACACTTTAATAAACAACAAAGATACATGCACCACAATGTTCATAGCAGCTCTATTTATAATAGCCAGAAGCTGGAAAGAACCCAGATGTCCCTCAGAAGATGAATGGATACAAAAATTGTGGTACATTTACACAATGGAATACTACTCAGCCACCAGAAACAATGACTTAACTAAATTCTTTAGAAAATGGCTACATCTAGAGAATATCATCCTGAGTGCGATAACCCAGTCACAAAAGAACAGACATAATATACAGTCACTGATAGTGGGATGCTAACCCCAGAGGCTCGCACTGCCCCAGAAACAACTCACAGACTGTGTGAAGTCCAAGAAAAAAGAAAAGAAAACAAAACAAAACAAAAATTCATGCTCAATCCTTACACACCAAGAACACATAGACAAATTCCGGGTTACACCCTGTATTACATGTACTTTTTGCTCATTGTAAAAAAAAAAATGCTTAAAATTTGTACATTTATCTTTGTTTTTTAAAATAAAGTTGTTCAACAAAAAAAAAAAAAAAAAAAAAAAAAAAAAGATCAGAGCCCCCAGCACTTAATTTTTTTTGGAAAAGTTCTTAATGGCCCCAGAGGTGTGCTTTATGAAACACTCAAGAGTCTCAATCCATCAAGCAGAACATTAGATGGTCCATCACAGCATGAACCTCCTGGAACTCACTGAATTTGGAGTTTAAACTTTTGCACATTCTTTTGGACCATTATACCTTCAAATGCCCTGCTCTGTGTGCTCTCTTAACTCTTTGTGAAAGTCACAACATCTGTGTGAATTCACTTTCTGCTTTCCCTGGGGCCCCTTTCTGCTCTGCTCATTGCTCTTTCTTTATTATATTTTTCCTTCTATTCCAATAGACTCAGTCATTGTCATCATCTCATCTTCAAGTTTGAGACTTTCTTTTGAATGCACAGGCCCATTTCCAAGACTTTCTGGTAAAACTGTCATTACAATTGTATAACTAGATTTTGCTACTTTTTGGGTTCTTTGTTTCTCACCCTTTATCTTCCTCCCATTAGTTTTACCTAGAAGAGAAAAGGAGATTGAGATGAGATGAGAGAGAGAGAGAGAAAGAGAGGGAGAGAGAGAGAGAGAGAGAGAGAGAGAGAGAGAGAGAGAGAGACAGAGAGACAGAGAGACAGAGAGACAGAGAGTCAGAGACAGACAGAGAGACAGAGAGACACAGAGAGATAAACCACAAGTAATCCTCCTGAATGACCACCAACCGCTAACCAGGGACTGTGTATGTCTATCCTCTGAACCACACCTATGCTAGTTCACAAGGCAAATCATATAGTCAGCTGCTGCCATCAGTAAGAAGCAGCCCCAACCTGGGATTAAAATAAAGATATATTCCTATATTTTTATGTTTTTGTTTCTTTTTAAGCAACCAAAATTCCAGAATTTTTTCTGCTCAGTTGTACTTCCTAGAAGCAAGGATTTCCTTTTGTCTAACAGTTTTCTGTCTCCGTGGACATTTGTGGCTTGTTTGCACATATTTCTTGGCTTTCTCCATGCTTCCTTTTAGTACTGTGAGAAAGTACTTAAACACAGTTGTATCATAATTATCAAGACACCCATTCTCAGATTTTATGTTTCTCTCTAGATGGGCTATGTCTTCTTGTTCATTTTTTAGCTAAAATGTTTTCATGCATTTTTATTATATTTTATACTCCCTACCAAGTTCTCCCAGATACTTGCTACATCCCTTCCTACCACACCTGATGTTGTGGTTTCACCCATGTAGCTCCCCAAAACTAAAACAAAACAAACAATTGAATTCAAAACCAACAAAACCCAATAAGACACAAAAAATAAAATCAACACAAAATAAAAAGCACACACACAAAGCAAAGAATCCATTTTGTTCTCCAACTACTGGAGAGCAGGAGGCTTGACCTGGTGTCTGTGGTTCCAGTAACACTCCATCGGAGAACATCCACTTCTCCTTTACCAGCAAGTATCAACTGCAAGTAGCTTTTAGTTTGGGGGCAGACTTTCTTTCCCCCTCCCTCCCTTCTCACTGCTAGCACTTGAACTGCTTTGCCTTTTGCGTGCAGCAAAATGTCCATATGTGCATGCGTCCTGTTTTGTCTGAGAAGCATTTACAAGTTTTACAATCTTTCCACCTTCGCTTCTGCCTACATCTTTGAGCCTTGAGAGGAAAGGTTTGATAAACACCTCCCATTTAGGACTGAATGCCATAAAACCGTTGACTCTCTGAATATTGTCTAATTGGGGTCGCTGTGTTAGTTTCCGTATGCTGCAAGAGGAAGTATCTCTTATATGGGTTGAACAAGACATGGATATATGGGCATAATAATATGTCATTATGGTAGAAGGTTTTCCCCTAGGACCCATGAGCTATCTAGTCTCAGGTTCGTAACACTTCTTCAGTGTGAGGTATAGATTCTATCTTGTGGCATAGGACTTAACTCCAATCAAAAGGAGCCACTGTTACACCAAGATGCCTTGAAGGCAGGTCACTATTTTAGGTCACAGTTGTGTAGTTTGGGGACACTGGTGTTTATGCTTTCAGTCTAGTATCATACAGAGTACTGTCAAGGACCCTGAATACTGACCAGTGGAGGAGAGGCTTCCAGTGGAGCACAGCTCAGTTCTCCATGTTCAATAACATAAGTGTGTACTGTCTTCAGCAATGGCCTGAACGTAATGTTATGGAGAGCAACAAATAGCCTTGACCACATGTAGGGTCCCTGGAACCATTATTCTCCTTTGTTTGTTGGTTGGTTTTTGTTTTCTTTTTTTTTTTCCCCCATTGGATATTTTATTTATTTACATTTCAGTTGTTATCCCCTTTCCTGGTTTCCCCTCTGGAAACACTCTATTCCATTCTCCACCCCCCTGCTTCTATAATGGTGTCCCCTCACCCACCCACCCACTCCTGCCTCCCCTCCCTGGCATTTCCCTACAATGGAGACTTCACAGGTAAAAGGGCCTCTCTTCCCATTGATACACAACAAAGCCATCCTCTACTACATATACAGCTGGAGCCATAGGTCTGCCATGTATACTCTTTGTTTGGTAATTAAATACCTGGGAGCTGAGGGTGGGGCAGTCGGTCTGGCTAGTTGGTATTGTTGTTCTTCCTATGGGTTGCAAACCCCTTCAGCTCCTTCAGCCCTTTCTCTAACTCTGCCACTGGGGACCCTGTGCTCAGTCCAATGAGTGGCTGTGAGTATCAGCCTCTGTATTTGTCAGACTCTGGCAGAGCCTCTCAGGAGACAACTATGTCATGCTCCTGTCAGCAAGTACTTCACAGTATCTGCAATAGTGTGTGGATTTTGTGTCTGTGTATGGGCTGGATCCCCAGGTGGGACAGTCTCTGGATGGCCTGTCCTTCAATCTCTGCTCCACGATTTTGTCTTCTTATTTGCTCCCTTGAGGATTTTGTTCCCTCTTCTAAGAAGAAGGACCAAAGCACCACATTTGGTCTTCCTTCTTCTTGAGATTCAGCTGATCTATGAATTGTATCTTAGGTATTCCAATCTTTTGGGCTAATATCCACTTACAAGTGAGTACATACCATCTGTGTTCTTTTGTGACTGAGTTATCTAACTCAAGATTATATTTTCTTTCCATTCATTTGTGTAAGAATTTCATGTAGTCACTGTTTTTAATGGGTGAGCAGTACTCCATTGTGTAAGTATACCACTTTTTCTGTATCTATTCTTCTGTTGAAGGCTATCTGGGCTCTTTCCAGCTTCTGGATATCATAAAAATAAAGGCTGCTATGAACATGGTAGAGAATGTGTCCTTGTTATATGTTGCAGCTTCTTTTGGGTATATGCCCAGGAGTAGTATAGCTGGGTCCTCAGGTAGGACTATGTCCAATTTTCTGAGTAACCACCAGACTGCTTTCCAGAGTAGTTGTACCAACTTACAATCCCACCAACAATGGAGGAGTGTTCCTCTTTCTCCACATCATCTCCACTTTATGATGTTACCTGAGTTTTTGATCTTAGCCATTCTGACTGGTGTGAGGTAGAATCTTAGAGTTGTTTATGATTTGCATTTTTCTGAA
Organism: Micromys minutus; assembly: GCF_963924665.1. Classification (NCBI taxonomy): domain Eukaryota; kingdom Metazoa; phylum Chordata; class Mammalia; order Rodentia; family Muridae; genus Micromys; species Micromys minutus. The sequence continues at coordinate 18,973,648 of NC_137953.1, read as the reverse complement.
TGCTAGGGATGTTGAGCATTTCTTTAGGTGCTTCTCCGCTATTCAGTATTCCTCAGTTGAGAATTCTTTGTTTAGCTCTACACCCCATTTTTAATAGGGTTATTTTGTTTTCTCCAGTCTAACTTCTTGATTTCTTTGAATATATTAAATATTACCCTCTATCAGATGTGGAGCTGGTAAAGATTTTTTTCCTATTCTACTGGTTGCCATTTTGTTCTAATGACAGTGTCCTTTCCCTTACAGAAGATTTGTAGTTTTAAGAGGTCCCATTTGTCGATTCTTGTTCTTAGAGCATAAGCCACTGGTGTTCTTCAGGAAAAGTTCCCCTGTGCCTCTGTGTTCCAGACTCTTTTCCACTTTCTCTTCTATTGGTTTCAGTGTTACTGGTTTTATGTGGAGGTCCTTGATCCACCTGGACTTGTGCTTTGTACAGAGGATAAGAATGGATTAATTTGTATTCTACATGCTGACATCCAGTTGAACCAACACCATTTGTTGAAAATGTTGTCTTTTTCCTAGGGATGGTTTTAGCTCCTTTGTCAAAGATCAGGTGACCATAGGTGTGTGTGTGTGTGTGTTCACTTCTGGGTCTTCAATTCTATTCCACTGATCTACCTTTCTGTCTCTGTACCAAGACCATGCAGCTTTTATCATGATGGCTCTGTAATACAGCTCGAGATCAAGAACGGTGATTCCCTAAGTAGTTTTTTATTATTGATAGTTTTCACTATCCTGGTTTTTGGTTACTCCAAATGAATTTTCAAATTGCTCTTTTTAACTCTATGAAGAGTTGAGTTGGAATTTTGATGGGGATTGCATTTGATATGTAGATTGCTTTTGGCAAAATGGCCACTTTTACTATATTAATCCTGCCAATCCATGAGCATGGAAAATCTTTCCATCTTCTGAGATCTTCTTCAATATCTTTCTTCAGAGTCTTGAAGTTCTCGTTATACAGATCTTTCACTTGCTTAACTAGAGTCACATCAAGTTATCTTATGTTGTTTGTAACTATTGTGTAGAGTGTCCTTTCCCTAATTTCTTCCTCCACCCACTTATAGTAGAGGAAGGCTACTGATCCGTTTGAGTTACTTTTATACCCAGCCACTTTACTGCTTGTTTGTCAGCGGTAGGAGTTTTCTGGTGTAATTTTTGGGGTCACTTAAGTATACCATCATATCATCTGCAAAGAGTGATATTTTAATTTCTTCCTTTCCAATTTATATCCCTTTGGCCTCCTTTTGTTGTTTAATTGCTCTGGCTATGACTTCAAGGACGATATTGAATAGGTAGGGGGAGAGTGCACAGCCTTGTCTAGTCTCTGATTTTAGTGTGATTGTTTCAAATGTCTCTCTATTTAGTTTGATCTTAGCTACTGGTTTCCTCTATATTGCTTTTACTATGTTTAGGGATGGACCTTGAATTTCTGATCTTTTGAATACTTACATCATGAAGGGGTATTGAATTTTGTCAAATGCTTTCTCAGCATCTAATTGAATGATCATGTGGTTTTTTTCCTTTGAGTTTGTTTGTATAGTGAATTGCATTGATTTCCGTATATCAAACCACCCCTGTATCCCTGGGATGAAGCCTATTTGATCATGATGTGGTTGATGTTTTCTAGCATTCTGCTTGCAATAATTTTATTGAGTATTTGCATCCATATTTATAAGTGAAATTGGTCTGAAAGTATCTTTCTTTGCTGGGTCTTTGTGTGGTTTAGTTATAAGGGTAATTGTGGCTTCAAAGAAGGGATTGGGTAATATTCCTTCTGTTTTTATTTTGTAGAATAGTTTACATATTAGTATTAGTTCTTCTTTGAAGGTCTGATAGAATTCTTCAGTAAATTATTTATCTAGCCATAAGGGTTTTTTTTTTTTTTTTTTTTTTTTTTTTTTTTTTTTTTTTTTTGAGACTTTTAATGACCGCTTCTATTTCTTTAGGCTTTTTGGAACTGTTTAGATGGTTTACCTGACCTTGATTTAACTTTGGTACCCGGTATCTGTCTAGAAGATGGTCCACTTCACCTAGATTTTCCAGTTTTGTTGAGTGTAGGCTTTTGTAGTAGGATCTGATGATTTTTTTTTCAATTTCTCCACTTTCTGTAGTGTCTCTCCTTTCATTTCTGATTTTGTTGATTTGGATACTCTCTCTGTGCCCTCTGGTTATTCTGGCTAAGGATTTATCTATTTTGATTTTCTCAAACAACCACATCTTGTTGATTCTCTGTATAGTTCTTTTTGTTTCTACTTTGTTGATTTCAGCCCTTAGTTTAATCATTTTTTCTTTCTTCTCCTCTTGGATATATTTTCTTCTCTTTGTTCTAAAGCTTTCAGGTATGCTGTCAAGCTGCTAGTATATACTCTCTCCAGTATTTTTTTTTTTTTTTTTTTTTTTTTTTTTGGAAGCACTCAGAGATATCAGTTTTTCTTTTAGCACTGCTTTCGTTGTATTCCACAAGTTTGGGTATGCTGTGCCTTTATTTTCATTAAATTCTAAAAAGTTTTTAATTTCCTTCTTTTTTGACAAGTTATCATTGAATAGATAGTTGTTCAGCCTCCATGTATATGTGGGCTTTTTATTGTTTTTGTTGTTATTGAAGGCCAGTCTGTGGTGATCTGATGGGGTGCATGGGAGTATTTTGATCTTTGTTTATCTGTTGAAGCCTGTTTTATGACTGATTATAAGATCAGTTTTTGAAAAGGTACCATGAGGTGCTGAAAAGTTATATTATTTTGTATTAGGATGACACTGTTTGTTTTCTAATGCTTTTTAACATTTTTGAGGACTAAATATTACAGTACAATCATACAATATTACTGGAAGGTATTTTCTCTTTTCTTGATATTGGCTACTTTTTTTATTTTTCATTTTTCTCCTCCCCACAACAGGAATGATTGTAGAATTTCTCTGTACGAAGACTCAAACTGAGTTACAAAATTAAGTTCTTACTTTTTTTCTGCACCTCTATATTCTAGTGATTTCAGAGTGGTCATAATTTTCTAATTTATACTGTGTATATGGTTGCTTTGATATATCCTAGTTTTTAATATGTGATTCTCAATGAAGAAATAAGAATAGCATTTAGTAGAGGCATATTCTGCTGTTGGCTGAGGTTCTAGATGTGAGGACAGACCACCACTACTGTGCTAAGCCTGAACTAGACCAGATGAAGATGTGGCTACATACTAGTGTTCTTGAGGTGAGGGATGGACAGCTGCAAACAATGTAGTGTCCTCTACACTGCTCATTGCTAAATGTCTAATAGATGGTTGTGATCAGTTAGTGTAGTCCTCCCTTTTAACATGTCTTTTTCCTTCCGTTAATTTTCAGTTGTGCATTTTTTTTCTATTCCTTGACAATGGAGATATATAAATATATAATATGTAAAACAGCTCACTTAAAAAATAAGGAAACAAATGCACAAAGACATGGTATTTATGTATATGCTAGCATTTTACACTATACTTAATGTGGAATTCTTTATTTATGTAAGTCTTAATTGTTTAAATATGTCTAATCCTCTGCAGTGAATTTAGGATTGTCTTCAAAGACGCTAGGGATACTCTCAGGCACAGCCAGCTATTTGATGATTCACAGAGAATCTCAACTTCTTCCTTTGTATATTGAGTCTGAGCAGCTGTGTGAGCAAGAGCAGCCTCCTTGGAAAACCTTGGGTGACTTAGATGCCTGAATCTATACTTGTGGTAAACTGATTATAATGTTGATTACACATTCTGCAATGAGTGTGACAAGGAAGCCTGAACAATAAGCCTCTTGTTCCTCTCAAGAATGGCTCTGGTTTGGAATTTAATCATATTAAACAAGTTCTAGACAGTTTCAAGCAGTAAGTTGATTTGTCCCTCACCTTAGTGTAAAACCCCCATGCTAAAAAATTTCTCTACCGTGCTGCATGTTTTTTTTTTTTTTTTTTTGAGAAACCTAAAACCAATTTATTCATTTGTCAACTATCTACTACTTATAAACTATACTAAATAGCATTCTAGGTACCAGATACACATCTAAACAAACTAACAAAATTAAGTTGAGGGTTTTGCAAAGGTTTCTGGAAGTTTCTTTTTAATTGATACAATGGTCTTTGCTGTTGAGAACATTTATTGTCATCATGTTTCTATGTGTATTAATTTGCTTTGCTGAGGCTAGAGAGATGGCTCAGTGGTTAAGAGGACTTAACTGCTCTTTCAGTTTCTTGAGTTGAATTCCCAGCAACCACATGGTGGCTCACAACCATCTCTGATCTGATGTCCTCTTCTGCTGTACATAAAGGCAGAACACTCAGACATAAAACAGGTTACTAAAAATTATTTCTAAACTTTGAGAATTTATATTTTAATAATAAAAAAAGCCTCCTGGGAAAATTAAACTGCTCACTAGGAAAAGTCACTTTATGCCTGGCCAGACAGCCTTAGACATCTCTAAGCCCTACATGGCAAAAAGAAAGAAACTCTCCCACAACTTTTCCTCTGATCTCCATATATGCAGTATGACATGTACAACCACACTCATACATATGTTAGACCAGTTTTATCCTGTGGATCATGATCCCGTGGACAAAAATTACATTGCAATTCATAAGACCAAAATTAGTTACAGCAACAAAAACAATCTTATCGTTGGCTGTCACTACAACATAAGGAACTGTATTAAAGGGTTGCAGCATTAGGCAGACTGAGAACCACTGGGCTAGACAAATGAAATGTAGTAGAAAGAAATCATCCACAAAAATCATAAAATTAATCTTTTACTAATGAGCTTTGTGAATGACAAATGCAGAATTTGTTTTATTAACAATACATTTCATCTTAGTAGAAGAAACTAAGATTCAAATGCATTCATTTGTCTGGAAGAAAAAAAAAAAACCTAACCTTGAACATCCTGTTCAATGTTCATGCACTTTTCACAAGCCAATCTTCCCACAATGACATAGTTACAGAACCCATTCACAAACTAGAATGCCTTCTCCGCGTATGTTAGCTACAGGTCTTTGGTTCCATTTAGCAGAAGACAAGCGTGACTCTAAAACACAAAAGGGGTTCTTAGCAGAGGCAATTGTGCTTCCTCAAGGCTTGGCATGGGAAAATCAATTTTCCAAAGGTGGTGAGATCTGTCTCTATGCACCTTGTCTTACTTCTGTCTGAAAAAGCATCGTAATGACTAAAGTCAGAATGCCCTAACACTTTCTAAGGCAGAACTACCTGTGTTCAAATTCTGTCCCCATCACTAGCTAAAGGCACAACCTGAAACAGGTCAATTAAACTTCCTAATCCTCCATTTCTTCATCTGTTAAAATTGGAATAATTTAGTACTTTCCTGCCACAATTGAAGCAAAACCATAAATTGATTGATATGCAGAGATTGGCACCATTTCTGCCCTATGAGAAGTCTTTAGTAAACACAAACATTACTAAATGAATAATGTCAAGGACTGCAGTGACCTAGTAGGAGCTGAACTGCCAGGTGGTTTCAATACAGGATGAAACAAAAAGAAAACCCAGCAAGCTTTATATGGCTGTAATCACTAAATGCTAAGATATTATAGAAACACACTACTTTGTCAAGATGGGAATGCAGTGCTAATCAGGATTCGTTTTGAGTGAGATAAATCATCCTGAAAAGAACTGCAGAGGTGCATTGTGGGAGGAAGACCCTGTCTCAGATTGGGGCTTTTTGGAAATTTGTTAAATTTAGCTTTAGTTGGAGACTCAAGAAGATGGATAACAATAAGGAAACCACAGGTGTTTAACTTGTGCCTTCATCTGTTGGTACTATCTGGTTTCTATACAACCACACTGTGACAATCCAAGCACACTCATGGGCATGATAGGCGTCTAGCCTAACAGAGCTTTCACATCCACACCCAATTTCAATTAAGAAATGTACATGGTTTACTTAAGATGCTGTTGTTCTTCAGCAATTTCAAAAGAGGCCAGTAGAGCCAAGACCTTGGGACAATGGCGTGAAATAGTCAGCTATCAGCTTCATTCCCTGAGTACTCCAGCATGTTTTAGAATAAACTTGCCTGTGAGGGAAATGATCTTGAAAAGCTCCCAGGAGGCTGGGGGCTAGGGATGCCACCATGAGATTCTGAAGTAATTGTTCTAGGGGTTTAGCTGAATCATGATGAATTTTCAAATTTTTTCTAAGGTTACGTTTATAGCTTTGAACAACATCTTTAGAGGTGTGTTTTCACTGTAAATTAAGAAGCTTCTCTGAGAACAGGAGTGAGCAGGAATAAAAAAACAATCCTGGCTAATAAATCACACCAATGATTTCCTTAGTCTTTGTGTTAAGAACACATCACAATACTTGACCTATATGACATCAGCAGATAGTCTAAGAGCCCATGACAAAGTCATTTCTAATTCCTATAGGACAGCAGAGGAAACTGAGTACTAGTATTATTTACTTAGCACTTGACTTTTGGTAAGTGCTCAAACACAAGCATTCTTGTTCTTCAGTACATAACATTAACTGTGATGAGGTATGGCTTCTACTTCCAGTGTGATGGTGTTTTAATACCAGGAAGAAATATGAAAAGCAAAAAAAAAGTCATTATATTCCAGTATTAAACCAGTTAAATGCCAATTCATAACTGAAAGTGTTTATTGTGACTGCCTAATACATTTTAGCTTTTTCTATAATTATATACTTTTATATGCATGTTTATGCATGTGTGTAGGGGGTGTACTGTTTTTCACATTCCTCATCTGTAGGTATTAGTTAGAAAGGTCATTTTATTTACCTTGTAGAAACATTTGTTTTCCTATTGATTTGTGCGTTTGCATGTGTTATGGTTTCCGTACACAGATGATGGGGTACATACATGGAGGTTAGAAGACAACCTCTAGGAGTCAGTTCTCCTTTTATTGTGTGGGATCTGGGGGTTGAACTCAGATTCCCAGGCTTGGTGACAAGTACCTTTTACTTTCTGAGCCATCTCACTGGCCCACTTTTGGTGTTCAATAGCAAAACATATTCACACAAACACACACACACACACACACACACACATACACACACACACACACACACACACACACACACATCATATATGGTTAAACATGGAGGCCACTCCTAGTAAGATCAAAGAAAGACTGGCAATGGCCCATATGTAGCAACATACCCACAAGAGCTCATAATTGTGCCCCAGGCAGCAAGTCTTACAAAGTGAAACTACTTTAAGGGTGGAAAATAGCATAAAAAGAATTTATATTGGAACAATTCCCAAGCCACCACACTCCTGCACATGTCTAAACAGAAAACATTGCTGTGCAGTTTTATACAGGGTGTTTCTGACTCACCATGCCACACATAGTTTCCTTTATATTTCTACATCATTAGAGAGTCAGCATTTACCAGATAAATTCTGCACACTTCTAAATGGTTTCCTATAAAGATAGCTTGACTCTATCTTTTGTTGTTTCCCCTTTGGCCTGAAGGCTGAAGGAGCAAGTAGACGAAGCCCACCAACTGGCAGCATAAGTTCTAAGTACAGGGTGTGTCAAATCCTCCCTGGTGCTTTGATAATATAGCCAGAGTTCCTCTGTTCCATGTGAGTACAGCTCATAAACGCTGGTCATTCCTTTCATATTCAATTAGACTTTTCTTGACTCCCCTTATTAAAGTCTACAAACTATTAAGCATAAAATTAAAGTTGAACAGTTCATCTCTTTTTTGACATCTAACACTGTTTGAAAAACAGCCATGTGAATCTCCCAAGTCAAGACTCATCCTTTGCAGCCCATGGCCAATGAAGAGCGGAAGCATTGCCGAGCACAGAGTAAATACACACCCTCGATCGTTAGCCTGCATAATGTCGAGAGCATATATGCATAAGCCAGTTTGTTGAACACGAGCTATTCCATTGATTTAACTGAGGCCACATGGTTATTATTGCCAAAGCTCCAGTGAAGGAAATAATTAGAGCAGTAAGCATTGTAAAGCTTCTGAAATGACTTCAGGCAATAAGAGAAGTCACAGGAAATCTACACACGCACCGTTTGTGACAATGCTCTGAACAAAGTGTGTGTGTGTGTGTGTGTGTGTGAGTGTGTGTGTGTGTGTGTATGTAGGAGTATATATACACATGTGTGAATGCACATGCAGAGGACAGAGTTGGAGTTCAAGTGTTTACCTCTATTTTTTTTAAACAAGGTCTGTCTCCGAATCTCCATGTTTTAGATGATCCATTTGGCCAGCCAGTTCCTGAGATCTGGTACTGGGATTATGAATGTGTACATGCCTTGGGCCTGGCTTCAAATTGCTGAGAAATTAGAATCCAGTGCCAATGTTTGTGCCTGAAGCTCTTTATTCACCGAATCATCGAAACAGTCCCCAGATAGTAAATCCTTTTCACTATTAACAGAGGGACTTTCTGCAAACTATATATGCTGCAGGGGTCACTTTTTCTTATCTTTTATCTAGAGAGCATTTGGCTGAGGAGATGAGCCTATGTGACTGGAGAGATGCTTCGGAGTTAAGAGTGGGGGGGCAGGTTAGGAAGCATTCTTGTTAAGGCAGGGTGGGGGAGGGGATGGGGCTGTGTAGAGGAAACTGGGAAGGGAGAATAACATTTGAAATGTAAATAAATGAAATAACCATAATCCCCTTCCTCTACCCTATTCCCCTCCCCCTCCACTTGTCTTCTTGAAGGTCCACTCCTTCCTAATCACCCTCTCCATCCCATTGCCTTGGCATTCCTATACCAGTTTTTTAAAAAAGAATGAAGTTCAGTTCACATTACCTACTTCAAGGTCCAGGGCATCCACTTTCCTTTTCTAGGTTCCAAGGGGATCTTTATAAAGTAAGAGACTGACTGTAGTTCCAGTATTTGCCTCCAGTTTCAACAAAAACAAAGAAACCCAAAAACCAAAGAAACCAACAACAACTTTCCCCACACTGCCAGAGATGTCAAGCTAAGGAGATTTTCAAACAATGAAAGCAAGAGAAGCTCTGAGTTTGATCCTGGGTTAAATCCCTTCAGAATTCCCCATGCCTTTGCTGTTCAATGTTGCTTTGCTTCAAGGAGTATTGCCTCTTGTAGATGGTGATTCAACCTGAGCATATGTGAATGTCACTTAGTTTGTCTTGCTTTTTATCCGAAGGACTTGTTATAATCAAGCGCAATCATTGGAAGTGAACCTTAGACGGATGCATGTGTATGAACAGAAACCAGGAGATCTTAATACCAGAGTTATCCATCTAAAGGATGTGAATGCATGGCCTTATACCTGCATGCTGCTATTGTTAACCTCACCATCTCTCTTACACTGTTTCAGGCATGTCATTAGCACATACAGGAAATTTAATGAGTTTGGCATTCATTTTAACTAAATTGATCTCTCCAGACCGGAAATTTCAATATTTTGAGCACTTTATGTTTACTTCATTTTCCTCCCCCTTCTAATTAGTTATCCCATCTTTTTTTCTCTTTCAATAATTTATTTTATTATTCACTTTATATACCAATCACAGCCCCTTCCTTCTTTCCTCCAAGTCCTGCCCTTACAAATTCCTTACCCCATTCTTCTTTCCTCTTCTCCTCAGAGAACGGGAAGACCCCTTGGGCACTACCCCACCCTGGAACATATAGTGATAGCAGGACTAAGCATATCCTCTCCCATTGAGACCCAGGAAGGCAGTTCAGGTAGGGGAAGGGGATCTAATGGCAGGCAACAGAGACCAGCCCTGCTTCAATTGTAAGGGGCCCTACATGAAAACCAAACTGCACATCTGCTACAAATGTAGAGGGGTAACCTAGTTTCAGCCCTTGCATGCTCTTTGGTTGGTGGTCCAGAGTCTTGTGAAGTTTCTTGAGCCCAGGTTAGTTGACTCTGTAGATCTTCTTATGATGTCCTTGACCTCTTTGGCTTGCTGCATTCTATCCATTTGTCCACAAGATTCCCTGAGATCTGACTGATGTTTGGCTATAGGTCTACATCTATTTTTATTAGCTGTTGGATGAAATCTCTTCATTATGCTAGGGACCTGTCTGCAAGCCAAGTAGAGTATTGATAACAGTGTTGGGGTTGTCTCTCTCCCATGGAATGGATCTCAATTTGGGACAGTCAATGGTTGGCTATCTTTCCTGCTTATGCAGATAAACTATGTAAGATACATACATACATACATACACACACACATATATATATATATAACAACTGTATGCTTTCAGACCTCTCTTCTATAAAATGGGAACAAAAATGTCCCTTTCTTTCAAGGGTTGTGATAATTAAATGAGTTAATAAAACTCAAACCCTTATTTAATTTACATATAGTACACTATGTAAATGTTACTATTATGGTTATACAGTTATGATGACAATTTTGAGCAAACCACTTCACAGTTATGAACCTCAATTTCCTTAACATAGAAACATGAATATATTTTCTACCACCTCAAATAGATCACGAATCTATCAAATGGATTCATAAGCATGAAACAAAATTTATTTTAACATCCTGACAAGGGAACCTAAATGGTATTAGTTGCAACCCTAGTTTTATCTCTTAGATGAAGAAATAATGGTATCAGGGCCATCTCATACAGTGACTGGGACATGTCAACATCCTGCAGAAAGACTTCAGTTCTGTGATCGACACTAAGAAATTATTTACAAATGCTTTCAAGATGTGGTCTATATAGAAAATATCTATTATTTTGGCTTCATTCACACATAAGAAAGCTTATATACTCTCTTATGTGGTCATATAGAAGAGCCTCGCCAATCTCAAAGCCCAATCTATGGTTATTAAGAGACAGGAACAAGATGGCAAGTGTAATTGTCAAGCATGTAAAAACCGACACACAATAAAATACCAACTCAGATTACTGAAAATCATTCAGAGGCCAAGTTGTCTTAAAACCTATATGTACATATATTTGTATGTGTTTGGAACAGTCTTACATACATTAAAATTAGAGAGAAAAATGAGACGAAATGTCACATAGAACACATAATGTTTAAGCTGTTTTCAAAGTAGGATGACAAATATTTACCTATTTCTTCCTGCTCTAATTTTCTGCAGATATTTCCAGTTTAAATGTAAGAGACTGTATAGGAATTACATGATATTGACTGTATGTGGTTATATTCAAAGGAGGCAATGACTCAGAGAAACTTGGAACTTGAGGGTTCATGGTGTTAACTCTAATCTCACTACTAACATAGCAGCACATGCCCAGAGAAAGCCAAAGTCAATTGGTGGGATAGACATCTGACCCATGGGCAAAGTAACAACAGTTTGAGCAAATCTAGACACACCCCTGTATGCAAAAAGAAATGGCTGTCTTTGCTAGAGTAGCAGGTTCACATCTTCATTAATAAGTCTTTCAATGCCATTTGTTAAGCTGGAAATCCAGTGATCAGTGTCTAGGGATCTGGGGCTTCACTAATGCCAGCCTTGCCATCTTCACACCAATATTTAGTCTAGAGAAATAAAATGTTCTTGAAGTAATTATAAAGAGCTTGTCAAATGATGCAATTGAGGATAGACTCTGGGTGACCTCAGAAAAGAACAAAAGCTCAAAGGAATTTCCATAAGGTTGCAAATTTGGCAAGAGGGCTACACAATCTCTGATAATTAGACTTTTCAACACATTTGGATTTGCTAATTGGATCCAAGTTCTAATTAGACTTTTATGTAACTAAGAATGACATATCATGGTATGAATTTAATGTGTTCTTACAGTTGAAACCAACAATTATCAAGCGTTTCCAAATTATCTTAATAAGGAAAAACCTGGCTTTGTTGATCACATTGTGACATCCCCGTCTCTCGCAATAAATTGAGCACATTTTAGTTCTCTTAATTAAACACCTTTTGGGAGCTCAAAGAGATGCTTAGACTTTCATAAGAAGCACCCAAGTTGTTTGTTTGTGAGGGAGATTTGCCAGTAAGTTGACTCTGGAAGCTGCAGACAAAACTCAGTACAAAGAAATAAATCATCATTGGAAGAAATGGCACAAGTAACCAGATGTCCCTGTAAGCACTCAATTAATCAAATTGTTGCTGAATACGACTGAAGCCGGGTTATGCTTTTACCTTGTGCATGCATAGAAGCAGTCTCAGTGTGAGTGCTCGGGAAGCTGGTATTGGCAGAAGAACCTGGCAATATTCCCACTGTGCACAAACCCTGTTCCTTCGACAGATCTGTTTCTAGACCTGGCATTCATTCGCTGGAGCCTCGTCCTTTTTTCCTTTTGTCTTTAGTTGTAATTGAGACTCATCAAGCCTTATTCCTCTGACATTTGAAAGTAGTAATTTTCAAATAGGACACCCTCAGATCTGTATACGACAAGAAGCAGTAACATAAGCTTTTCATGGGAAGAATATTGTACAAATATTTCAAGAAAATTAGTAGCACTGACCAAAATTTAAATTATGGTTTTGTGTTCTGTTAGTAGTTAAAACGCGCGCGCACACACACATACACACACACCATGCAAAAAATACACACGCACTTTATATCTTATGATTCCCTATATAAAAGCAATTGTTCTTCTATTCATATATTTTTAATATTTTAAAGATCTTTTTCCACTAAAGCAATGTACAGTTTAATGACAGGATTAAGGCTCTGAGAGAATTAAAGTTATGCAGTAACTGATATATTAATGAGAAATTTTGCAAGAATTATGTGTACTTCTATTCTTCCAATTAGCACATTATAGTGATAGAGTCGGTGGTGAATATGTGACTCCTCATTAATTCAGATGTCCTTTGTGATTCTTGTAAAGCATGCTGACTTCTGACATATGCCATATGATGGTATTTAAAAGCAAGAGATGGCATTTCTGATTGCTTCATTTGCTGTTAAAAGAGATGCTTTTCATACCAGTTCTTACACGAGGTATCACACAGTTCTCTACAAGGCCTCCACAGAGGTGATGGGGCTGCCCTTCAGTCAGAGAAGTGACCAAAGACTCTTTCCCTTTCAGCTTGGGTGCTGGAATCCTGTCACAGGTCTGAATGGATCACTGACAGACAAGAAACTGGAGAATAACATGCGAGGTGTGGTTCTACGCGTGGTGACTGTATTGGTAAGCACCATCTTTGCCTTGTAGTTTGGGACTGTAGAGTAGCCTTTATTTTTCTCTGCTTTTTCTTTTATCAACTAATGTCATAATCTCCAAAGACCTTGTCCCTGAACCTTGACTATGATTGTTGTAGTAAACATTAAATGGATCACTTATCCTTTTATTGGCCCCTGTGGTCTCACTCCACTGATGTATCTTTAATGTGGAGCCAGGCTCACAGACTCTGTCACACAGTCTACAAGTCACAATCTCCAAATGATTCCCTTCCCAGATGGTTCATTCTGCCTGCCCTGCTGCTTCTCTCCTGGGTGCATACAACCATCCCGGTGTGTTTCTTTCTACTATCGCCCAGCACAACCATTACTCTAGGGCCTGGTAACTTTTTGAGCAGGTTTATATATTATCTTCTCAATCCACAAACCCTCTACACAATAAGATTATATCCACTAGACAATAATACAAACTGCTATTCTATAAAAAATCAAAGTATCTATAGAATCCCTTAAGAATGTTCATATCTACCTATCGCCAGTTACGGCCACTAGGATCTAGGACTGCTTTCTCGAGCTCCATATTGATTCTCTTCTCTCTGCTCCCCCTTCCATTTTCTTACCTTTTGTCTTTCTACTACTCCACTGTCCAGTCATGTATCACCTTAACCTCAGTCCACACATGATATTGAAAACAGCTTTAACGGTCATGTTACCCAGCCTCCCATCTCTGTGAATCTGAAACTGATCTGTGGGCTGTAGTCTTTCCTTATAGTACTTTCATCAGGTTAGTCCTTAGATTTTTAGGACTGGTTTCCTACAGTTTTCTAGACATTATAAGAAGTGGGATTCCTCAAACATCCATCACTGCAACAATAGGATGCACATAAGATATCAGTGGAGGGATCACCCACTTGTTTAATAGATGCTTATCTAACATCAAGAGTGGCTTCCTTAGGGTACAAGCAAATAAGATATGAATGTGAGACAGTCTTTTGTGACCTCATCATTCATGATTCTGTGATCGGGATTATATAGAGGGACATTTATCATGATTCCAATCACTTGTTGGGAAAAATCAATAAAGGTAACTATTATTATCCTTTATCTTTGGCTAGAGAGATGGTTCAATAAACAAAAACTCATACTGCTTTATAAGAAACCCGAGTCTCATTTACACCATCCATGTCAGGTGACTCATAGCCATCTGTAACTTTACCATTCAAGGGAATCTTACTCTAGTGGTCTTTTGGGCATTGGTGTTTGTGGATACCGACCCTCACGCAGACCCCCCTTCCATAACAAAAACCTAGAGTAAATTGTTTATAAGAATAAGAAAGGGGCCTCATTACTAATTTGCTTACATAATTATTAATGAGCAAGGCTATTTGGCACAGTGATAATAACTGGATATGCATTACAATTCAATGCCAGTGCCTCTCTGTATGCATAATATGAATTAACCAAATATAAACATACATTCTGTATAAATTACCTGGACCATCTGCAGAAGAAAATCTAAATGAGTAGCCTATTCTGTCCTTTAGCACATCTATAATTTATTTTTAGTTGTTGTTTTAATAAAACCCTCACTTATAATTATTTCACCAATGTGTACAACTGAAATGTGAAGCTAAGTGTGTAGATATCAATTTGCACGTAATAATTAAAATAGTTAACATAATAGCTAAAAGGTAAACAATTGAGGTGCAACCTAATTTTTTTTCTACTGATAGCTATGGAAACTCTGTAAACAATCATCATCAAAGCTAATGCATGGGCTTTGGTTTTCTTTGAGAAAGAAAGACAAACTTTTGAAGAAAATTAGCCAACTAAAAAATTCAGTTGCTAAGCAAACAATTATTGAGTATTTAGCATCTGCTAGACTAGGCAATACAAGAAGAGGAGAAAACACAATGATCCTAAGGTTGGGGTATGGTTAGAGTTTGGTGTGTGGTTCCTACATAAGGTGATACACTACAGAGTCATTGTTTACTATTTCTCTCATTTCCTTTGACCTCCTCTGTTTAGAGCATCTGATTTGGTTATTGCTGTATCCACAGTGTAAAATAGTCTAACCCACCACAATAGGAAGGAAAAAAACAAATCAACCACAAGGGGAACAAAACAAAACAAAACAAAACAAAAATGTGTAGCCTACACAGATGACAGAGTATCCCAATCCAGCCAGCCTGGACTCCAGACCTTTACCTCCTTCCTGTATGCAGTGCACCAGGCTCGCTCCACTCCCACTGTGAGGAGAGAGAGAAGCAAGACACCTGTGGGATTCTATTTGATTGGAGAAGTGGAAACGTTTAAACTCAGAATGAGGTAAAAGTGAGAGAGCTTCAGAGGACCACTCATTTAAATTCATTTCCAGGCAGAATAAATGGCTTTGTTCAAGGCAGTAGTGGCACCACCACCTCTTCTAGGTTCACCTGTCTGTTTGCTGCAAACTCGACCTTTCATGCATCCTGAAAGCAAGACAACCAGAAAGCTCAGTTGCTTTCCCTGATGTCTGCAATGAACTTACAAGTTGCGTGCCCAGTTGAATGAGCATTTATTACTTTTTTTGTTTGTTTTAGATACCCACACAGCTTATAGCCAGCATGAAATCACTTCCCATGCTTACTCATACATTTTGGGACTGAATATGAAACTGTTCTTCTAGTTTAGTTCCTGTAGGCATGTTTCTAAGTCTATGTCTGTTACATGGCTTTGCAAGCTCTCGCCATCCAAATTAAGAATCACACACCCTTTATTCAACTCACTTCTCCTAAATCTTGATGCATTTAAATTACAACCATTACAGAAGTAGGTCTCCATCTACAGTGAACTCAAACTGGCTATGCAGCCACTGTCCTAATCGCCTTTATTCAGGAATATATTTCCCATACTTCCCCAAAAGGTGAAAAACCCCAGTATAAGTTCCCCAGGATGATTTCAACCTTTGCAATATTACAGCAGAAATCTATTGACCCCACTCATCCACTTTTACCTCTCAGCAAACTTTTACCATCAGTTCCAGTTAAGTTATGAAGCTGACTACCCTTATGTTTTGAAGCTCACATTTTTACCATTATTAATGTTATTTCATTGATCTCATATAAATAATCAAACATAGACCAAGTAATCTGAGACTCCATTACATGGGACCCTTGAGTCAGGCAGTAACTAGTATGGCCAGGCAGTTCTTTGGACAGAATTAAGTGAAGCTTAGCTGTCACAGGACAGTAAGGAGCTGTGAAGGAACCAACAAGGATGACACACCTGGACCTGGTTGCATAGGGAAGCTCTGGGTTTGGTGGAGCATGAAGGGGACTTCAGCATCTAGAACCAGAGCAAAGGATAGACTCCTAAGATCTCTTGGGACAAGAAGAGGATGAAGAAAGTGTCACTGCTCAAACCACAAAGAGGAAGAAGTACCCAGAAACACAAAATACTCTAGTCTCATTGCTGCTCCCGTACCAGCGCTTTCCATTTTCCTCCAGTTACAATTTCAGGAGGTGGTGGTGGTGCACACCTTTAATCCCAGCAGAAGCAGGAGGATCTCAGTGAGTTTGAGGCCAACCTGGTCTACACAGAGAGTTCCAGAATAGCCAAGGATGTACACATCGAAACCCTTTCTCAGGGGATTGGGAGGAGTTCAGCCCGAGGCTATAAGGCCATGGAGTCTGAATAAGCCAGAATGTGTTTGTCTCTTCCAACATAGAGTAGATAAAGAGGGCTGCTGGTATGGGGGAAGCTGGGTAGACATGCACCACGGTCATGTGATTAGACCCTTTCAGAGAGTATCAAGTGTCCTTTACTTAGTCCTTATCAGATGCTCTCAGAACTGTGTTAAGCCGAAATATCTATAAAAACACAATTGAGGGAACTCTCAATTTGCATACCCATGCTACCATAAAAAGATAGAGGGCTTTGGCCTAGAGTTCACGTACAGAAGCCATGTGCTTTGCCATTCCCTGGCTTCTCAACCAGAAAGAGAACAGAAAAATCAAAGATGAAAATAAACTCTCATTCGTTAGATAAAATACGCCATGACAACTGAGGTGTGATCACATGTGTTCCTAGATCGGCAACAAAGGGGCACTTTTCTGAATGATGTCACATAGACATATGGTAGATGGTTTCTACCATAAACAAAGCCCCAGAAATGTTTCTGGAAATAGAGGAAATCAAGATGAGACAGCCAGACAGGTCCCGCCCCTGGTGTCTCTGATAGTTCCTTTTCTGATAGCCCTTGTTTCTTGCTTTCTTTATTTTTTTTTCCTTTTCCTTTTTTGTCTTATTTGTCTTTTTTTAATTGGATATTCTCTGTATTTACATATCAGGTGTTATTCCCTTTCCCCCACTCTGACCTCCTACCCCTCCCATTGCCTCCATGAAGGTGCTCCCTCTCCCAGACAACCTCTCCACCTCAGCACCTTGGCATTCTCCTACACTGGGAAAGCCAGTTGCTGGACCAAAGTCCTCTCCTCCCATTGATGCCAGAGAATGCTATCTTCTCTTACATATGCAACTGAGGCAGTGGGTCTCTCCATGGGAACTCATTGGTTGGTGTTTTTGTCCCTGGGAGCTGTGGTGGGTTTGGTTAGTTGATAATTTTGTTCTTCTCATGGGGTTGCAGACTCCTTTCTCTAGCTCCTTCATTGGGGTCCCCACATTCAGTCCAAAGTTAGCTGCAAGCGTCATCCTCTGTATCAGTATTTCAGCCCTTGTTTCTCATCAAGTATACGAAGTGTTTTGTGTTAGCACAAAACAATAATAAAGGTGCTGTTCTCTCTCTTTTAACAAGTGGAGTTATGTTAATTCATGCAGCTAGCTGTAAATGACCAACTGATTTTTTATGTGATAAAAGTTTTATACTGTTTGATACTTCGTTGTGTCATAAACGTAATCCTAAATAATTCTTATTTCCATGGGTTAATTGCATCTCTAATGAAGAATATGCTGATTTCCTAATTCCTGGAGAAATACCTACAATAGGTTTCCAGGTACTGAGGCAGATACAGTATAAACAGCAGGCCTGCCTGCCAGAAGCTTCCTTTAACACACTGGTTTTTCATCTCCCTAATGCTGTGACCGTTCAATTCAGTTCCTCATAATGTGGGTGATCCCCCACAATTTATTTTCATTGCAACAACATAAGTACATTTTTTTTACTGTTATGAGTCATAATATATATATATATATATATATATATATATATATATATATATATATAATTTGGCTCCCATGGTGGGTTGTGACCCACAGGTTGAGAATCATTTCTAGCAAACCACAGCTGCTGCAGGAAGCTGTCCTTGCTGAAGTGCATCACCGCGTACTGATTCAAAACATCTTAGAAAAAAACATCTTCAGTGAAGTTGCCCTACATTAAATATGCACATTTCTGCCTATCCTCCATAAAATATTTCAGTGACCTTGTAGAATTCTGCATCATATAGTGATGATTTTTCTCTTTTTTTCTGTTTTTACAAATTTAAAGGCGATTTTCATACTTTAGGATCTCCGAATAAAGATAAATCTTTCAAGTGTAATTTGAAAGTCTAATTGAGTGTACACTTGTCTTTATCAGTGATGTGAAAATTAATTGCTAAACACACAAATGAAAATATTTGCATTAAAGAACTTTTTATTAAGGGACGTTCATGAGTAGTCCTGAAGGTTAAACCCCAACACTGGTTAAGAAGCTTCCTAAGGAGAAAGACTGTTTTAGAGGCTAGCTTCAATTTGATCAAAATACATTAGCATGTGAACTTGTAAAACAATAAATAAAAATACTTCACAAGAAAAGTTGTACCAGCATGAAACTAAGCCAAATGAAGAAAAAACTGAGCAGCGTCAGCTACAGAAAATATTGCTCAAAGCCATTGTTGCAACTGCATAAGGAAATACACTAAGCTTGTGTGCAGTAATAACTCACAAAGTAAAAGCCAGGCTTCATGGCTAGTGTGGAATGGTCCTGCAAACATTTTGTAGCAGGAAATGCTGTTAACGCAGAGAGTCAGACAACACCACCCTGTGCCATCATCCTAAGAGCACATTCTTCTCCCTAAAATTCCTGATGATTACTTGCACTTGCAGAAACTCTTTTTCAGTGCATCTTGGTTTTTTTGGAAGATTCCCATGTGATGTCTGAAGTTAAAATGAGGTACATTATTGCATAGTGCCTTGTCAACTATTGGCTCTGGTTAAAAGGAAAATCTTTGAAAAGAGCTTGTATGATGAGCTAAGTATTTTAGTGAGACAGCAAGCATGTAAGACAGAAGTAACATAGTAACATCCTCTTATAATCTGTTAGCAGATATACCTAATATTCCTAGTGATATCTACCAAGATGAGCATCATGTACATGGGGTATGAATTTATTCCTTATTTTTCTATACTACTTTACTCAGGTGCTTTTGCAACTCTCTCATGACAGTCATACTTAATAATTCCACTGGTGCTAAACTCTAATATTATGTTGTAAAAAAACAATAAGGCAAATGGGATTTTTCACTTAGAATATTTGCAACATAGAAGCAATTTAATATTTTGTGGGGCAACTCAGGCTATTCTGATGACCTGAAAAGACCTTTAAAAAGTGCATGTATATGTATGTGTACACGTACACGTACACATACACACATGTGGCTGCATGTGTGTGTATTTGTGTATGTATACATGTGTATTTGTAAGAACTTGTGTATGTATTGGGGAAATGGAATAAAGATAAATCATATATGGGACACAGACTATGGCAGCATAGGCAAATTCAGAAATCTAATTCTAGGCCAGACATGATAGCCACATGCCGGATCCCAGCAATGAAGAAGTTAAAAGAAGAAGCCCAGGAGTGCCAGCATCCTTAGCCACACAGGGAAAGGATGGCTAAGAACAAACTAAAAAAACATCAATGTAACAACAAAAGATTTCTGGTTGTTTGTTTCTTACATTTTTCTATTCAGTGTAGTTGGCTGAGTTTTTGTTTGTTTTTGGGCAGAAGGGCACAAAGACTTATTTTTCTGTAAAATCCATCCTCCTCGGTACTTTATTACATCTTGGTGAACTTGGTCACACAACCCAGATGACTTGTTGAAGGCCCTGTGATTTATTGTAATTACCACCCGAGTGAATGCTAAGACAATGATTTTTACTGGTCCCGTCTGAAGAGCATCTAGATTTTTTCAGACTCCCTAAAACACACTTCCTAGACTTGTCACTTCTCACCTGACCCAAGTTACAGAAATCTCAACTGTCTAGTGCTGTAATCCTTCAAAAGACCTTTATGTTTTATCTGACGATCTTTCACCTTATTTAATTGTCTAAGAAAAGGATATGGTGGCTCTGGCTGGTTGGGGTAGCCAGCCTTTCAGCTGTCTAAGATACCCTGCTTAATATATTCCAACTTTAGAGATTCCCCCAGCCACAGGAACTCCTAATAGGTTCATGCACACACCTCCAGAACTCTCTGTATAGAAGGAGCAAGTCAGGCAAGAATGAAGCACAAGTGGGGTGGACACACTTGGCTGTTGCTAGTGCAAGGTAGAAACTGTTAGGGAAAAATGACACAGAAATGTAGTTACTAATGGATAGCTAAATGAGGGAAGTTGGGAAGACTGTTGCAAGGCATAACTGCTTGAGATACACTTTTTGATGGGTGAAAACATGTTTTTCTAAGATGTCTCCCAAGAAAACAACAACAATAAAAACCCTTGCAGGGTAGGAAGTGGAGAGAGAGGGCAGCTCAATAGTTTATACATGAAGAAAATCTGAATTTAAACTTTAAATAAGTAGTAATGTGGACATGGAGAATCTCTGTCTATTTGTACATGATTTATAATTTGATCAGCTTAAGATATTATATTTGCTCTCAGCAATGACTACAAAGATCATACGGATTATTCTCTGTTTTCAGAAATATTAAGACTAATACATCTTATAACGAGTGAAAATTTTAAAAAGGAATATTTTCATTTTGAATCCAATCAACTATATTTTTAAGGTTAAAAAACAAAACTAGCATTTAAAACAGCATAAATCATTTCTGCCTTTAGATGGCAAGCGAATCTTTTAAAAATTTATTTATTTAAACAACTTTATTTTTTTAAAAAACAGAGATAAATGTACAGATTTTAAAATCATTTTGGCATAAAGCTATATGAATATATTTTTTGCCAGTACTTGATCTTTTTAAAGGTTTGATAGTATGCATTGAAATCTTACTAGTTGCAATGAGCATAAAGTACATGTAAATCAAAACGTAATATGGAAATAATCAAACTTTTCTTGATGTGTAAAGATTAAACATAATGATTTTTAAATACCAAGAATTGGCACAAGGCTGCATTCTTAGCTCTTGGATTATTAATGATTTAAGTTCTAGGTGTACCATACTATGAGAGGGTGCTATACACTTATTTATTTTTCTAAGAAGGACCGAGACCTTCCACTTTTTGGCCTTTTTTCCCCTTTCTTTTTTGAGCTTCATATGGCCTGGGAGTTGTTTCTTGGGTATTTAGAGCTTTCTGGGGCTGGTATCCAATTATCAGTGACTTTATATTATGTCTTAGCAAGTACATCTTTCATTAGAGGCTATAAACTAGATTTTCTTTTTTGTCCTTGCTCTTGACTGCCTCTTTTGCTCATATTTTTGTTTCTATGTGGCATGATATTTTAATAATTTATTTTACTATAATTTTGTGAAAATATGAACTTATACAAATCAATATAATAGACAAAGTGATCATGGTAGTACAATGAACTATCGTCATCAAAGGAGATTTTTCAAGGGTCTATAGAAGACACTAAGGCTGAAAGACAAACATAAGGATAGGCATGGGTCCCTAACAGAACAATTTCAATGATCAACCCCATCCCCAACTAACTTTATTGCTACTAAAGTTGCTGCATTCTGGGGGAGAAAAAAACACCTCAGAGCCTCAAAGCACTAGGAAAACATGACCTGCACAAACCTTCAATAAATTAAATAGACTGGTTGTATTAAATTTGGCTCCAGACTCACTTTAAATAGACTCAGCATCCTCAGATAATCTTAACAATTAGCAGTAGCAACTGCCTTGGGTATCACTGCACTTAATCTTTACAATAGACACAGGATGCTTTTGTGCTTTGGGAGACTCTGCATCTTCAATACCACACAGTGATGCTTCCCTGCTCTCAACTTTGGAGGCTCCTAAACCTAAAAGTAGCATTAGGGGTTTGGGGTGGTAGTATCAGTTTGACAAAGTCACTTGAGAAAACTATCTGATAGTTCCTCAAGTGTCTAAATATGCAGTTGCCACATAAATCAACGGTTCTACTCCAGATGTAGTCTTAAGAAAACTGAAAATAAATTATTTTATATAAACTTGAACACAAATCTTTATACTGGATTTACTGATGGCAGCCCCAGACAGAAACATTTCAAATGTCTCTCAACTGATGTAGACAAATGGAACGTGTACTATCTAAAGGAATATTTTCATCCACTCCGTGAGATAGAAAGTTTAACCCAAAATAATTAAATTCTATACTTATAACACAGAACAAACTGGAACATATGCTAAGGGAAATAAACCAGTCACTATAGGTTATATAGACTATATAATGTTCCACTTCTACAAAACGTACAGGATAAACAAAGCTATGGGGATAGGAAGCAGATGTTTCCACGGAGGGGTTGTGATGTTTGAATTGCTGGGGAGACAGGGACCTGGGGGAGAACAGTCACAGGTTTCTTTTGTTGTAGACATGTTGAAAAGACAATGATACCCGTGTATAGACTAACCAATGTCACTTGACTCGCCATCAGATGGGTAGGCTGCACATCACGAAAATTGCATCTGTGTAATCTGTGCGGTCTCTTTCGAAGAGAAGGATGGGACAGAGACTCTACTAGGACACAGCCAATACTTATGTCCCCTGGGTCTCAATTGTAAATCTAGATCAAATGATGAGTTATTTTAGGTTACTTCACTTTTTGAGATCAGACCTAAGAGTCCGAAGCTGGCCCTGAAGCAAAAGAAAGCTTCAACTTTGGATCAATCTGTTTCAGTCTGATTACAGGCACGAGTCATTATGCCTGGTTTTATACAGTACTGGGGACTGAATACAAAGCTTTCTGTATGCTAGGCTAGCACTCCACTGATTGAGCCATATTCCTAGTGCTAACACTCTGATTTCTTTTCCCATTTGTAAAATGGAATTATTGTCTACCTCACTAAAGTAATGAATTCTGTGCACGTTAAAAGTTCATCCAAAGCAGAAAAATATAGCTAATGTTTGTGTTTTGCACACAGTGTTAATATAGAACGTATAACAAGCATCTAACTTATAATGTGTTTGCGGGCAAGGCTTAAAGGATAACCCTTAACTACATTGAAATATGAGCAGGGATTTTCAAGGCAGGGATTAAAAAAAAAAAAGAAAAGAAAGCCTGTAAGGTAAAGAGTATTCACAATGCTACATGAATATAGATGTCTATCTGGAATTTAAAGTATCCCAATGTAAACTGGCACATCATCTGAAAAACTGTAAACTACAGGAAAACTTTGGCATCTGCACATGTGACGTTCCCTTTTAAGTGCTTCAACAGAGATGGCTCAATATAAAATAAAATGTCTTTGTAAAGATGAAGGCAGAGTGCATAATAAAAGTGATATTTACCAACAAGCTGAAGACATCATCATTACAATTTTAATCTAACCTGGAATTCAAGCAGTCATGGCTCATTTTTTTATTGCTGAAAGATTGTAATCAGTAGTCAGGGCTCTATAATGCCTGTGGGTTTTGTTTTGTCTCTGCTACTGATTGTACCTATGTTATGTGAGAGAAAAATGGAAAAATGTGATTGCCCTAAGAAGGCACTTGAGGAGAAATGGTCTATGCTGATGATGTAATTCGTAACAACACCAGAATAGGGTTTTGCATCGGTGTTGATTGAAAAAGATCATGGTGAGAATTGATAGATAACAATGCTAGAACAATTTCCTATTCTGACTAACATCAGTTCACGTCAGTTTTTAAGATGGTAACATCATGCAGATGTGTTAGTGTTGCTGTTGCAGGTAAGGTAACTTAACATGACCCTGTGTGGTCAGGAAAACCAGATTTCTTAGAATAAATAAGGAGAGACTGTATCAGAAACATATAAAAGTAACTGACCTCTGAAATACAGACTTACTATTTGTCTCTGGAAGTTTAGAGAGTGACAGTCATTTGCAAATTCAAAGATGTAAAAACAGTTGGTGTGATTTCTGTGGTGTTCTAGCCAAGTCATTTGGACTATATTATAGCTTGCTTTAAAAAATGTGACGTGCCATTATGTCTGAAAGGAAACTGAACATTCAGGTCACTTTGAAGCTCAGTGGTCACTCGGGAATGCAATAGTGACAACATGGCCACAGCACAAAACAGCTTGTTATGAAATCCCTCAGATAATAACATTAGCACAAACACTATAACCTGCATGGTGGCTGTGCTGCTTTGTAGAATCACAAAGGACTATATTACAGATCAGTAGCTGTTAGAGCAGAGGGATAATGTAGTCAGCTAACTTGCTCATTTTTCTTGTCCTTGGTACTTGAGTTTATATCTAATTTTTAATCAAACAGTCTAGATGAGATCTATAGCTATTAAGTAACTTCATTTAGTTACATTGAGCAAAACAAAACAAACAAAAAATCCAGACTGAATCCCCATGTCTAATTCTTCGCATTAGTGAAAGAAAATCAACAATGGACAAAGGCTGTCAGTGAATAGCTTTAAAGCTTAGCAAAATAATAATAATTAATAATAATAATAATAATAAATATAAAAAACAGAAACTAAACCTTCCAGGATACCCAAGAGTTGGTAATAAACACTGGGACAACTAAAAAAAAAATCTAGTAATTTCTCTAGCCATCAACTGTCAGCAGTTTCTTCAATGGACTAGAGATAGAGGTCCAAAGAGATTCCACACATAAGAAAGCTAATTTGGATGCAGTTCAAAGTTATATTTTTCAGAAAAAAAGCAAGCTTTAGGCAAGAAGAGAGTTTTCTTTTTGTCTTATGAATACTTGATGCTTGCATTTATGAAATTGACTCTAATAAACAGATTAATGGGAAAGTCATGCAAATTTATTAATAGTATACACATGGGAGCCATGCAAAGTGAAACATGAAATGCAAGTAAGAGCCAGATGATTCAAATTTAAATAAAATTCAGAGTTACAGAAGAAAATGGGGGCTGGAAATTCTGGAAGGAGGTTGTGACAGGTTCTGGGAAGTGAATGGAAGATTGATGGCCACCCTATCTTGGAGTGTAGATGAAGTCTCCTAGAGAGCTAAACTCAGAAGAGATTGTGGGATCTGATAGTCTCTCTGTGACATTTAGTTTCTATTCCTTTAGTAGATGTGAATTAATCATCTTTGGTTGATTGGGAAGAGGGTCTGTGTTGGTTTCAGTATATTTGTTTTCATTAACCCAAGGGAACTATAGAGATAGCTTTTTCCATGACCTTGAAGAAAGAGGAACACAGGGGAGGTTTATTTACTCATATATGTATTGATTTATTTGCCTTTGGTTTGAAAATGCTAGGGATAAAACTTGGTGTTCACCACTTTACTATGAAACCACATCCCTTTCTGCCTGCAGTCTCCTTAGTTTAAAGCACAGAGGGCCAAGCTGTGGCATGGCCGGTTCCTGAGCCCCAACAAGAACATAAGAAAAGAGCTTCAGAATTTGCATGAAAGCCAGCTTGAATCTCAGCTGAGCAGAGGGTCATCTATTTCTGGAGAGAACTTCTTCAAAGGGTGAGAGCCAGCACACTGGCTCTCACAATTCTCCCGGTAGAAGTATGCACTCTGAAGACAGGTGACATGTGGTGGGTATGATGATAATGCAGCAAGATGTACAGCAATCTGTAAAAAGTACTCACTTATTTTTGAGTGATGTAACGATTTGGAGATAAGAGGCGTGGGATATTTACAGCTATCAAGCAGATTGTTCTGCACCATGTCAGGGCCTGAGACATTGTCCCGGCTTCTCACAGTGTACAGTTTTTGACAAGGACCAGACATGTATGACTGCTACTTCCAGACCATTACAGAATGTTTGTGTTTCTTTGTTTGATAGCTAATATAAGTGAGCATTGAAGAGCACATTTTAGAAACTCATTGAAAGTTGTCCTTTATCCATCAGTGTAGGCCAGTTCTGCCTTAACGGAAACCAGAAATAGTTCATTCTGAGTCAAAAGCAGAAGAGAGACCTTGACCGATGTGTTTTATCCAGGGGGGATATATATATATATAAATTTCAACATATATAGAAATTCAAGCTAGCCCCACTAACCCTGCCTTGAGGACAAGTATGTCTCAAGGCTGAGAACAAAAACCGCAGACCACCCACAGGTCTGCCTCTGCAGTCCTGAGAAAAACAAGTATAAAAGTCAGTGCGCTCCAAAACAAGGTGATCTAGAGTTGAATAATATCCAAAAGCAGACAGAGAATGTCAGTTTGAATAAACCAATGAATTTTCTATGTGCTTGTTGCTAACTGCTTATGTAATTTTCCCTATAAATATATCCCTCTAATTGAGTTCAGGTTCTACTCCTCTATCTCCTGCATGAGATATGTGTTGTCCCCAGAGCTCTGGCCTCCCCCCATTCCCCAAATAATCATCATGCCTGACTGCAGCAAGATAGGCTTTCTGTGAGTTCTTGGGTTTGTGTTCTCCCAGTACCAAAGTGAGGAGCTTCCCCAATTTGGGGGTCTCTCAATACATATATATGTCAAGGGAGGAGTTTACCCTCTTAATTTCTGTGCTCAGGGAGGCAGAGGAAGGTTAATTTCTGTGAGTTGTAATCCAGATTGGTCTACACATCTTCTCAGGACAGCAAGGGCTCGATATTAAGACCTCATCTATATGTATAAAAGGAAGTATTTTTAAAGTGGAAGAAATTTGAATTTTCAAAGAGAGCTGTAGAGCTGAGAGCTGTAGATGAATGTACTTGGTTGATATAAACGATGCTTTTTTTATTACATGGGCACAGCAAATACAGAAATCTTTGGTATGGCTTTCAAATATTCTGCAGCATGTTTGGGAGAGGCTGGTGGTCTGGTAAGCTTCCAGTATATTCTTCCAGGTTTACCCAATGGCCATCCAAATATTAGGCCAAATGTAAAGGTGAAAAATAAATGCTTGTTCTAAAGGGGCTAAGGTGGCCCACAGTGATCTCACCTCTCTGTGCACAGCATGTCACAGCTCATCGATATATTGTTGTTAGTCAAGTTCAGTCTGCAAGCTCTTTGATGGAGAAATCTTCAGTAGTGTATTTCCATATTAAAATCCCCAAAGGCAAGATCAAACTTAAGATGATATACTAACAGGATTTCCCCTTTCAATAAATAACTGGAGGCCATAGTCTTAGAGCACATCTGTCTCCCAGGGTTTCTACGGCTATAGATATCAGTGATAACATACAGGCCACAAGCAACTTTAGGAGGAAAGGGTTCGTTTACTTACAATTCATAGTCTATCAGCTAGAGATGTCAGGGTAGCAACTCAAGGTAGGAACTTGAAGGCAGAAACTGAAGCAGAAGCTATGGAGAAGTACTGCGTATTGACCTGCTCTCCAGGGGTTGCTCAATCTGCTTTCACCCAAAACTACCTTCCCAGGCATGTCACCACTCATACTAAGATGGAGCTTTCTGAATTGTGGTCAGTTGAACTCATTAGTAACAAACGCAGAGTCACCGGTAATGCAATGAGATATCAAAGCACTTTTCCTCATTCTCACTAACCAAGAGCATGCCCAGATTTGAATTCTCTATATCATTCTTCCTGTGTCCATCATAATTCCTTTGTGTTGTATAAGTCTGCATCTGTCTCTGCCTGATGGCTATTGTTTTTTTATTTTTATCTACCACTGTGTGTCTATGTCTGTTTCTGTGAATGTTTCTACCACCAGCAAAGGTCTCTGCCTTCTCTTTTGTTAAACAAAAGAAACATAAAGGGGGTAGGAATAAAGATACTGTCTTAATCAGGGTTTCTATTGCTTCAGTGAAACACCATGGCCCAAAAGCAAGTTGGGGAGGAAATAGTTTATTCAGCTCATACCTCCAAATCATAGTCCATTGGGGGCTGTTTCTGACTTCATAGTGCTGCTTCCTCACTTACTTCTTATGGCTTGCACAGTCTGCTTCCTTATAGATGCCAGGACCATAAGGTGAGGGATGGTACTACCCACAGTGGACTAAGTCCTCCTCCATTGATTACTAATGGAGAAAATGTCTTACAGCTGGATCTCAGGGAAGCAATTTCTCAACTGAGGTGTCTTCTCTCTGATGACTCTGACTTGTGTCAAATTATTGCACAACACCAGCCAGCACAGATACTTCATGAAAATCTTTAACAGAGTTTTTATAATGGACTAAGTTTGACCCAGATAACAAACATTATCAAACAATATCTGAGTGTTAATTTTGGCACTTATGAGGAATATTTTATAAGGCCTCGTTAAGCCAATTTTCGGTCCAGTAAGTTATAATACTCTTGAAAACATTCTGCATTGGGAGCAGAATGGAAGAGTACATAACTTATGATTATAGCAATTTATTAGTTTAGGTTCTAAATGTTGATGACATGAAAGACCTAAGGCAAGTAAGTTCAGCTATTACATGTTCTCACTCTTTTAAATTTTTTTTAAAAATTTACATTCTAAATATTGTCCCAGCCCAGTTCCCAATCCCTCTTCCAAGAGTTCTACACTCATCCCTCTACCCCTTTTCCTCAGAGGTGGTGCTTCCTCCACCCCACCCCTCTTAAAGGCAGGTTAAAGAATCAGGCTGAGTACTGAAGTTTCAAGTGTGCTACCAACTCTTCCTCTGAGGTCTAGCTAAAGTTTCAGTCTCTTACAATGTACCAGATATTTTTAACATAATACATTGCCACATTACATCATTCATCAGTGCAGAAAATGTACCACAGGCTTGCTCAAAGGCTAGTATTGTGAAACATTTTCTCAGTTAATAATTTCTCTTCCAAAATGACTTTAGCACCTGTCAAGTAGACAGAACATCTTTCCCAGAAAGTTACTCCTTGATAAGATTCTAATCCATTCTAAGGTACAGTAACAGATTTCAGTAAGTAGTGAAAGATTTATCAAATCACTTCCCATTACGCTAAATGGTCCCCTAGGGTGGTGGGAAATGAACAGAGATGCCTCCCGAATACAACAGTCTGAGAATAGTTGCCCTGTGAGTTTGCTATTAACATTCAGCTCTTGCTGGAGAGATGGGAAACAGAAGAATCACCTTCTTGCCTTGTCTTGGAAATGGAAACATTGATCAAACAAAGACAGCAAATGTACTTCTTCCCACAAGAGCATCCACTTGGCCTTTTAATTATCATTTGAAACACAAGTTAGGATTTAATGGGTGCCTGCAATTTCTTTGCATTAGTTTCTGGATAATTATTTTTAACTTAACAACAAAGAGTCCAGATACTTGAATTAGGCTTGTGTTTCTTGCATGTTTCAAAACTTTTACCAAGAGATTCTAGGGTTCTGGATGAGGACTGTAGCAACAGAGCCTTATATGCTCTTTCTTTTATTAATGTGTATTCATGTATCCCTGTGGGTACATGTGTGGACAGACGAAAACAAGACATCCTCTGCCTGGAGTTATAGATGGCTGTGATCTGCTGTGTGGGTGCTGGGAACCAAACCCCAGGCCTCTACAAAAGCAGCAAATTCTCTTACCTTTTTATTCATCACTCCATCCCTGTCTGTGTAAATTCAAGCCTCTTTCCCCTTCTTCCTTTTATGTTCAGAAATTTCGTTGTTTTCTTTCTATCTGTTTTTAAACATTCCTTGGGACATCCATTTTTGAATTGGGACAATTAAATGTTCAGACTAAAATTTTTTTCATTGATTCTTACACTGAGGAATACACTCTGAGATTCAATTAAAATTAATAAGTATAATGTATGAAGTTAAATATAGTCAGTCTACAAGATCATGATCAATAAAGCACTTGAGGAAATGAAATATTGACTATGTAAGGTCTGAGGTCCAAGCTAGATAAAAAAGCAACTAATTAGCATTGAAAAGAGGTTTTTGACTTATTTAAAGAAGAATGGAAAAATTATCACCAATCAAGAAAATGGGGGGATTACCTTCATTTTGTGAGTCTTTTCATAATTTTAAGAATGACCTTGGTCATCAGCCTAAAGAATTAAGACGTCTTTCAGTATATGCATTGCCTCATTTGGGTAGACTTTTATAATATATTTTAAGGAATCCAGGAAAAAACAAGATCCACACATAATCCCACCATTTTTAAAGTCATTTGTGTTACCTAATAAATAGTCCAAGAGACTGGGTGTTAGTACTGCCTGGGAGCTAGCCATTCCAGCTGGTTATGCAGTAAAGCACAGTGACGTGTGTAGTAGGGTCCATATATCTTTATGCTGTTCAGCAAAATGACAAGAACCTTCTCCTATGTTTCTAAGATGCAGCTCCCATAATTAATTCAATACTGTAGTCTATTTCCATATGATTCCACATACGAATGCCAAAAATATTTGATGGAGCTTATTATTGATTTCGATGACATTTCTAGAAATATTTTGCTTTCATTTTGAAAAGAGAATATTGCCTTTGTATCTTCAAGTCTGGGAGTCTACACGTTTTTTTTTTTTTTCTTTCTGGAAATCCCGACAAATTTTTTCTGGCTTTTAAATATCTGGCTTCCACTCTGCTGTCTCTGCCCTCTGTACAGGACGGCTTCCCTTTCGAGTTTCCCACTGTGGCTGAGAATAGATTCAAAAGGAAGAGCCATTCAGCTCACCAGAAATAGAAGACCTGTCACCTTTCTCTGAAAGCCTTTAGATCAGGCAGACCAGCAGTTTCCATAGCTTGAGTAGTTTCTACAAAGTCTCTAGAATCGGCCTGGCAAAAGTATTATTTCCTTCATCCCATTCAGCCTCCTTTGAAAAAATGGCTACATTTGTTCAGAGAGAGACAGAGAGAGAAAGAGAGAGAGAGAGAGAGAGAGAGAGAGAGAGAGAGAGAGAGAGAGAGAGAGAGACAGAGAGACAGAGAGAGAAAGAGAGAGAGAGAGAGAGAGAGAGAGAGAGAGAGAGAGAGAAAGAGAGAGAGAGATAGAGAGAGAGAGAAGAGAGACAGAGAGAGAGAGACAGAGAGAGAGAGAGAGAGAGAGAGAGAGAGAGAGAGAGAGAGAGATACTGTGCAAAGGCAAACTTTTCCTCTCTTCAATTAGACCAGGGCTTAGGGACCTGCCAGTCAATTGAAGTGCAGTCAAGGGCAGGAAGAGAACAAAACATCTCTTATACATCATCCAAGTGTAAGTCTTTCAGAGACCAGAAACATGTATAACACTCCAAACTCAAGACTGATAGTGTATCTTTTTAATTTTTCTTATTCACTTTAGATCCTGCTCACTACCCCAGAGTCACATAGTCACCACCTCCCACAGTCTTTTTTCCCTTTTCCATTCTTCTTCTATGAGCTCACGGAGCCCATCCTGGGTATCTCCTGGGCCCTGGTACTGCAAGTCTCTATGAGGCTAGGTGCTTCCTCTGCCATCAAAGCCAGACAAGGCAGCCCAGCTAGAAGAACACATCCCACGTACAGGCAACAGATTTTGATATAGCCCCCCATTCCAGTTGTTCAGGACCCACATGAAGACCAAGCTGCCCATCTACTATGTATGGGTGGAGAGACCTAGGTCCAGTCTGTATATGTTCTTTGGCTGGTGGTTCAGACACTAAGAGCTCCAAAAGCCCAGTTTCGTTGACTCTGTTGGTCTTTCTGTGGGAGTTTCTGCCCCACTTGGGACTAGCAATCCTTCTTCCTATGAGATTCCCCAAGCACAATTCACTGTTTGGCTATGGGTGTCTGAAGCTGTCTGAGTTAGCTGATGGCTGAAGCCTTTCAGAGGACAACATGCTCCTATCTGCCAGTGTAAGAGTGTCTTTAATGATTTCGGGGATTGGAGTTTGTCCATGGCTTGTGTCTAAGATTTGGCCCGTTACTTGTTGGCTATTCCCTCTGTCTCTACTCCATCCCCTCTGCCCCGCATTTTCCGTAGATATGATAAATTTTAGAAATAACAGGGAAAATGCCATTTTACCAGAAGCAATCTACAGATTCAATGCAATCCTGATCAAAATTCCAATGCAATTTTTTATACACCTTGAAAGAGCAATTCTCAACTTCATATAGTAAAACAAACAAACAAACAAACAAACAAACAAACAAAAAAAAAAAACCCAGAATAGCCAAAACAATCCTGAACAAAGAAAGCACCTCAGATGGAATCACCATCCCTGACCTCAAGCTGTACTACAGAGCAATAGTGATAGAACCTGTATGGTATTGGTACAGAAACAGACACATTGATCAATGGAATCAAATTAAAGTCACAGAAATAAACCCACATACCTATGAGCACATGATTATTGACAAAGAAGCCAAAAACATACAATGGAGGGCAGGGGAAGCATCTTCATCTTCAACACATGGTGCTGGTCTAACTGGATGTCTACATGTAGAAAAATGAAAATAGATCAATTTTTATCCCTCTGCAAAAAACTTGTTCTACTGATAGTGTGCATTTACAAAGAGGGACAGATGTGGTCAGTGCTGCCATGAACAGGTCATGTGTGTCTGCCCAGGAATAGCAAGGACTCTTAGAGAGGAGTCATAGCAGCTGTATTTTCAAGAGTCTCTGCTGTAGTTTGATGAGAAAAGTTTAGACAAAATTTCAAAGGACTTTACTGAGTAAAACTACTAACTCAATTTGAAGTGTGACTTGAAAGATGTAAAAATTTGGCAGTACTTTAAATTTAGTGTGTAAAAAGTACAGAGCAAGAAATCGAATTCTACTATTTGTTTAAAAAATGACCCCAAGTCCATCCTCTCTATCCCCAATTCATTTCTACCCCTTTGGCCAGGTTAGTGTCGTGCATTCTCATGGAGACAACAGGAAGAGTTGATGAAGTCCATATAAATTGATAGGTAGGCAAGCATTCGGATTTTAGCATCAAGCGCATGGATTCAGATTTAAAGTTTTCTCTCTAGCTTTGTTAATTCAAGCACATTGTGTATAAAGTAATGGGAGTGAGGAAATACTTCACAGAAGAGGGTTTGTTAGTGGTGTTTTTTTTCTTTCCCCAATTTGTCCTCTCCTTCATGGTTCAGGCTCATTTATTTCCATCGTTTAGTAAAAAGATGATTCCACATTCAACAACAAAATTTAAATAAAGTGTGAGACAAGTGTTAACACAGCCAAATACAATTTTCCTGGAGGATGTGAGACTGGCAAAGAGTTTTGAACTGATAGTGAAATAAGATACTCTGACCGATGAGACTCTTTCACATCAGGACCCAGTTTGTCTCAGATTAGATGCTGCAATTTTGCTTCTAGGCATCCAGAACTTTGAGCTAACAAAACCAAACTTATCAACCAAACAACAAACACCTCTTCTCTTCATAAATTATATAGGATGTCCTGTGCTATTGACATAAAAATGACCTAATACCATGTATGTATAATATTGTGGGAGAATGAAAGGTACATTTTCTTATGCAAAAAAATGCATTGTATATGCATGTGTATGTAAGGATGCATATGTATATGTATATTATGATAGTTTATTGGGTAAAGTTACTATCAGTCAAGGATGCAGACCTTTGTTTAAATCTCTGGTGGCCACATAAAAGCCAAATGCAGCATCAAATGTCAATAATCCCAGTACTGTGGAGACAGAAATAGGTGAGTCTCAAGAGCTCAATAGATTGCCAGTAAAAAGATCTTATCTTTAGAAATAAGGTAGAGAGTGTCTAAGGAAGACACACAGTATGGATCTCTGTCCTTTGTATGCACAAACATCCCCATACAAAATTACCCTTGCCTACAGGAATAGGTAGGCACATCAATAAGACATACACAACGTCTGTCACTGCCTGAACTAAGTGACCTTATCTTAAAAATAAAGGCAATTATACGCTCAAATGACTAGTATTATGTGATATCAATATACAAACTCATTTGTTTTATTATATCCTATGGGATATTTATTGGTGTTAGTACTTCCTCTATTACTACTTATTTTAAAGCATCTGTAAAACTTTGTGGGTTGTTTTGGATATTTTCTTCCCATTTATTAATATACACATTAAATTTGTAGTGTAATGAGAGAGTGTAACCTAAGAGGTATGAGTGATGCTCTTTCAGCTTCTTACTGAATACCTCTTATAGCCAATTCGGATGTCCATTAGCTTATTCACAGGACTGTCTTCCAGTGCTATTGTTCTAACTACTACGACTTGACATTTTTATTTTTTCATTCATCTAGCTGTAGGGATTGCAGTCAGAAGCGATTTTATTACAGTGATATTTTGAATATCTTGCCACACAAAGAGACACAAATAATTCTTAAACTGAGATTCTCATTTCTAATAAAAATAGCCTGAAGTCCAGCTCTAAACAGATGTCTGTATGAAGGATTTGGAAACACCAAGGGGAAAAAAGTCAGACAGCAGACATGACTAAAGTCTCCTACACTCTCTCATACTTCCCAGTCCCATTGCTTGAACATTTAGGATGCCCCTTCCCCACCCCAGGAAACTTAAAATAAGTTATCTTTCATATACATTCTCAATCTTGTTTGAGATCTGTTTCTTCAAATGCTGTTGTTTTCCTGAGCTGTGTATCTGCAGCCCAAATGAAAGAATATTTGGAGCCATTCATTTTCTGATTGTGAATGTGTGTTAGGAAAAGCTTTCGTTCATATTTGGGGATATGTGGTTAGGGGACAGAGTCTCATTCTATAAGTGACTGGCCGCAAACTCATGGTGATCCTCTTGTCACCATTTGCCACCTGTAGGTTTTACGAGCACGAGTCAGTATACAAGCTTTGACATGAATTTGCCTAATTGGTGTCTGAGAATTCCATGTCCCACATGCTGCTCAAAGAGATGAGCATTCTCTTCCATGGATGCCAGTGTGATAAAAGATAAATGAAGTGTTTTTTTCTTATTCTAATTGGAATTTTTCTAAGGTGCTTTAAGAGAGCATAAATAGCTCACTGGCGATTGCTGCTGTTAAACTGTCTTCTCAGCATTTGTGCACCAAATGATAAGATGATTTTAATAATTATTACTTTTACAGTATTTATTATTTCTCTTTTAAATGATGGTTAAATAATAATTTTTAGGACTTTATACAAGTACACATTTTCTCTTTTCTTGTTACCGACTCTGAATGTGTATTAATTTTGTATTCAGTGCTTTGGGTCTTTACAAAACAGTGACTTTGATTCTGTATTGAATGTTCACCTGAGGACTTTCCTTTATTGATTCAAAACGTTAGTTCCTCTAATAGAATTAGCATGATACACACTCCAAATACAAAGCATTCATGGAGACTCTTAGAAGCCAACCCTCTTCCTATTACTGAGCCTTTGTTGTGGATCTCTAGGAACCTCGGGTGATAACTTCTTTTCAAGCCTTAAAACCCTACCCAAAACTGCCAATCACAGCAATTCCACATCCCCAAAACACACAAACATAAGGGCTTGTTCTTCACTTAAATAACTGAGCACAAAATAGAAATCAGAAATAATATATAGCATTTGAGATTGCGTGTGTGTATGTGTGTATATATGATATAAAATATAAATGTGCATATATTAATTTATTTATGCCATTAATAATTGAATCTTATTGTCTGATATATATGTATATATTCAATGACTATTCAAACTAAGCTTTGACTAGACGGATGGCTCAGTGGTTAAAAGCATTTCTGCTCTTGCAGAGGACCTGGGTTTTGTTCCCAGGGCCAAAATGGTACTTTATAACCATTTGTAACTGCAGCTCCATGGTATCTAACATACTTCTTTAGACTCCACTGGCAACAGGCACTCATATGGTGTACATACATACATACATACATACATACATACATACATACATACATACATACATAGGCAAACACTCCATATGTAAATAGAAGAAAAAAACAAGTTCCCATATTTGTGAAGCATCTGCTTCTCTGTCAGACCTTCCTACAAAATTTGCCTTTGTGACATTTCCTTCAGTTTTCACTATATCTGTTCTTCTCCCCTTCTGAGCCACTAAGGGTATCTCCCTCATAACCATAGAGAGGCTCCTGCAGCTCCTTACATTTGGTTTCTTATCCTAATCGCCTTAGTAACAAATTCCCTATCATTGCTGTTTTGAACTTACAAAATACTCATATATTCTTTAGATGAGATAATGAGTTTCCCCCCCAAGGAGAATGGTAGTCATTAATTCTGCATATATCAAAATAGAATGTGTCATCACTAAGCAAAATGTGAGCTCCCACCATGCACAAAGACAATGCTTGCTTGCTACAGCCAAGAACATGTTTTATGGCACAACATTTTTGAAGAAGCCATTTAGAAATATTCTCATTCTCTCCATAATGGCTTTGAGTTGTGTGTGAGCAGAATTTTAAGGCATTTCTAGCAACTTGTCCCTGGTGTGGGCCAACCTGACATTCTGGGCAGTCATGTATTATGAAGGCTCCTAATAATCCTTAATCGAGCTTTGGCAAGAGCTTGCAGATTGTACTCATCAAAAACACCATACTTAAAACAAACCTCTATCACCAGCAACAATTAAAGTGAGAATTAGCCACAAAATCTGCAAGGGACATTCAGTGCTTGAATCAGCTAAGCAATTAGCACGAGATTTTTTTGTTAAGTGATTGAATACAAGTTCAGAATTATGAAGTTATTATTAAATGATGTTACAAGTGATGTGAAT
This sequence comes from Micromys minutus, assembly GCF_963924665.1. Classification (NCBI taxonomy): domain Eukaryota; kingdom Metazoa; phylum Chordata; class Mammalia; order Rodentia; family Muridae; genus Micromys; species Micromys minutus. The sequence goes on along the minus strand of NC_137953.1, from coordinate 18,936,784 downwards.
CAATCTTTGATAATATAAAAGTGCTCTGGTGCTGCAACCCCCTTTCCTGCAGGCAGGTGTATGGATTGTGCAGCCGAGGTCCTCGGAATTATAAAATACTGCCATTCGGCCAGTTGTTATTGTGGTCACAGAACTCTACACCTAGAGAAGCTGCCAAAGGCTCAGCTTATTGGGTTCTGTAACCTGCTTTCATTTTGTATTAGACAGGTTTGTAACAGTCAGTATCAAGTCCTATTACTATTCTTTGAAACTAATTGCTCAAAAATGAATTTCAACAGCTGGAATTTGTGATTTCCTCTCCCTGCAACTCCCTGCCTCTGTCCCCAGAGTAAAAGACTCAGAGCTACATATGTAGACTTCAAAAATATGTGTTAAATAGAAACAAGCTACAAACTCCAGTCATCTTGGAAATTGCAAAGTGCTTCTTGCTCTGCTTTTGCTCCAAATCATACAACACTGTATTCTTCCTATTGCATATTATTCCTGTCTTCCATGGAAGCTTTTTACTAACAAAACAACTAACTGGCCTTATACATACACATCCCATTGTCTGGTCCCTCATCACACAGATATTCCTTGGTTTTCTTTACTGTAGAGTATAGGAGCATGGTGGTTAGCTTCCATTTTTAACTAGAAGAGCTCTAGCTTTACAGGTAGACAGGCCTCTGGGCATGCCTGTAGGGGTACTGTCACTAAGGTAATTGAGATGGGAAGACTTGTCCACTACGTCTAGTACCACTCTCTGGCAGGGAAAGTAAACAAGAGAAACAAACATGCAGCAAAAATTATGAGCCATTAATAAATATCTGTCCAGATCAAATGGGAAAAATTCTCTTTGTGACAAGAATCACTTACATTTTTACATTTTCCTCATTTCTTCGTCCCTGGGGTCCTACGATTAACCTTCAGAGGGTTAACTTTCTTTACAGTGTGCCGATTATGAAAATTTAGATTCTTAAGTAATGTAATTGCACCTGGTTAGGGATATTTTATGAATGGGATTAAGGTATGTTTTTTTAGGAACTTTTTAATTAAGTCATTAAAAATGTATTCGTGCCAATGTACAGTTCCAGTTCCTTATATTTTAAGATATTTGATATTTTAGTCATTAGTACAGTACCGTATATTTTACCTTTTCATTTTGATAGGCATTGGGATTTTTTGATTATTTCCAATTATGTTTATTCTAATGTTCCTATAGACATTCTTAGACATAACAATATACTTCTATTATGTACCCAAGACAAAGAAATAAACATCTTCCCAGGAGAGATATGTCTAATTGCTCAAAAGCAGGTGTCTGTAAGTTATGTATGAGAGTCTCAATTCTCTGCCATCTGTAGGAAAGTGTTTCCCAAAGTGGTCCTGCTAGTCTATAGGTCAGCAAGAGTGGATGATAGTTCCTAGTTCTCCACCTGCCTCACTGTACTGCAAGTTCTTGGACTCTTTGCTTCTCTTCTATCTTTTCTCACTTTGAGATTTTCTTTTAAAGCTTAAAGTATGTTCAAATATTTTAAAAAGAATAAAAATGGAACAGCTCAGGTACATAGAGTGATCGGCACAATCATTCAGTAAAGAAAAACACAGAGGTGGTTTTGTCAAAGCCAAGAGTTGACCACATATCTTGACTTTTTTTATTACTTTGCATTGGAAGATATTTCTCAAGCCAGACAGTCTTAAAGGGTTTCTGTTTCATCATAAATTCAAATTACACTGAGCATGTAAGATCAGAGCATCCATCAGCCCCTGCCTTGCTGCACTGGGCCTCAGACGTACTAAGCCATTAAAGGTAGATGTGGGATTGGCTTATCGAGAGATTGAGAGCTCGGCTTATAGGATGTTAGTTTTCCTTTTGTAAGAGTGTGTTGGTGGTATAGAGTTTAGGGACAGTGCCTAGAATTTCATAAATAGCCTCCGTTTGTGGGTCCTGAAGGCTATTCTAGCTCTAAGCTCCCTTTAGTCCCTTGCTGTGGGAGCCAATATGTCTAAGGCTGTTCCTCCCATCTCTCTTGGGATTGGGTCTCTTCTCCCGCATCGCTGACCATATCTTTGTATTGTCTCCTCTAATCCTCCCTGTGAACCATTTCATTTCACCTTAGTTTTTAACTCTGTGTGTGTGTTTGTGTGTATGTGTGTGTGTGTGATCATGTGATACACACACATATATGGAGGACAGAGACATCTTGAGTCTTCTGAGTAATTTCTTGGCTTTGTCTACATTTTTATGCTTTTATTTATACTTTTTTATCATAGTGGCTTCTACTGTCAATCATACTAATTTGTACATTTTATTATTATTGTTATTGGATGGTTTTTTCTATTTTTTAATTAGACACTCTGTATTTACATTTGAGATGTTATCCCTCTGCCACGCCCCACTTCATCCCCCCTCTCCCTCCAGTTGCCTTCACAAAAGTTCACTCCCTTCTGATCCACCCATTGCATTGTCATTCCCCAGCATTGGAAAACGTGCCCTTTCTGAAACAAAAGCCTCTTCTCTCATTGATGCCAGACACTGCTTTCTTCAGCTACATATGCAACTGGGTCAATAGGTATCTCAAAGTACACACAAAGGTTTGTGATTTACTCCATGGGAGTTTTGGAGGGTTTGGCTGGTTGATAATGTTGTTATCTTCCAATGAGGTTGCAAGCCCTTTCAGCTCCTTAGATCCTTCTTTTAGCAACCTCATTGGGATCACCGAGTTCAGACAGACAGTTAGCTGCAAGCATGCTCAGCTGTATCTATATGGTTCTAGCAGAGTCCCTGAGGGGGCATCTCTGTCTGGTTCCTGCCAGTAAATACTTTTTGGAATCAAGCTACAGTGCTTGAATTTGGTGACTGCATGTATGGTGGATCCCCAGGTGAGGCGGCTTTTGAGTGATCTTTGCTTAAATCCCTGCTCCTCTATTTGACCTTGCATTTCCTCCCATTAGAGTTTTGTTCTCTTTTCTAAGGACTGAGGCATCCCCATTTTGACTTTCCTTCTTTTTGAATTTCATAATGTCAATGAATTGTTTCTTGGTTATTGGGTATTCAGAGCTTTCTGGGGCTCCTATCTGCTTACTTACCATAGCTTTAGCATACCATGTGTGTTCTTTTGTGACTGGGTTACCTCACTCAGGATGATAGTCTCTAGTTTCATCCATTTGCCTATGAATTTCATGAAGTCATTGTTTCTAATAGCTGAGTAGTACTCCATTGTGTAAATGTACCACAATTTCTGTATCCATTCATCTGTTGATGGACATCTGGGTTCTTTCCAGCTTCTGGCTATTATAAATAAGGCTGCTATAAACATGGTGGAGCATGTGTCCTTGTTATATGTTGGAGCATATTTGGGTTATATGCCCAGGAGTGGAATAGCTGGGTTTTCAGTTAGTACTATGTTCAATTATCTGAGGAACTGCCAAACTGATTTCCAGAGTAGTTGTACCAGCTTACAACCCTACCAACAGTGGAGGAGTGTTCCTCCTTCTCCACACCCTCACCAGCATCTGCTGTAACTTGAGGTTTTTTATCTTAGCCATTCTAACTGGTGTGAGGTGGAATCTCAGAGTTGTTTTCATTTGCATTTCTCTGATGATTAGGGATGTTGAGCATCTCTTTAGGTTCTTTCCCTTTCCTCTTGCCATCTTCTTATCTATGATTATAGGTGATCTTGTTATGGCTAAGTGGAGCCTGTCTCTCCTGTGGATCTGAGGACCTGTGGGTCCAGGAACGAATTTGCTTCTGGGTGTTCGGCTTTTTGTAGTCAGGCAGGGAGTTCTGATGGCAGTGACTCCTTTCTCTCTTCCTGGGCTCAGGTGGGAGAGCTCTTGTGAGGCTATTCTGGGAGCTCAGCCATGTCCATTTGGGTCCTTAGTTTGGATGGAGGTCACCCTGCCCTCTCGCTGGGCCTGAAAGCACCCGTTCCCAGAGTGCACCACACTAGCTGGCCTCCAAGGGCTCCAGACTCTCCCCTCAGGGACAGTCTGAAGGCTGTGTGGCAAGCTCTCTGTGGGCTCAGTCAGAAGAGCACTTGCAAGGCTGTTCCATGGTCTCAATGGGACAGTCTGTGGGTGGGTCACAAGTCTTGATGGCAGTCACCCTGCTCTCTTTATGGGCCAGAGAGGATGTGCACTCAGGAGGGAGAGCACTTGCAAGGCTTTTCTGCGGTCTCAGCCATGTGCAGACAGGTACTGAGTCTTCTGTGTTTTAAAATACAAAATTTAAATACAGGTTTTAAAATATACAAAATCCTTCCGCTTAGAATGGAAAGCATTCCTTCAGCTTTTCCGAGCACCCAGGGACCTGTGGGCCTGTGGGCTAGCGGTCCTGATGCAGCTGAGCTGGGTTGGCCTTGGGTGGGAGGTGTACACCCCAGGGCAGTTCCACTGCTTGAACCTAAAGATTTCTGAGTAGCCTGCTCCCCGGAGTGGGCGGAAGAAGTTGGCTCACCCTTCCGCTTAGGATGGAAAGCATTCCTTTCATGCTTCTGAGCACCCAGGGACCTGTGCACAGGCAGGCTGCCTGTCCTGATGCAACTGGGCCGGATCTGGCCTTGGTCCGCAGATGTGCAACCCTGTTCAGTTCCGCTGCTTGGCTTGAACCAGGAGAGTTCTGTCAGCCTTTTCTGGATTAGAATGTGGGCAGAAGTTGACTCACCCTTCTGCTTAGGATGAAAAGCATTCCCGACGCTCTTCCGAGCACCCCTCACTTTGTACTTTTATTCTATTAGGCTCTACCTATTTCTTCAGTTCAGGAGTTCTTTCTTTGCTGGATTCTGATCCCATAAGAAACTCAGCTACTATGCTTTGAATTAGGCCATTATCTTTCTTGATTCTCAAATTTTTGAACAGTCCTATTCTAAACGTGATGACACTTGAGATCAATTCCATTTCATTTTTCTAGCAGGTAAAATGCTTTCCACTCATTTTCTGAGCACATGCTACTGTCCTTAAAAATCATGTCTTGAATTCTAACTGTTGTCCAGAGACATCCTGCATTCCCGAGCCAGTCTGGTATTGTACCTTCTGTATCAAGTCCGCAGCTTTTTGTTTGTTTGTCTGGTTGTTTGGTTTATTGTTGTTTGCTTGTTTGCTTCTTAAACACTATGTTTCAAATTCGTAAGAAGCAATAGTGTGAGGCCTAAAATGGAGAACTTCCTTCTAAAGGGGCTATCATCAAGATTTGTTTGTTGTTAATTTGTCTTGCTTCCCCCCCCCCCTTCAGATTCTAGAGAAACTATTGCTGCAACACAATCTAAAATTTTGTTGTAATTTTGTGTAAGTCTATAGTCTTGTCTTTTGAGCAAAACATTGCAAAAATATGAAATCCAGACATTAAAGTTGAAGGACGGAGGTTTTGATGTCTCCTTTTTCTATAACCTACTATTTATTGTCTTTGAACTAATACTGTCTATTTTTGTTTTGCTTGTCTATTAAAAATGGGTAACTGTTAGCTCCTAAATTATAATTATTCTGGTTTTTTGTTTGTTTGGTTTTTTTGTTGTTGTTGTTTAGCAGTTTGCACCTTCTTTTTCTGTTACTTTCTTGGCACCAGTTCTGTGTTTTCATTCTTCACATCTTTAGTCCATTGCGGACACATCCTTCACCTGGCTAGAGCACTTTGATGGTGGTATGCATGGCCTCTTACATCAGCCTACTCTTTTAAGTACAAGATTTGAATATCAATGGATATGTCACTGAGCGCATACATTTTAAAAATAGGTACATATATAAAAATGCTTCAATCCACCCGGTATTGCCACAGCAGAGCACACATATGTCCTTTATTATAGTTACCAACTTCTTAATCTCATCTGGCTGTTGTGTTTACCACTCTGATACATTGACTCATTGTCCTTCCAGAGAACAATGGGCCTGAGTCAGAATTTGTGACTAGTGATCCAAATCTGTAATGAAGCTTAAGAATAAAGCTTTTAAAACATTGATCTCAAGAAGGAATGATAGGCTATAATAAAAGTTTATTTAGGGTATAAAATTTAAAAGGCTTGTTCATCAATAATTCATCAACGTTCCTTAAAAGGATCCTAATATAACCACTTCTATTTAGCACTTTTAATCAATTCTAGTCGCTGCTACTAGGGAGAGATTTTTGAAAACATACTCATGAGATACATTATTTGTATCACTATTTACTTAAAGAGTAGAATTAAGGTTACTTTTGAGAGGAAATTTATTACAGTAAAAAACAATAGCAATATATTGGAAAGTCCCGAAACAACTCAGACTCAATAGGTAGTTCTCCACAAACTGAGAGAAAGCGAGAAAAAAAATATAGTTAGTACAAGGGGGGAGCAGGAAAGGTAAGAAAAAAGAAAATATAGCAATTTAGTATGTTAAACGATTACTGCCAAGAGTTGTCAGCAAAACCGAAAGGGTGTTTTTCAGATCCAAGTATTCATTGGGATATTATTATTTATAATCTTTTCATATAAAGTAATGAATAAATTTATTACAAAAAATGTGCTGTGCAGTGTAGTACATTTCTTTATTTATTATTTAAAGATTTTTTTCATCCCATATTTTAATCCCTCTCCAATCTATTTTAATATACTCTCTACTTTTTTACCTCTTTAACTTCATGTTCATTTTCTTTCTTTAAAAAAGTCCCATGGTATAGTTTATATTAGCAAACTACTCCTGTATATGGAGCGTGCCCTAGACTGTGATTAATATATTAAGATTATACCATTAAAGAAAATTGTCTTTCTCCCAACTTGGTAATGCTAGATAATGATATTTATTATGTCTTTTTACTTTAGTTTGTGAATATTTTATTGAGGGTATTTTTGGTTTGCTTAATTTTTCTTTTTGGTATATTTGTATGGTAAACTTGTATTCATCTCTGAAAATTTAATAAAATAATACAGTAGCAATTTAATGTTTTGTTGCATTTTTGTCTGGTTTCAGTATCAGGGTAAGAGTGATACCAGAAAAAGCATTTAGAAATGTTTCTTTGGTTTTTCGTTTATGGAATAATTTAAGTACGGTTGTTAGCTCCTCTTTGAAGGTCTCATAGAACTGTGCACTGAATCCCATTTGCCAAAGGCTTTCATTAGTTAGAAGATTCTTAATTACTTCCTCTATCTCATTAGATGTTATGGGTGGATTTAAATTATCTACTTCATATTCATTTAACTTTGATAGGTCATTATATATATGGGGAGACTTGTTTATTTCTTTTAGATTTTCCAGATTGGTAGGACTACAGACTTAAAATGCATGACTTTATGATTCCATCAGCTCCCTGGGTGTCCCTGGCAATGTTGCTCTTTTTATACCTAATATTATTAATTTGGATACCCCTGTATGTCCTTTAGGTAATTATGTTAAATGTTTTTCAATCTTATTCATATTTTGAAGAAACAACTATTCATTAAGTCTCTGTAATTTTTCATTTCTATTTCATTAACTCTGGTTTGGAGTTTGATTATTCCGTCCCATCTGTTCTCAGAGTTATTGGCTTTTCTTTTTTCTTCTTTTTTTTCCTTTTTAATATATTTTATTGGATATTTCATTTATTTACATGCCTTTATCTTTTTAAGCTTTCAAGTATTATTCAGTTATTTATATGAAATCACTGCATTTTCTTGATGTGGACACAGTGCTATAAGCTTTATAGCTCTAGCCACCTTTTCTCTGTCTCAAAGACTTTGGTTTGCTTTTTTTATTTTATTCCATTTCAGGATGGGGAGTAATTTTCTATGCTTCTTGATGGGGTTTCTATTCAGTAGTTTTCTATTTGGTCTCCATGAGTTTGTATATTCTCTACTAACTGTTGATATCCAACTTTATTACCTATGTGGTCAGATGATATGCTGGATTTTATTTTATTTTTTTGTATTTTTTGAGAGTTGCTTTATATCCTAATATGTGATCAGTTTTGTAGAACATTCCATAAACTGCTGAGGAGAAGAGGTATTCATTAGTGTTTGAATAAATATTCTGTAAATGTTTGTTTGAACTATTTGACTTATGATTGTCATTTAACTTTAGATTTTTCTCTTGCCTCGTCAACCCGATATTCAGTCTCACACTTAACTCAATCTGTTGCTGAAGTTAGTTTTTCGTTTAAAAAAAAATTGAGTTTTTCATTTGTTTCCAATGTTATTTCAATATAGATTTTCCTTAGAGAGTCTAACTCTTTATTAAATTCCATTTTCATGTATCAAAGTGCTTTTATTATTTCACTCAACTCTGGTCATGGTTTTGTGTAGGAGCTAAGCTGCTTTTTAAGGGAGACCTAGGATAGTAGTGTTGGTTCCTGGAAGATACAGTGTCTGGGTTGTTCCTGTTTGTATTTTTGTGGTGAGAGCTGGGCTCCAGTTCTGTCATGAATGGTAGTTTTTGGTATGGGCATCTGCTCTATTCTTTTTGTTGTAAGTGTTTATGTTTGCTTTTACTCCAACATTCAAGGTTGTAGAACAGCTTAATGTTGCTGATTTTTCAAGCCTTGGGCTATTCTGGGGCTGTGGTAAGACTTGTCATGGTTTCACGATGGCACACAGTTTGGTGGCAGACAGTCAAGAACGAGGGTCTTGTTCTGGAGGACCTCTAAGTGAGACTCTGCAGAGAGAAGCATAGGGCAGTGATTGTAAGGTAGGCAGGCCAATGGGTTTGCTCTGGGATTTTCTGCCCATAAGTGTGATTTGTACTACAGGTACAAATCACAAAGATCCAGATCTTTGTAATGGACGAGGTACCTGATAAATGGGCAGGCAAGAGATGTTGTACTCTCTGAAAGTCTCTAACTCAGGCTCTGAGTGGAGCATCACACAGTATGATGAAAACTCAGTTATGCAAAAATGTATTGCTTTTTCTAGTGATTAAACTGCTGCTTCATTTAAATGAGTTTTATCTAAGGCAGGCCCATAAAAATAGAGAATTCCAAGGGTTACTTTTAGTAAGAGACTCAGGTACAGTCTTTCATGGATGATTTTTAACCTAATAACCTATACTGGAACAAGCTGCAAATGAAGATATAAGTTTAGTATTTTTGTAAATCATCACTGAAATCATGATGCAAGATTTGCACAGCTCTATTAATTATTAGACTTTGATCATATCTACATGTTTCTGAAATTTGATATTAATTACAATTTTCACAATTTTTTCTGCTTCTCTGACTACTTCAGAATGTTTGTCAAATGTAGTCAATGGTTAGTACTTTGTTCTGTCTCAAACCAAATGAAGAATATAGTACTTTAACACTTGTTCAAAAGTTGCATTTTACTTTCATTGTATTTATTTATCTATTTATTTATTTGGGTGGGAAGAGGGCTGTGTAAACTCCACAGCACTACTGAAGAAGTTAGAGGAAAATTCATGAGAGTCACCTCTTCCTTCTACCACATATTCATCTAAGGCTGAACTCAGGTTGTTAGGCTTAGAGGCAAGTGTCTTCATTTACTGAGTTTATTTATAGGCTCTGAAGTTTTTACTATAAGCTTTAACATGTATACAGAATTTTCTATCAAGATGGGATGTGTTTTATATATAACATTAAAACATCAAATTATATGTTACAATCATGCATTATATAATACCATTAAATGTAAAAAAAAAGTCTTTTTCTCAGTGTGGAGGAATGCCAAGGCAATGAGGTGGGAGTAAGTGGTTGGTGGTTGGGAGTGGGAGCATTTTCATGGAAGCAGGGGGAGGGAGAGTGGGGAATGAGAGTCAGGGGAAAGGCGATAACATTTGAAATGTAAATACAGAGTATATCCAATAAAGCTGATAAAAAGAGTAAAAAGTCAATAATATTATAAAATGTGATTTATTCTCAGGATATATAATCTGCTGATCTAATAATCAATCATTAGTCTTCATGGTGAAATATTACCATCGTGGGAAAAACTCAGTAGCTCAACAAAAAGATTGGAATTTATTTTTTAATGTATTATGTAATTCAGGTAAGGCAACTCTAGTCTGGTAAAATAGCTCAAGTTGCCAGGAGCCTCTTGACCCAGAGAGGGCAGTGGTGGCATTCATAGAACAGGACTCTGGTGATGGTTTTAAAGTCTGAGGGTCTCAGGACTTTCTAACTCTCCAGCTGTTTTAAAAAAACTGATGATAACTTCTAAAATGTCCTAAAAAGTTTCTTGCTCTTTCAAAGTGTGAAAGGCTGCTAGCTTAGGCTATTGACACCTATACCCTAACAGCAGGGGATTAAAAATGTGGTCTTTGTTCTACCTCAGCTGGAACTGTTAAGTTCTAACTTTCAGCCTGCTGATTGCAGAAAGACAAAAGAACACTTAGAAATGTGATTATAATGTTTATTACTACTTTGTAAAAAGTTTCCTATAAAAGCTACCTAAGGAAAGCAGAAATATTCTAAGGAGGTGGGGTTGGAGGAAAAAGTCTTCTATGTGGGAAAACAGAAAATATTCTCCGAAGGGAAAACAATTCCTCCTACCTTCTCATTTTCTCATCTCTTTGTCAGTACTTAATTCTTTTAGAGCTTTGATAGCATGCATTGAACCATAGCTTATGAGTTAAAATGAGTTATACTGTTGATGAATCTTAAGTTGGGTCCAAGTAGCAAGAAACAGGAAATCATGCTCTTGAAATGTTTAGTTACATTCATCTCAGTTTTGATCTGACAGTGATGAACTGAGAGATGACAAGAAACAAGTGATTAAGCACAGTTCAATAACATGATGCATCAATAATGTATAAGCCCTATTCCCAAGTTAATGTTTTCAAAGCATGACTTTGTCAGTTAGATTCTTTAAAAAATGAATTGTTGTTTTGAGGGAGCAATGTTTATTGACATTAAGATTTTTTTTTTTCCACATAGGAGGAGCCTTTTGTAATGGTATCTGAAAATGTCTTGGGAAAACCGAAGAAATACCAAGGCTTCTCCATTGATGTTTTAGATGCCCTCTCTAACTACCTGGGTTTTAACTATGAAATTTATGTTGCACCGGACCACAAATATGGAAGTCCACAAGAAGATGGGACATGGAATGGACTAGTAGGAGAACTTGTTTTTAAGGTAAGGATACTTTTATCTCATACCCCAAAGTTCAGCTGTAGTCAATGACAGGAGTTTTCATAGGATGGAGCTTGATGGGAAAATACTTGATTGTGGTATTTAATCCAACAGACTCACCTAGTCCTACTTAATTAATGCTGTGAAAAGAAAACTGGAGAGTAAAATAAAATTTACATTTATACAACTCCCATAACAGAAAAGGACAATTTCAATCTTGGTTTTTTGTGTTTTTCTTCTACCTGTTGCATCCTGTCGGTTTCCTAATGAAGGTTGTTTTGGAGGTTAGTCAGTTACTTGGTGGGGTGGGAGCATATATGTATGTTTTATATGTATATGTTTGCCTCATTTGGTTGCCTGGTTTATATCAAACTCCATCCTTTGACACATTAGCTGTTAACATTCTTTTAGAACTCCTGTAGTTTGTGAGTTGAAGGAACCCTTCAATGACTATGTCATATAACAGTAGTCCTAACCTACTGCAGTACCTATTTCAGACAGAGCATCGCCTTCCAATATCCTGCCTACTTTTCACGAAGTAGCATGAAGTGAGAGGTAGACTGCACAAGATTGGGGGAAAGGTGGAGGTGAGAGGGTAATGTTTTATACACACAAGCACATATGCTTGAGAAGACACACATATACATACGTATGTATATGATGGAACGAGAGAAAAGGTAATGGAAAAGTAAGTGTTCAAGTAGATTTGTTTGATTTTGATTATATACAGAATCGAATATGATTAGGCAAGAGGGAAAAGGAAGGAGGAATTTAATGTAGAAAAAGAAGTGAATATGTAAAAGATAAACATCATACAGATATTACAAATTAGTTTGAGAAATGGTTTTGATGAAGGAAAGTTGTTGCTGTGTCTTTGAAATATACAGTTAAGTGTTTGGGAGGTTGAGGCAGGGCATTGATTCAAATTTCTGGACAAAAATAAGTCATGCAATATGCTGACAATAATATTAACAGACATTATCTAACAGTTTATAGGAGGCTGAGGTGGGACACAACTTCAATCTGAGTACTCAGAAGACAAAGAAAGGAAGATCTCTGTATTAGGCCAGTTTAGTGCACATAATAAACTGAGGCTACACATTGAAACCATATGAACAAATAAATAAATAAATAAATAAATAAATAAATAAATAAATAAATAAATGGAAGGGTCCTGGAAGATATTGGAAGAGATCACCTAGTTTTCAAGGGAGCTGAGAGGTCATTGGTGCTGAGGAACAAACCGTGGTTTTTTCATACTTTTCAGATCAACAGAGGCCCATTGTCCATCTGACAGGTTCAGACATTAAAGCACATTCTGTTTTGAATATACTAAGACAATTAGAAAACTGTCAATCTCTTCTTTTCCTACTCTTTCACCTCAAAATTCTTTCACTTACTCTGTTACTCTACTGGCAAACCCACATCTTTGATTTGAAACAGTACTAACATGGTTATCAATTCTGCATTTACTTAAGAGAGTTTTATCTTAAGACAATCTTTAAGGCCTCTCTGAATCACAATATCCACTTACGTGGAAAACAGTCACTGTAAAGATTAACCAGAATAATCAATCCAGAAACAATCAAGGAAGGAAACTACATTTGGTCTCATGAGCCAATACTGATAGATTTTTAAACTCTTTCCCTGGTGGTGTACTTAAAACTATAATAAATGCAAAAACGTTTTGCAAGTTGAGTGACAGGGTTTGCTAATAGGTCAGATGGGGAGGTGGAAGAAAGGTGAAAGGCAAATCCTTTTATCTCATCTATCCAACCACAGCAGAAGAAAAAGAACAACTTTGCTACCATTGTCTTCTTAGCCTCACTTGTCATTTTGCTCCAGCTGCCACCATCCATGCTGCACCTACAAATTCAACTAGTTACTTTCCCATTCATCACTTGCTTCTTTGTACATATAATATACATACATGTACATATAATATACATACCTGTACATATAATATACATACACGTACATACAATATACATACACGTACATACATAATCTTGCTGTTTCTATTTCTCTCCACAAATAGTCTATTTCAGATATCTGTCTCCCTCTCTCTCTCCCCCTCCCTCTCTCTCTTTCTTCCTCTCCCTCACCCCCCTCTGTGTGTGTGTGTGTGTGTGTGTGTGTGTGATTATAACCAAATCTAGATTCTGTTTAAGGACAAAAGAATATGTAATATTTAATCTTTCTCTTTTTACTTTTTCTACACCTACATATCTACATGCATGTTTATAAATCTAAATTCTCATTACACTTAATTATGTCCATGAATGTGTACGTGTGTGCATGTGTTTGATAGAGAGGTAGTACTTATGTGCTACAGTAAATGTGAGGAGGTGTCCCACCTTTTGTGCATGGGTCCTAGGGATTTAACTTATTTTGTCAACCTTGGGAACAAATGCCTTTGTGCACCAGGCCAATGTTCTGGCCCAAACCTAAACTCTGCATATGGGAGGAATTTTCTTCTGAACTTGTTTAATTCCTCTTGATAGAAAGATGTCCAGTTTCATCTGTTTTCTTCCAAACACCATTATTTCATTCTTCTTCATGGCAAAGGACAATTGTGTTGTGTGTGTGCAGTTCATTTTCTCCATCCTGTCATGTAGTGTTGAGTATCTAAGCTAGTTTCCTATTGTAGCCATTGTGAATGTTCCAGAGAAAAATACCAAGGCAGTAGTCTGAATGAGATAATCTCTTCTTTGGTGAAAGACATAGCATGGTGTTCCAGTTAGCTTGGAGAATATAATTTTATAAAGTTTCTGAATAATTTGCCTCACCAACTTGCCTTCTGATCTCTTCTGATTCCCTTATTCACCGTGCTCAAGGTTACAGTCTTTAATCTTTCTCACCTTCCTAAAACCTACTCCTGTGTCCATCTGTATTCTCAGAATTCTCTTTGTGCATATACTCTTCCTGCACCTTCTTTGTTTTTTTAGTGTCTGTTAAAAAGTTGTCCACAGAAGCCTTCCATGGCCACTGGATTTAAAGAGCAATGTCTATGCTGTGTGTTCTCCTCTCTCCTTTCATTTTCCTTGTTCTTTTAAAAATACATGCAAAAAGTTTATCTACCTGATCATTATAGTACCCTATATTCAGTAGTAAGACAATTTGATATGTCTTTGGGTATTGTTAAAGTCTCAGTATTTAAATATATAAAAGTATATAAATATATAAAAACTGGATTAAGTGATATTATCGTACAGCAAAGTGACCTTACCCTGATTATGCCTCAGTGATTAATTTTTTTTAATTTTCTACCAACCACCTGCTAAGATTTACTTTATTTTCATTTTCATGGGAAGACTAATGTTTTTGCCTTTTTCTCCTAATTTTTTAGGTGTTCAGCATATAACCCTGATGAGGATAGGGGGAAAATAGGAAGGAAATACTGAGAGGGGTATTTTGAGTGTTGGGTAAAGAGCAACATTTTACACTTGAGTATCAGTAGATACAGAGAAGCTAAATATCAGTCAACATCTAATGGGTGCTGATACGTGAAGTCCTCTAAAGCATTCCATAAAATGGAAATAGCCACTCTTCCTATGATATGACTAAATATGAACAGGGCAATGAAAGTTTTAAAAGCTTGGTCAAAGTCAAACAGCTAATAAGAGAACTAGAGTCTGAGCCAGTGGTTGGCTCTAGAGCTGTGGATTGTCCTCCTTGGAGCCATCCAAACAGAATGTGAAATAAGTATTTTGATATAAGAGTTTGGAGTTCAGATGTGGGATCTGGAATGGACATACATTTGAGGCTCATCAGCATATAGATGGAATTTAAATCGCCCCTCTGCCTTTCTTTGCCCCATTTCTCTTCTATCTTCAATCTCCTCCACATCTTTGCTCCTTCCCACTGCTTGAAAAGTCATTCTCATCTCAAATATAATCTTTTTGTATTTTCTAAGTTAAATTAATTAGGTGTCTTTGGTTGCAAATGACAATCCAATTGAAGTGAAAAGATAATTTAATGGCTCACAAAGCTAAGCTGCCAGGGACAAGATCCAAACACATTTCATCAGGCCTTGGACTTGCTTTTTCTCTTACAGCTTTGCTTCCTTCGTGTAGTCCCTGTTCTTAGGCAGCCTCTCATATCTTGCCAGCACGGGACTTTCAGCAACTCCAGGCTTAGGTTTCAGCCTCTCATCTATCCCAGCATAAACATTAGTGTTCTTTTGCCAATAGCTCTGATTCAGAACCCCAGCCTGAATACACACTGGCTCTGACCATAAACTATTGTGTCCAAAAGGAGGCACTTTTCCCAGTATCAGACAAATACAGCATGCCTGTGTTCACCAGCAAGACAGGCAATGCTCAGTGGCTCCATATAAAAATTCTTTACTAAACATATGCAGTGCTGCCCGAGATAAAGACTGCTCAACCTGAGGTAGGGCAAATGGTTAAGAAGTAAAACACTGTCCATTTTAATGTACAAGCATCAATATCACAATTATAAAGAAACTATCAATAGTCACATGTACACAAAGCAGTAAATTAAAAGTCATAATGAGCATATTAATTAAGGTACACATGATAGGCTGCAAAGTGTTTACAGGTCTATGATGAAGATCTGTCAGCGTCATACTTGACAGGTGCATATAGACGTTGTAAGATCCATAATAAAGCTTTAAACTATAGATAAAAATAAACAGAATGATGTCACGGTCTCCAAGAAAAAAACCTGATGGGCAAGATAACCAGGAGGAAATCTATTGCAATGGAGTAGGGCATTTAATAATGCAACAGCACACAGTAGGAGATGGAATATGATTGATTTTATAAAGAAAAGGAACAACTTGTATTACACCTTTACTTACAGTTACTTTCTGTTCTGCATGTCATTATAGAAAATGTCACTTGAATGAAAGACACATATTTCACTTCACATATGTGACATTGCTAACAATTAACATACATCAAAATTCAAAAAACAATTTGGAAGTGACTATGGAGTAATTACTCGCTTGTATCTAGAGCTGACTCTTGCTAACACAATGCTTTTTGGTTTGTATTTATTTACATATAGTACTCACAACATAAGGGATAATTGCTCCCTTAATGCTGCAGGTAGCAAATATAGCAAATGAGATTTAAGTGGCCACATAGTCACATTGGGAGTCATGTTTTAAATGCAGGGAGTCCAGTTTTAGAATTCAAGTGCTTATTTAACCTTCTTATCAGTAAGGTGAAGAAAGGGGTCAGAATTCATGTAGTGATATAAATACACATATATGGAGGGTAAAGAGGACTTGGATTTGGTTTCCAGTACACACATGAAGAATCTCATCTATCTATAACTTCAGTCCCAGAGGATCCAACAT
Organism: Micromys minutus; assembly: GCF_963924665.1. Classification (NCBI taxonomy): domain Eukaryota; kingdom Metazoa; phylum Chordata; class Mammalia; order Rodentia; family Muridae; genus Micromys; species Micromys minutus. The sequence goes on along the minus strand of NC_137953.1, from coordinate 18,920,456 downwards.
TCTGTTCTTACCTTCTCAGGCAAGCACATGGAAAACAGACATACATGAAAGCAAATCACCCATTCACATGAGATAAAATGATTGTGTGTGTGTGTATGTGTGTGTAAATTTAGAGTTTCAAAGGTAGTTTGAAAAGATGTAAACTACATCTATGCTCACAAGACAGAGTTTGTGATGAGTGTTAAAAACTGTAGAAGACAAAGTGTGAATATCGCTGGGGTTGAAAATGTGAGGAGAAAAATAAGGACAGCTTAGGCAAGCTGAAGCTGAATGATATCTATATAAAGTGTGATAAAATATACATATATATTAACATCATATACATATATACATACCCATACATAATATGCATATATATCATATACATATGCATATACATATACATCATATACGAGAGAGAGAGAGAGAGAGAGAGAGAGAGAGAGAGAGAGAGAGAGAGAGAGACATGGAGGAGGAGGAGGAGGAGGAGGAGAGAGAGAGAGGGAGAGAGACAAGAGAATTTCCTCGGCAGGCAGAAAAATGAGACTATGTCCCTTTTCTATGCCAAGTATATCAAATGCTCTTGCTATACACAACTATTCATCTGCAAACATTTTTGAATGGATGTTTTACTCTGGGTCTGGTGGTTAATGTCGTGTAAGTAAATGTAAGATAATTGTTCTTAAGTTTAAGTATTCCATAGACTACATGACAATGAACTGGAAATAAACAATAAAACCACAGCATGACAAATTACACTGGCTACCATGGTAACTCCTAGGCCAGAGAGAAGTTTCTCCCTTGGAAAAGGAAAAGATTGTATGAAAAAGAACAGTTGAGCTGGGTCTACAAGATAAATGGGAATGTAGAAGCCAAAGATGGGTTTGCCATGTTCAAAAATTTAGACTTTATCATTTACCTGGTAAATGTTAAAAATGGCTTGTGCATAGAAGAAAAGTATTATTTAATTCAGAATTTAAAAGGATGGCTTAGATAGGCCTGAGCAAGCACTGGAATGAGAAAGAATACTTCAAAAAAACAACATATTAGAAAATAAAGTAATGTCTATATTAAAATGGCAGCAATAGATTAACAGGAAAACTGATGGGGGAAATTAGCCAATATGGTAAGAAGTAACTAATAAGACTGGCAAACTCAGAGGACATGAAAAAAATGAAACCTGCTCAGAGGAAGAGGAAATGTGCCAATGACTACAGAATAAAACACACTAGAACAGCGCATCTGAGACACCGAACTTGGGCCATGGACACTGTGACACGATGGTGCCTGATGGGTACCTCAATGGAACTGTCAGGAGTGGCAAGTTCTTGATCTAGAAGGCAAGCAAGTAGTGCCAAGCAATGAAAAGAGCATATGAAAGCACAATGAACTGAGCTAAGTTAATGGAAGCTCGAGCTCTGGGTTATTTCTTAAACCCCCAAGTTATTACTTCTGAGCAAGAAGAACTGAGAGCATTGTTTTTGCTACTAGACAAGAGAAAGAGGGAACAAAGAACATTGCCTTTGAGGGATGATAGCCCAGAGAAACTTCTGTGTGCTGATCTGTTCCCTCTCCCCCATCTACACAGGAAGAGGGGGCCATAATAGCTCTTGACAAGAATGAGGTTCACCAGCCTCACAGTAGGCTGATCTGCAAGAAGCCACACACAGAAAAGAACCATCTTTCTCATCACTGTCTCCTAGGATGTTCAGCTTGTGGTGGCAGAGTGCCCATAATTCCTGTGTTTTAGAAAGAATTAGTAGTTGGAGAGAAGCCAGAGGTTTCTGTGTAGAAGTTGAACACGCACATCTTTACATGCTTCCACACCTTTTTCGGACTGCACGGGATCCTTGAAAATATCTGTATTCACCAGTGTTTTGTTGGTCGCCAAGTCAGAATCTTTCCCTCTTCCTCAGTTGCCTATAGCTGCCCAGCAATGGATGCTACTGCACCTTCCGAAGGGTGGTGTCATTCTGCAAGCCAAGTCTTTTAAAGAGAGAACTAGAGCCTGATATCTATTTAAAGTAAAAGAATTTCTTATAGATATCTAAGATGTTAATTTGTCTTTCAGACTGAAGAATTATTAATGGCCTAATTGGGTTCTCCAGAGTGCACTAGATGTAAGCCTGAAAGGAGTTTAAAGTTGTGTACAGTAAGAAGTTTTGCAAATCTGAAAGTCAAACATCCAGTACCTATCCACAGGATACCAGTGTAGGGTAGTGCTGAAACATAGACAAAGGAGGCCACATATGCTGTGTGTGCAGAGAAGACAAAACATTTTCCTAAAGATTTCTTCTTGACAGGGAGGTTCTAACACTAATGAACACAAAGGGTGAGGCAAGATCTTTGGAAGCATAAATTATGTAGATGCAAATTCCTTAGTGGATTGTCGTCGGAGCAATTTTCTGAATTTGCAGGTGATATTTAATTGGCACACATTACAAACATCAAGGAGCAATTCAATCAGATAAAGAACTTGAATCATTAAGCACATGGTGTAATAGGTGAGAAGCATAGATAAGTGGCAATAATAAGACTTGAATCACGCTAAAGACCATGAGCTGGATGTTTGCCAAGGGGAACAATGCTGTCCAGGAATGGTTATGGGTCTAAACACAGCATATAAGCAAGGGAAAGCAAAACTTCGGGAAAATATGTTTGGAATTAAAAAGATTGGTAGGTTAAAGGTTATAAATTAATGGACTATACTGCATTAGGCAAAGCCAAGGTGATATAAAGACCAGAGTTCTGATGAGAAAACTCTATAACTGGGCATGCATAAATCATGACACCTGCTGTTGTCTATTGAAATGCCATCCACTACCTCAGCTTTCATCTATCCTTGGCTAGAGATCCAGGAAAATTAAATGATTAAGATGACTGCAAGCACATAAAAGGATGCAGATGTGAGAGAATCTATTCAACATAAATTTTAAGACAATCCAACAATGATTTTCTCCTTTTGATTCTAGGTGCATAATTATAAGGTAGTGTTTACATTGCTTGGCCATTTTCTTAGTATGTAACCTCCATGAAAATTGTAGCTGAAGTTACTCTGGAAATTACAAACAGGGAGAAATGTGTGTCCTGTGGAATATGGCAGAGTACATTGTTGTTTAGGAGTGTCATTCACTTAATAGGAAGGACATACCTTCTTTCTTTGGATCTTGAGAATATAGAAGAACATAAACACACATACAGGAAACTGAAATAGTCCTTCAGAGTATAGACCCCTTATGAGGAAGTTTTGTTAGGTTTCACGTATTTGTTTTCAGCATGGATGCTTTGGACAAAAGGCCATATTTGAAGGACAGCTGACATTAACTCTGCCCTTCCATCATGATACTTCATGCAGCTCTGCTTCAGAGACGCAGGAGTTTTAATGTTTACTTAAGATTTGATAATTTCATAATGGTACCCTTTAAATTAATTTTTTGCCCTGATTAAAAACAAATAGACTGTGTTAATGTAGGCAGTGATCCCCAGTAACTACAGAGTGGAGCTATTCAAATGGACTCCTCAAAGAGTTTCTCCATTATTGGATGTAGGGATTGGTCACTGGGGAGTCTGTCTGTCAAATCATTCTTCTTATAGGCATGGTCTCTGGGAACTTGTTCTCTTCTCATTCATGAGAAACTACATTCCATTCCTCACTGCAGACTGCAAACTATATACAGGGATCCCAAGTTTTTTGAAAATTTCACTGTGATTAAACAAAAATACACTCAATCCCATCCTTTTCCATTGGTTTGAGTTTTGATGAAATGTCAATTTATAATGCAAACATTTCAGGAGAAACTGTTTTTGCCTACTCTATCTACAAGTAGCTTTGAGATGACTTCTCAGAAAACAAAGTATAATTTACAGAACAAAAGAGCTATTTCTGGTGATCTGTTTCTTGAAGTTACAGCAGAAATGGTATCATGGCTAAGTTGTTTGGAAGATTATAGGATAATGCCCAAAATATGGAAGTATAGAAATAACAAAGAGTATTCTTTCTGATTAACACTTGGTATGCATTTATTGGGGCTTAACCTGTTGCTGGAACTCTGAGGGTTGTTTACAATGCAAGACAGTTCCTCTTCTCCAAGAAACAGATAGGTAGATGGGAAGGGGGAGAGAACATGAGAATTAGAGGCTCCCACATTAATCTAGCACTTTCCCTACACACTTCCAATTACTGGTAAACCCAACGTGCCAAGTGGATTCCATAAAATAAGTAGAGCAATTGTGTGTATGTTTCTTCTCTCAAGCCTCTCCCCTGAACTAAAATTTACATCTCACAACACTCACTCAACCTTTTCCATGACGTGTATAATGGGAACTTCAAACACTGCATGTTCCAAGCTGAATAACCACATGTTTTTCACTCTAATCTGTCCTGCCCCCATTCTTCCCTATTACAGTCAATGAAGCTAGCTTTCAAGTTGGTCAGTCCAGAATTCCTTTCTTCTCTGGTTTCCCTCTTTTCTTTTCTTTTTTTTTACTGTCTTTTTTTATTTGATAGTTTATGTATTTACATTTCAAATGTTATCCCTGTTCTGACATACTTCACACATGTAACAACAATCCATATTTGGCAGCAAACCTAGAGTGCACATAAATAAAATCACTTGCCATTTTTCCACAATTGTCCATGGATATAATCTATCATTTTCTTTCAGAATTACTCCCATAGCCTGATATTGATAACAATACCATTTCATTTTCTTTTAGAAACTATTTTAAGCAGAACAAACAAGAGGATTCATTTAAACTATCACTTCATACTCTCTCTCTCTCTCAACTCTGATAATTTACATGCATTTGAATTTTTGTACTGCCTCTATTACCTCACATGCTCACTTGTTGAAATATACACACCTTCAGTGTCTGCAAATGCTTTCTATTTTCTCAGTCTGAGTATTGATAAATCAAGTGAACACAAATACAAAAGCTTAAGTAGAAGAATGAGTATACACTGGGGAATAATTTTAATAAAGAGATAATGTAAAAATGACAGAAGTGATAGAGATGAGGTTTCACCAGCTCCTTAACAACAAAACCCCATATATTTAGATACATAGGTACACCAAATCTCAATTGATCATAAGTACATGAAAAATAAAATATTCTAAAAATACTTGAGAAAGAAATGATTAAATTAATCAGAGAGACCTCACAACCAACAGATACCTTCTGAGTATTTGTGTACTATCATCCTACATTTTGAGAACTGAAGGTAGCCACGACAGTAGATGCTTTCAACTCTGCCTTCTTTACAAAGACTAGAGTTGAAATTGAATATAGCTTGTTGCTCCCATAACATTATATTTATGGAAAAAGGAAATATACATTCATGACCATGTATGTGAAAAGTAAAAGCCTGAAGTAAAAGCCTGAAGGGACTTGAATTGATCGTCAGACAGTAATTCCACATAAAGGAATATAATGAAAGACTATTGGTTGTCCTTCAGTGTTTGTTTGTTCGTTCGTCCGTTTGTTCTGAAGAAAAGTTCAGCAGCAGTTCTGAAGCAGTGAGCTAATCTTTAGGTCCAGACTGAAAGTGTAGCAAGATTTTCACTGATTTTGGAGATGACTTGCCTGGGTTGGCAGCTCCTGACTCTTCTTTATAACATTAGGTAAATGACTTAATCCGACTCACATTCCTTACTTGCAAGTCTGAGATATTAATAGTTTAACCCATAGAGTGTTTGTGATGGTAAATTGAAATGATAATTGAAAACTGGTAGTAAGTCCTATGGAAGTGATAAATGATACTAAGAGCCGCACTAACAAGACAGGACCTATTTCTGCACCACACTTCAAAGTTAGGTTAATTACCCTACCATGTACTAACTGTAACCATATTAATTCTGTCCTCTCAATGACTTCACAGATGCCCTGCATATAAATGTAAATGGAAATATAGTTAATGCTATTAACTGTGACTTAATATCAGAATAAAAATTACTCTAACAACGCTTCCATTAGTTCAGCCTGGAGATTTATTCATTTCCATAAGTATATTTGGAAATGAATGCTAGTGTGTTAAGCATTCTAATTTAAAATTAATCTGTAACAATGTATATTAACCCATGTCTATTTATCTTTCAAATACCTACATAAAGTTTTGACTTAAAGAAAATTAACAATGGGATTTACTTCACATCTTGATCCAATATTTTTGTGTCCATGTAGGTAATAATTCAGGTTGTGTATTTCATAGGAAAGGAATATTGGAAGGTAAAGTCTGAATTTATACCATTACTCAACATTTAAAAATTATACAATACCATAATAAATTATTTTACAATAAAAATTGAAAATGAAGATCATTCTTGTACTACCGGTTACATTCCATTGGCTATGCAATGACTGGCCTGAGATGTACAAGTATGGCCACCTGCTCAGTCAAATATCACACAGTACATGTGATCTGTGGTTCTTCCCACCTCTCTTCCTTCTCCTTCTCCCCCACTTTCTCTTCTTTCTTTCTAGGCTTCTATTTTACTTTTTATATGACATCATTTAAAGAGCAAGAAATATCAAAAAGTATTCATAGACACTGTCAAAAATAAAACTAAACTATAAAAGCACATTTTTTGAAAAAGGAAAAAACACACACTTTTGGAAACACAATGGGCTGAATTTGTGAGGAAACTCTTTGGAGATATTTTTGTTTCTTCTTCATATAATGACAATAATCATAAGGTAGGACTGCCATGGAAAGCTTCAGACAGAAACTTGTAATTGGCTGTTTTGGAAGAGTCCAAATTCCTGATCAAGATTAGCACTCATTGCAGAAGATAAGTGTTTTTTTGGTTTTTTTTTTTTTTCAGGAGAAAAATGTTTTCTTGAGTTTTATTTGCAAAAATTAAGAATGTTCTATAGTTTGATTTTGGAATTTACTAAATTTTGCAGAACGTATGATCACTTTTATAGAGAAATAAGTATGATTTTATGCTCAGATAAAATCACAGATTTGCTGTAGATGGTTAAACATAAACAGGTAATTATCTTTTCTTTGTACTGTTAAACTATTCATGAGGGGATGAATTTCTAATTACTCACTTATTTAGAGTTCAATAATGCCGGTTCCAGATCCTTAAGAACTATGTGAGGAACTTGGTTGGATAATAATACTGTAAAGAATAATGACAGTTGACTGAAAGGCACATCTACATTTCTGGTGAACAAGACATCAGTGGAGGAAGTTGAAGAGATAAATAGTTTGTAGTGATGGCACCAAGGAGGTCTGCATCCCTCCTGCTGTGAAGAATAAAGGGACTGCTTCTGAAACTTCCAGCGGTGACATAATGGATGACACCTAACTATTCTACACATTTAAGACAGATGTGATGAATGCAAGGTATATGAAGAGGCAAATCCGAAAGCAGCATTTTCCTCAATACCAGCTTAAAAGGAATTAGAAAAATCTGTGGTGTCATGTTAAAGTACTTACAAATTTATCCTAGACATTTAGCATAATATTCTACCAAATAAAATGATCTTGGCTCCAGATTAATTTGTGTGCATATTTATGTGCATGTGGGTATGGATGTATAGGCTAGTTGGTACATGCACTTAAATGCATATATGTTTGCATAGAGACCAGAAGTGAACTTACAGTGTAACTTGTAAAGAGCCATATCCTTGTTTTTTTTTAGATAGTCCTATTCACCGGCCTAGAGCTTACCAGCTAGGCCAGGTTGACTGGGCAACGATCCTCAGTGTTCTCTCTGTCCCCTCCTTCACAGAGCTGAGATTATAACTGCACAGCTCCTTGCCAGTGTTCTATTTGTTTTCTTTATTGATTTTATTTAAATTCTGGAGGTTGAGCACCTGTTCTCAACCTCCTGTCCCAAGGGCTTGGCTTCCTGAGCTGTATCCTCAACCCCCTCCAAAATCACTTATAAAAACTGAATTATCAATATCCACTTGAGGGATATTGACAACTCAGATGTGTTTATAAGACACGGGTGTGGAACATTGGATATAGGTAGGGATACAGAATAACCCCTGACCTCATGCCAATTATCCACATTGCTGTGATGTTCACTGCATCACATTCAGGACCAAGATAAGTAATGAATTGTTTTACGTGACAATTTATATCTTATTAAGTTTTGAGAAAAGTGTCCTTGAATTCTCTTCGAGTTAATCTTCTAAGATTCCGGGTTGAGTTTCTCTCTAGTGAAACCCGTGGGCTACCCAACATTCAGGTTTCATGACTTGAAAAAAGAAAAAAAAAACGTTCTATTACCTTTCAAAGGAAATGCTCTATGTAATTAGCTAAGATAGTTTAAAGAATATATTTACTTATATTCCAGTTTTAATGCTGTACTTAATGAAAATTCAAGTAACCATTCTACATTCAACGTTAGACATAATGGCATTTTATCAAAATTAAGCCTGCTAGAAGAGATGCTTAGTTACCACAGAAAAACTATAAAATTATATAAACACGGACAAACACAGAAACACTTCAAATTTCCAAGTAATTATTCAAGATGCTAATCTTTTATTATTGCTATAAAATTTTATTTTGCCTCTTTCTTTTTAAAAAATATCTCTATAATTGCATATTGTGGCACATGACTGTAAGCCTAGTACTTGACACTCAGAAAAGAGGAAAATAGGCTTTAGGCTGCCTGGGCTACCTAGGTGGACTTTCTGTAAAAGATGAGAAAACAGGAAAGTAAGGGAAAACTCTGTTGACTGTAAATATTGGCAAGAAAGCAAGTAGAGAAAAGTCAGTTTATAAGTAGTAGGCATTAGAATGTGTGTGTGTGTGTCTCTGTGTGTGTGTGTGTGTGTATGTGTGTGCACATGAGTGTGAAAGCAAGTGTGCGCATGTACATATGTGCATTCATAATTTCTGCCTGCCTGAAGTTATAATCTAATAGTGAAATCACATGTTATGAAAGGTCATAATAACGTGTGAAAATTACAACTATTGTAACTTGCGAAATAGTCATATGTGTAGGCAACTGTTAGTATAAAAGCAATTATTATTCAAAGGGTCATAGAAAGATTACCTTACAAACAGTTCAGATGTTAATTTTCTTAAAGGAATTTTAGGGAGAAAGTTCAGACCATGGAAGCAGTATGTGTGAATACAATTGGTAACATATGACACAATGTGACCATGCTGACGAGTGTCTAGAACTGTCTATCAAAACATGGGTAACTCGTATTATAAACTGAATCATTCTCCTAGGATGAAGCCAACCCATTGAAAACCATTAAAACATAATGTAACAGAGCCAAATTTGCTCTCAAGAATGATAGTAGCAGATCAGATTAGCTAGATATTGAAGTCCATGGGAGAAACCACATCACTGCCAAATGTTGTTAAGAGGGTTTTTTGGATGATCCCTGAATCATGTGAATTTGACTTGCCATGGCAGTGACTTTGTAATGCCATTTTCCTGATGGGTTGTCCAGTTATTTCTATTCACAGGAGTCTTCTGAAGGTGACCTGTTCTGTAGAACTAGAGAAAAACCTTCAGATTATGTTGACATCAAAAAGAAGAGAGAGAGGGAGAGAGAGAGAAAGAGAGGGAGGGAGGGATGGAGGGAGAGAGAGGGGGGAGGGTGAGAGAGAGAGAGAGAGAGAGAGGGAGGGAGGGAGGGAAGGAGGGAGGGAGAGAGAGGAGAGAGAGAGAGGGAGGGAGGGAAGAAGGGAGGGAGAGAGAGGAGAGAGAGAGAGGGAGGGAGGGAAGGAGGGAGGGAGAGAGAGGAGAGAGAGAGAGAGAGAGAGAGAGAGAGAGAGAGAGAGAGAGAGAGACCTTTATTCTTCTTTTGTATTAATGAGAAGTTAAAAATTTTCAGAAAGATGACGTACAGTTTATACATTTTAGATGGAATTTTAGTCTCTGAAATGGGGATGATTGGGAGAGTTTTCTAGTAAAGGATGGCTTTAGACAAGAAGGCCATCTCCACATTTGTAATAAGAGTTAAAATAACACACCAGAAGTAGCTAGTGAAGTGGTACACTCCAAGTCAGTGTTAATTCCAATCTCATATTTCCTATGTTCACTATATGACACTTGTAGATATTATCTTCTGAAAATTCATGAGTAGTGGGAAGACCAAAGGTTTCATGTTGGTGAATCTTTTAAAAGGCATTGTAGAAAGCAGATAAATGAGTTACCTAACTGACACATAGGAATGTTATGACTGAGTGAACAATGACCATCAATGATCATTTCTAGTTACATTTTAAGATCTTCAGGATGTTTGGGACTTTTGTTCTGAATAAATGACTCCTGTGTCTTGGCAGTGTTTTGGTTTAGCATCTCTAAATAGAAACAAGGAGTAATAGCACAACAATCTACAATATATCTGTTGTGCCAGTGCTTCTGATAAGGGAAATGAGCAGCAATGTAGAGACTGGTAAGTGTGTGTGCGTGTGTGTGTGTGTGTGTGTGTATGCTTGTGCATGGGCATGTGATTAACTGTACATATGTGTGTCAGATTTAAATGTCATCCCGATTCTGATTTTCCTTACCTGGGTAGACTGAAATTTCTCCCAAGCACAGAATAGAAAGGGGATGATATTTAGTGAAAATTTAAGTAATTGTAGAAGCTATAGATCTATTGAGGTGAATGTCATATTTATTAACACTTTAGTTCAAACAAAATAACTCCCTCATGTCTAAGTAATCCACATTTTTTACCTAAAACCCCTAGACATCATTGGTATGAAAATATTAGTATTGGGCTAGCAAGATGCTTTACCCCAAGCTTGATAGCCTCAGTTTGATCCATGGAACTCACATGGTAGAAAGAATGAACTGACTCCAGGAAGTTTATTTCAATTTTACAAGCAGCCACAGTAAATATACATGCACATTAAAGTGCACATGAACACACACATCTATACACACAGATTCAGACACAGCAAACATTGATGTGTATCTATAAATGCACAAACCTGCAGACACAAGAGATAAGTAGAATTCTATTTCTATTTTACAAACTTATCCAGACTTCCTAAAGTATGAATTTATTGTAAGTTTGATGATGTTTTATAAAAGTTTAAAATAGTTACAAAGAAAAACTTGGGAGTGAGAAAATCACATATTGAATACTGGTCTTGTGTTTATCAATTGAGAATTGAAAAAAACCACTAAACCTCTCCAAATTGTAGAATTGTAGGAATTGTAGTTTCACAACTTTAAAATGAAAGAGGAAATGTATAGTTCATAGATAATTATAAGGATTAATTGAAATATTTATCTAGCTACATAATACAGGCTGAGGCAACAAGCAGATTTGGGCCTGGTTTACACACACACACACACACACACACACACACACACACACACACACACACACACACCTGCACATGTGTACACACTTGCAAACCATTATTTATATAGAACATGTTTAGAGCTTTATTATTTCAGAAAATTAATTCATTAAAGTTGGTGTAGCATTCCACAGGGCTTCTTACTTTTCTTTCTCTCTTTCTTTTCTTACTCAGTGCATAAAAGCTCAAAATATATTTTTTATCTCCTTGCATAAAAGTATAAAAAAGAAACAGCTAGAAAATGTTCCATATGCAACTTATTGATATTTATAAATATTTGTCTGAAGAGGGCTTCCCTTTGCTCAAATTACTGCCATAGATCATTATTTTAAACAAGATGCCTATTTATTTACATATGTATTCACATATCACAGAATTTGAGTGTAAAGTCATTTATCCTGTGCTTTACTACAATTCTGTAATGTCTCTTAACATGTGCCATCATAGCTGTCACTGAGAACCTAAACACATACACTGAGAAGAGGAACCTTTTGACATTTGACATTCTAAGTCAGCCCTAACATGCTTAGAACCAAAAATATAGGTTTTTATGCATACAATATTTAAAGCAAGGATGGTGTCTATCGAAGTTTTAAGTGGTCTTCTCATGAATTTACATGTTTGAGAAACACTCAATGCCTTTGAAACATTTTCTTAGAATTCTTTGGAATATTTTGTTCTGCTACTGTTTAATGATGACTTTGATGAAATGAATTAAGAGAAAAAATAGTTTATTAAGGTGTATCTGTGTCTGAGGTATTCCTGACTGATTCCACATGTATTGGCAATGTGAAAGATGTAATTTGTTTGACTCGGTTGGGACAAAAACTGCTGTAATATATGCAAAACGAATGGAGAGCTTGTCTATAAGAAGTCCCTGCAGTACTTTCAGTTTATATAAAGAGGCTTAAGATGTTGCCTGAGGCATCATTTTTTTCTTCCCCAAGGCAAACTGAAATGCTACAAACTGAATTGTTTTCACACTATTAATGTGTTCTTCTCTCTTTCGATTTCACAGAGAGCTGACATCGGGATTTCAGCTTTAACCATCACTCCAGATCGGGAGAATGTTGTGGATTTTACAACACGCTACATGGACTACTCAGTCGGGGTCCTACTTCGAAGGGCAGAAAAAACAGTGGATATGTTTGCCTGCCTTGCACCCTTCGATCTATCTCTGTGGGCCTGCATTGCCGGCACAGTCCTTCTGGTGGGCCTCCTGGTCTACCTCTTGAACTGGCTTAATCCCCCACGATTGCAAATGGGATCAATGACGTCTACTACACTCTACAACTCCATGTGGTTTGTGTATGGGTCCTTTGTACAGCAAGGTAAGAGAAAGAGTGCCTTTTCCTATGAAGAGGGAAAGAAAATAGTGTTTCAAGTAATCAGCAAAAATGATTTTGTATGCAGCATCAGAAAGACCTCTAATGGTCTTCACAGCAATATTCAGAAGATAACATTTCCTACTGTCTCTTAGTAGATCTCAGGCAGGGCAGGCTCCTAGCAATAATGGCTATTTGTCTTTTGATGTAAGTTCAGTTTCATCAGCAAAGGCAATGCTGAATGTCAGTGATAAGATTCTCAGGGTAGCTCAAGGTCAGTTTTTCCTTTCAAACTTCTGACTTATAGCCTGGCAAATTTAATAAAGGCATTGAACACAAGAAATACATGTGAGAACATATAAGTGAGTAGGGAGTGAGTGTGGAGAGCCATGGAGCATCAGGAGATCTGTGGTATTGACCAGATAGAACCAGTGAAACTTCAGTAACCCATTTGATAGCAACAAAGAAAAGGGAGAAAGTCTCAATAAAGCTCTCAGTAGTGACTGCCAGTGATCACTAGAATGATTCAAAGAAAGAATCTGAAGTGTAGTAGCATGTGTCCCTTATAGCAGTAGTTCAGTGAGATGGATTTTGTGTAATATTTTTTAAATTTCATTGATAATAAAATCAAATTGTTGTTGTAATGGTGTTATTAGGTTGAGTGGCAAACTTCTTTTTGAAGCAAAAGTTTGTCTTCATTCCATAGTATCTCAAGCCTCTGCTGACAGTTCAGACCAGAGGCTGAAATAGTTAATTCATTCAATTTATATATCAGCTTCTAAGGTTGATTCCAGCTATGGGCTGTCAGTTCAGGTTTCTCTTTTTGAGCTTCTCTATACTTCTCTCTTCCTGGGACATTTGTTCTTGTTCACAGCATCATAGTTGTTTTCTACACGGTACAGGACTCTGTGGTCTCCTTTGTTGAATTCCTCCTTTGGAATATGTCTTGAGTATGCTTGACTTGGCAATTTTTATGGCAATTAAAATTACTGATACTGTGAAGTTTTAAAGTGACTAAAATGTACTAAAAGTAAATATTTATTGTTTTTTTATTTAGCAGATATTAAACTCCACCAGGCCAAACACAGATTTTACTTACATACACTCTAATCCTTTCACTCCAAAGTAAATCACCAGCCACTTAGACATACAGAGACATCTTAACAATACCTTTCTTTTTCCTTTTTTCTACCTCTATTTGCCAGTTCTGTCTATCTAATCTCATAAATATTTTAGAAGTGGAAGTCTTTCTTACATAGAGAAATTAAACCAATTTCATTTCTTCCCTGAAGCATAGGTGCCCCATAACAGCTCTTCCTTTTTCTGCCTTTTTCCTTGATAATAACTGCTGTGTGTGTGTGTGTGTGTGTGTGTGTGTGTGTGTGTGCATGGGTGTGTGGCTATGTATGTGTGTTTCTGTGCCATGAAAAGCTAACCACAGTATTTTCCATCTTTGCATGCTTTCTTATCATCTCCCCATCCTCTGCATACAGATCTGAGCCCTTTAGAGTCTGACTACTAGTCCAGCACAGAAATGACATCCAGAGCTCAGTGCATATCTGCTGTCACTAAAAAGCACAATAAATGGGCAATTACTGAAAACCATGCAGTCCCGTTAACTGATGGGAGCCAGGTGGCTTCTCTGCTTTCATTGGGATTTTCCCAAATCCTGAAGTACCTCTGCTGTCATCTTTCCTGGTCTTTACTCTTACCCTTTGCTCTGACTGGGCAAGTTCAAGCTCATCCTCCAAATCTTACCTTTGTTTCCCCCATTCAAGAATACTTTTGTCCATGTATTTTTTTTCTCATAAGTATTTTGTTTCTCCTTCTAAGAAGGACTAAAGAATCTACATTTTGATCTTCCTTCTTGAGCTGCATATAGTCTATGAATTGTATCTTGGGTATTCACAGCTTTTGGGCTAATATCCACTTATCAGTGAATGCATACCACGTGTCTTCTTTTTTGACTGGGTTACCTCACTCAGGATAAATTTTTTCTAATTCCATCCATTTGCCTAAGAATTTCATGAAGTCATTGATTTTAGTAGCTGAATAGTATTCCATTGTGTATCATAATTTCTATATCCATTCCTCTGTTGAAGGACATCTGTGTTCTTTCCAGCTTCTGGCTATTATAAATAAAGTTGCTATAAACATAGCAGAGCATGTGTCCTTGTTATATGTTGGAGCATCTTCAGAGACTGAAGAAAAGGCCATCCATAGAATGCCTCACCTGGGGATCCATCCCATATGCAGCCACCAAATTCAGTCACTCTTGCTGATGCTAAGAATTGCTTGCTGACAACCAGATATGGGTGTCTCCTGAGAGGCTCTGCCAGAGCCTCACTAAAATAGATTAAGATGCTTGCAGCTAACCTTCAGCCTAAGCATGGGGACACCAATGGAGGAGTTAAAGAAAGGATTGGAGGAACTAAAGGGGTTTTCAAACTCATAGGAAAAACAACAATATTAACCAACCTGACTTTGGAGAGCTCCTAGAGACTAAACCACCAACCAAAGAGTACACATGGGTAGACCCATGGCTTCAGCCACAAATGTAGTAGAGGATGGGTTTGTCTGGCATCAATAGAAGGGGAATACCTTGGTCCTGTGAAGGCTTGTTTCTCTAGTGTAGGAGGATGCCAAGGTGTTGAGGTTGGAGTTGGCAGGAAGGAGTGGGAGCATCCTCATAGTAGCAGGGGAGAGGAGGATGAGAGAGGAGGGAACCAGGGAAGGGGATAACATTTGAAATGTAAATACATAAAATATCCAATAAAAATAAATTCAAAAGGAAAAAAGAATCTTTTTGAGACTTAGGCACGATCTTCTTGTTTCTTAAGACAGACTTATTTTAGAATTTATAATTATATGTAATGAAAAAGATCTTTCTTTCAAAAACTTATAATCACCTGTGTATTTTTAATACAGTTTATTATAAAAATTTTAAATGATTAAAAATATCATACACCCAACCCAACCAGATCCAAATTCTATACAACTCAATGAACTTGTGTACAGTTAAAATTGCTTTTCAAAACTGAGTATTTTTAAGTGCATAGTAGTACTCTATTTATTTTTCTTGTTCCTTTGCCCACATCTCAGCATTTTTTACCTTGGAAGTGGTTAATAACTGTGCACTGAGAAGTCAGAGGATGAACACAAGCTAAGCGTTTAAATTATAAAACTGATCCAACAGATATATGTGCTTATTAGATTGCAATCTGAGAAAAGTTTTCACTGAAATTCTTCCCCGTGACCCAAAATCATCAAGCCAGAGAAGTTATGTGTAGTATGTACAATATACCCAATACTGAGTACATTTTGAGAGAAAGAGAGAGGGAGAGAGGGAGAGAGAGAGAGAGAGACAGACAGACAGACAGACAGACAGAAACAGAGAGAGATAGAGACAGAGACAGAGAGACAGAAACAGAGAGAGACAGAGAGAGAGAGAGACAGACAGAGAGAGAGAGAGAGAGAGAGAGAGAGAGAGAGAGAGAGAGGATCTCCTATGTTGTAGAATTATTTCTGAGAGTACTGACCAGTGTGTGGATAAATGGGCTTCCTGAATCTGTCTTTAGGTCACAAAAATTGCAGGAACTTCTAGAGCACAAACAAACAAAAAACAAAAACAAACAACGAACAAAAAACCTACCTGCATGGGGCTTTTATTTAAGAAAAAAAAAAACACTACAAAGGTGCAGGATTTTTTACAACATATTTTCATAGCATTAAGTATGTTTCTATCCTTTGTTAAATGTTCCCCACAGATTATAAGCTGGCTGTGAATTACACAAATTCATAAGGAAGGATAATATGCAATTACATGCAATGAACCAACTTATTTTAGGGGAGCTGCTGTCTGTTCACTGGCTAACAATGAAAAGGTGAAGCCATTAAAAGATACTGAGGGTATTGTTATACTGTGATTCAAAGTAAATTAAAGGCTCATAAACTCAATGAAAAGAGAATCAGTGGGTAGCACTGTCCATGCATAAGCAATAGATTGGGACTTAGTGATAATTCCTAATGAAAATACAGTCTCTTCAGAGGAAGTACAGCTGTTATTTCAAAATTAAATACTTATTGACACACTATTTCAGATTTAAGAGGGATGGAAAGGTATTTCATGTGTTCAACAGATTTCTGAAATGGAGACCATGAAGAACTAAAAGCAGAAAAATATTAAATGTATGTGAGTTGTTTACTACTTCTTATTCCACACACAAAAAATAATCAGTGACTTTGCAACATCAGATTTGGGAATTCAACTGTGCAAAAGCCATATGGTTCATTACAGAGTTAAAGTCAGTATATCTGTGAGACTGGAACATTGGCGCTTGTGAATTAGGTTGTTAAATGTAAGAATGAGAGACCAATTTAATATGTTTTGTTGTAATTTTATATCATCTCATCACATCTCTCTCCTTGCAGCTAGCTTATCAAAACCACTAGAGTGTGAGTGTCAAAGACCCTCTAAGAGGCCACTCATTTGTAGTGACTCTAGTGCCATAGGAGCTTAGTTGACTTGCTCATGGAAGTGACTCTATGTAATCTCTTATTTACAAACAAACTGTGACAGGAAACCTTGAGTTTCTCCTATGGTTTTGTCTGAACTAGAATTGCTTATGGCCACACATGTGTCTATCCTTCACATGGCAACAGTGTCCCAGGAACCGAAGGACCAGACAGAGGAACAGGGAATAAATTAAATATATTAGTGCCATGCTAAACCTAGATATTTGAGTATGTTAATAAGTAAGAAAAACTAATATTTTTAAATTTATTATTTGAAAACTTCATACAATGTATTTTTATTATATTTTTTCTCATTCCACATCTTCTTCCAGATATACCACCGAGTATACACACTTTGTGTTCTCTCCCTCTCTCTCTCTTCTAACACACACACACACACACACACACACTATAAGCTATGGACTCCTTTTGTTGTTTTTTTTTGTTTGTTTGTTTGTTTGCTTGTTGTTTTGTTTTTTTTTTTTTTTGTTTTGGTTACTACTCCTAAGCATGGGGCTTGCCTGGACTGTGGCTGATCTTCTGAGTTTCACTCCATTACAAAATTGATTTTCCTCACTCATCAACTATCATTTACCAAGAGCTTCTCAGCTTTTGGTAGAACATGTCGCCCACTCCCTTCTCTGGGGTGGGATTTTGTCCAGGTGAGCTTGTCAGCATGTCTGTGAGTTCACATGTGCATTCTTCCTGTTGTATCTGGAAAGCTCGGCTTTTCTAAAATTATTCACAACCCCTGGTTCTTAAAATCCTTCCAATCCCTCTGCCCAATAGTGCCCCGAGCCTTTGAGGAAAGGGATGATAGAAACATCCCATTCATGGCTGTCAACTCTAAAGTCTCTTACTCTCCACATGTTGAAAGACATAATATTCGTCAGAGTGTTCTGTGACATGCCAATGTTTCCTAATAAATTGGAGCCCAGCAAAGCCACTTCCAATTATAGGATCAGATAAAGTTATTGTAACAGAGAAAAGGAAATCTCTTTTGTTAGTTTTGAGAATCAAAGAGGTCTACAAATGCTCATGCTGAATAGAAAATGTGCCTGAGGGAGTGGTAGAAAAGTTAAAAATAACCCCATGCTTCTGCACAAGAGTTACCAGAAGAGGCAACCCACTGGCTTTTAAATCTCAGGATAATTTTTGAAGGTAATGAATTTCTTCCCAGTTCCAGGTAGATTGGATTGTCACAGAGAACCACAGCTTTATCATTCCCACAAAAAAAAAAAAAAAAAAAAAGAGCCAATCTTCTCCACTGAGTTGGGAAACAAAGGAGACTTGGGAGAACCAGAGTGCCTTTCAAACTTTAGATAGAACAACTCAGAAACCCCTATTTTAATAATGTACAGCTCAAATCAGAAATCCCAGAGTTTTGTGGACTTAGGTTTCAGTAGCAAAGTCACTTCTTTGTAATGGTATCTGATATTCAGCATTCAATTTAAATAGCACAGAAAAGATATCGGCTAGCTGACTCTGTTGTTTACTGACAGCAATAACCTCGGGGAGAAAGGAAGTCATTCCAGGTGACAGTTTCCTGGGCTATATATTCTGTTCAGACACCAGTAACTAAAAAAGATGTCTGTAGTTTTTATTTATGTTCAGATAGCATCTCTGTTGTTTGCTAATTATGATTGACAACCCTTAACCAAGGCAACACCAAGCACTTGAAGATCTGCCCTAGCTGTGCGGCTTTAGGCTTTAGAACATGACAGTGTCCTCTTAGCCATTCTGGTAACAACTTAATTCTCTGCCACGGAAGCAGATTTTTTAAGGATGGGAACCAGAGAAGGGCAAGGATGAGATGTGGATGTGTTAGTTTAGCTCCCAATGGACCCAAATGAGCTAAAAGATGACCCCAGGAGCCCCAGGAATGTGACGTGCTCTTTGATGACAGTCTCTGTTCCTGTGACCCTTTTGATTAAGACAGAAGATCTCCCATGCTGAACTGGCTTTGTAATGATTAAAAGTAATTAAAAACTTATAAAGCACAAATCAGACTCTCCTTAGAGTAAGAACAGATACAGTCTATTTTCTTGAATCCTGAAAAAAAAATCCATAGAATAGCATTCTGTAAAAAAAATACAATAGCTTGAATAAAAGAAAGAAGTGGTTTCTCATGAAAATATTTAACCAATTCAAAGGTGATTTTAAACAATTATACCTTTAACGCTAAATTTAATGAGAAAGAGCAGGTGTTCTACACCATTTAAAATAACGTTCCCTAGCATGTAAATTGTTGCCTTTGGTTTTTAGATTAATATCACAATTCACCCCAGCTTAGGAAAGAAGTATAGAAACAAATATTGCCAAGGGGACTCATCTTAGGGGTGGTTTAGAATAGATTAAAGATAAATAATGGGACTTAAGGGACCACAGGTATGTAGAAAACAGCAGTTTAAGATAGAAATTGGGAAATTTGATTAACATTCTGAACCATTCATCTACTTTCCCCTCTCATTTATGCACATACAGATAAGTACATATTACTGATGGTTGTATCATTAAAATGTAAGAAAATGTCTGTGGCCTTCAAAATCCAATCCAACATTTGAAACCGTAAGACTGGTTTTAGCCTAGCTCATCATTGGGTACAATCTGATCGTAGTGCAACTTCTACTAAGTGATACTGTCCCACCACCAGGTTCAAACATGGAAAGGTAATAATGGCCTGGAAGAATGTTGGTTGCTGTTTAAGATTTACTTTATATATGTGGGTGCGCTGCCTTTGTATATATGTCCATTTCCCAGGTGTATGGCTCATGCTTACAGAAGCCAGAAGAGGATGTCAAATGCTCTGGAACTGGAGTTACAGGATGTTGTGAGCTGTTATGTGCATAATAGGTCCAGGCTATCTAGAAGAGCAGAAAGTACTCTCACCAGCTAAGGCATTTCTCCAGCCTTGTGAGACACTTATGTTTTCTAAATCTCTTGTATGTTATACATACGTACATACATACATACATACATACATACATACATACATACACATACACACAGACACACACTTATATTCCAAAGTATACTTGGCAGGACAAATTCATATATATCTTGTCATATATATCACTGTCTGACATTTGTAAACTTCTTTTTTTTTTCAGGGCTAAGGACTAAATACAGTGCCTTAAACTTGGCTAGACAAGCACTCTACCACTAAGATAAATTCTCAACTTTATAAACTATATGCTTTATGGTAATTTGTCTGTTTTTTGCATGTATCCTCATGTGTGTAAAAATTTAACATTAGACTAAGCATGACCCCTATTACTTCTCTATGGACACATGAAATAGTTCTTTGATTTGTAGCCATGGACCAAATTTATAGGTTTACCTAATGTTTACAACCCCATATCTTGGCCTCCAAGTTAACAACCCATTTGCAACTGGCATAGAGCCTGTTTTGTCCACTTTAGTTATTTTCTAGCCATGAACATTTATGTCCATTACCCAAGTTCAGATTTTGCATGTCCTAAAAACAATTCATAAGCCTTTCCTAATTTAAATTCGCCCTTCTCCAGAAAGTATCTACATAGATATTAAATATGAATTATTTATCTAGTCACAAAAGTGAACAGAACAACACGGTATCTGTCCTCATGGGCTTTAGAATGAACAATGAAACAAACTAACAAACACACAGAGCCTCCATGGAACCTTAGCCCTTATGTTTGAGAAACTGAGGCGCCACTGAGATGATGTGAGTTCTCAGAATTTCATTATCTGTAAAGCAGGAGGCGTTGGTGACGGTATTCTATTGTAACCTGAATCCTTTCGAGCATGCCTGTCCTGTCGTCTTTCTCCCAAAGTGATTTTGCCATGTCAGCCAGAATGGTCTGTGAGTAGCATGACTCTGTTCTGTTGTTTTGCTGTTCAAAGGGTTAAGGCCATTTCATCTTTATTCTCTGCCTCACTTCACCACCCAAGGAGTGTTATGCTCTAGAAATGCATTGCCTGGAGTGTGCTGCTGCTTAATAAATCACTCCATCTTGTTTATCTTTCTCTTGACATATATCTAGCAGCAGGAACCATTATCCAGTGCCAGTGTTAAGTTCTATTGACATTTAGTCTTAATTAACTACACTATTGCCGAAAAGTTTTGCATTGGTAACACATTGTCTTTATTTAATGCTGCGCTGTGCTGAGAGAAAAAAAAAAATGAGTTTGAAATAAATGAAATCTCTTTGCTACTTTTCTAGAAGACTGGTTCATGTTACTGCACAAACAAAATACAATTCATATTTCAATCACTCTCACATATTAATTAAGCATCTTAATGATTATATGTAATAAGCAAAGTGTTTGCTGAATAGATACTAAAGAGCTCAAATTATTTGGAAAAAATTAGTTCAGGTTGAGTGCTCTTGAAATCTTATGTGATGTGGTTTCTATTTCCATTGGAGCCTTTTTAGAAATCTAATACTGAGCAAATTCTGAAAGGTAGGCAGGGAGACTGAATAAAGCATAGATCACTGATATATAACACACAAATGGTCAGGCATAGATACGAAGGACCCATGCACAGAAACCAGAATAGTCCTAGGGCAGATGAGGTGAAAGAGGTCCATGTGCAGAGATTTTGGGTCTTAGACTCTGATCTTCATACTGACAGAAAGAAGTCACAGAAGTGTTTTTAGAGAAAACACACAATTTTTTGAGAAAGCATTAATAAACAAACATTTCTGATTTTCCTGATTTCAAATCCTCCAGCATATGGGTAAAAGTAGCACGTTTTCAAAAATGTAAACTTAAACTAAATGAGCTATGCTCATATTTTATTCATATATAGCCATCAAAGGAGGTTTGTATTGTCATAAAATGTATTTATAAATTGTGCTTTTAAAGTCCCTAGCTCAAGATCCACTGTAAAAGTCTGTAAAATGTCTGACAGCACATGAACCAGTCAACAGCTGCCTCCCTTCTTAAGCCTTATCTTTAGTAATTACATATTAATAGGAATTACTGTGAACTCCATCCATGAACACAATCCACATGGATCATGTCCATCTACCTTCTTCGAACTCCACAAACACCCACCCCAATCTACAGCAGTCACTTCTAGTTTCAAGGCAATTTTCTAGATTTATTTTACTTTCTAGTCATTTTTATTTTTGAGTATACTAACTGGAAAGAACATGGACCTACTACTGCTAACTTTAAGTCGTCCAATTTCAGTAATACTTATACAAATATAACGATTGCATTTTTGTGTCTAAATAGTACTCTACCATTCATATATACCAAATTTCTACTGTCCGTTCAAAACTCCTCATACATTTTTGTCATTAATATACTAATACCGTTCCTAGTTAGAGGAAAAAGATTACTTTCTCTCTATATCTTCAATATTACTTGCTCCTTTTCTTTTTATAATAACATTTATTAATAACTAGAATGAGATGAAACTTGGTTATAGTTTTGATCTGCATTTTATTGGTGGAGAATAATACTAGACATTTTGTGTGTATTTTTTTGACACCAAATTTTTTTATGAAAAGCATCTATACAAACCTTGGACCATTTAAATTGGATTGTTTATGTTTATGGTTAACTTTGGGCCATATGAACACCCAATATTTTTTTTTTCTCTCAGTCTGAAGGTTTGCTCATCTTTATATTAATTATTTCAGTTAGAAATAAACACATGCTTTATTTATGGGTTCTTTATTTTGTTTTTCTGACTTATGCCTCTGATTTTACAGTTATACCATGCTGTTTTCCTGAACATGGTAGCGTAACATCCCTTGATATTAACACTTAGGTTAATAGTAATGTTAGAATTTCTCTTGGTTGCAAGAAATATCTGGAGGGTTAAAATATTTATTTTGACTATAGTTTCAGAACTGAAGGTCTATTATTGTGGGGAAGGCTTGGTATACTGATTATTTCACCCCCAGCCAGTGTCCAGGCAGCAGAAGAGAACAAGAGGATGAAGTCGAGCCCTTCCTCAGGACATACCTCCAGCAACAGACTCTTCCTATCAGGACCTAACTTTAGATTCCTACTATCAACAATACTATTAGGGAACTGAAACACTGATCATGAGACCCTTGGGTTTAATTACATCTGTAAATACTTTTACAGAGAGAGAGAGAGAGAGAGAGAGAGAGAGAGAGAGAGAGAGAGAGAGAGAGAGAGAGAGAGAGAATTTACCAATGTCTTTGGTCCAATTAAGTTAGCAACCAAAAAGGCCATCTTTCGTCTTTGTAATTTGTTCTCCTTGGCTTCTGGTCTCCTAGCAGAGCAGTAAGCACTCTTAGACACTGAGTCAGCTGCATGTTTATATTTTTCCTTCCCCAGAGGCCTTTTCCTTCTTTTTACTTTGTGTCAGTCCTCCTATCACATTGCCTTCACTCACACTGCACTCCTCACCACTACTTAGGAGGGAAACTGACTACAGTAACAGATCCAATTAGCTTACAGTGACCCCAGTGTTAACTTGCAGTTGGAAATACTTTCCTTTTTCATTTCTGTCCACAGTGAGGCTGAGAGTCAGCATTAGGGAGCTGATTGAAATAAAAAGTAGATATTAGCCAAAAAAAAAAAAAAAAAAAAAAAGGACAAAATACCCAGGATACAGTCCACAGAACTCAAAACTCAAGATTAACAAGCCGAAGGGCCCACATGAGAATACCTCAATTCCACTAGGGAGGTAGAAGAAAGCAATGTGTGGGGAGAGAGGATGCTGGGTGGGAAAGAGAACATGAGGGGAAGAGGGGAACATGATCAGGTATTGGGTTGGGGTAAAGGACGGAAGCCCCAAGAGTCAACAAAAAGAATGGAAACAGGCAACCTCAGGAGGTAGGAGCTGGGGGTTGGGGGGAGGACCCTACAGAATGTACCAGGGACCTGAGAGGTGAGAGACTCTCAGGACTCAAAGAGAGGGACTTAAGATGAAATGCTCTACAGTAGAGAGAAGGAACTTATAGAGTGCACCTCCATCAGAAAGACAGGGCATCAAGTGAGAAATGATGTTACTATCCCACAGTCAAAAACTCTGACCCATAATTGTTCCTGTCTGAAAGAACACAGGGATAAAAAATGGTTAATGGTCTCAATTAACCGTGGCCACTGAGATCTCTCAGACACTGGACCACCAACCAGGTTGCATATACACCAGCTGATAGGAGTCCCCAACGCATATACAGCTGAGGACATCCGAGTCTGAGTTCAGTCTGAGAAGATGCTCCTTTAAGCTATTGTGTCTGCCAGGAGTTGCAAATAATAGGGTAAGGCTGTGTGTACAGGACCTGCAGAGAGAAAAAGGCAGCTTGCACCAAACACAGCTAGAAACAAGTAACTTTTCTCCAGCTCTTAGACATGGACTATGCATGCAGGAGAAAGCCAGAGTCTCTCTACAAAGCTGTATTTAGCACATGAGGCAGGTAGCTGCAGAGCCAATACAGTAGATTTAGGGTCCTGGAGATGGGAAGCTAACACAAAACTGTCCAAGTTCAGATGATAAGTTCCATCCACTTAGTGTTCATGGGTATAGCACCAAGAAGGTTCAACTTTCTTACTTAGGCTATAATCCTATAACGGTTGAGAATGGCACCATGTAAAAGTATCTGCACTTAGTATGCTTGGACCAACCCTGTATTTGATGATGATACCCGCAGATAGGACAATCCTCTGTAGGTCTGGAGTATTGTCTCTGAACTGTTGTTTCTCCTGAGATTTGTCTCTCTCAGACCAATGAGATTTTTTACGTGCTGTTACTGCTGTTGGGTTCCAGGGCATTACATGTGTCACCTGTTCGGCTGTTGTTTTGGTCCTTTTAGAGAGAGCAGGTGAGTATTGGATGCTCTACCTGAGCATTATTTGTAGTGACAGCATGCAAGGAAGATTCTTTTCTTCTAAAAATGTTTTCCACAACAATAAAGGAGAGAAAGCAGAGAGAAGCATAAAAGTATAGGCGTTCTCATTTCCTTTTCGAACCTTTTAATTTCTCTGTGAAAACAAGTAATAGCTAAATTAAAGTTAATATATATATTATAATAACTAAAATAAAGCTAATATATATTATACATTATAATATTATAAATTATATATACTTATATATAATTATAATATGTATATATACTTATTTCTATTATGCATAGAAACAGTAAAAATTTTTATGCTAAGGCAAATTGCTAAGAATGTCTTTCTTTTAGTGTATGCTCAGGCGTAGTGCTTTTATTTCCAAATAAAGAGTATAAAACCTCTCCTCAAAGAACTCTTGGGGTAAAGAACTTAAACAGTTTTCTTGTTCCTTTTGCTTATTTGAAATGGACGTACACTCTGATTTATCCACAAAGATCTCCCTATCAGCCAACATTCTTACGACATCAGAAACTTTTGCTTCTCTTGCAGAAGAAAAAAATCAATAACCTTCTACCCCCAATTTTCCTTCTCAAGGCCAGGTCTTTCCACTTAAAATTTTCTTGATTTTAAAATCTGTAGTCATTTGGTCACCGAAGGCCATCTGATGGATACAATTAAAGAGCCGGCGCTTTGGCTGAGGAAGGAATGTGTAAACTCAGCAGTATCTGCCAGAAGCAGAAGCTTTCCTTGGGAAAGATGGGCACAGCATCCACTAGGGTACACTTCATCTCAAAGCCAGGAAAAATTTAAGGTCAAATTGTCTGTTGCCCAGAAAATAGTGCAAGTGGCCCTTTTGCCACAGATGTAAATGATTGTATAGATTTGTGATACCTCTGAAACACTGTTTTTTTTTTTTTTTTTTTTTTTTTTCCAAGAAGTCTTTAATCCTTTGAATTCAGAAAAGGGTTTAAGCTAAAAAGTGAAAATTAAAATGCCAACCCTGATGTTCATTGATTTTTAATTTTTTTCTTGTGAGTTAGTATTGACCCAAATGACGTTATACAAATGCTGACTTACACTAGGTTAAGGAAGTTCAAAATTGCATTTGATGACCTGAATAATTCATTAAGGCGGATAAACTTAAATGTCTGCTTCTGTAGTACAAATACTTTCTTTTATAATAGTGTAAGATATTAGAGATGGCTATATGCAACATCTAGGGTAGACACTTTCAAGTTGAAATGAATAACTTTCATACTGCCAAATTATACGCAACACATATCTAACTGATGAACCAAAAGAGAGTAATTTGCCTAAGGAAAAATCACTCTGTGCACTAAAAGAGGCAATTTAACATGCATTTACACCAAGAGAAGCTTAGAAAATGAATAGAAATTACAGAGGTCAACCTTGTAAACTGGCCATTTTCACTTGGTTTATTTCAAAACTTGACTGCAGTGCAATTTAAACCTTGCATCTCTACTATTTGAGATGATCATTGAATTGAGGTAGCATGTCATCTGAGAAAATTATAAATAATTACTTCCATTTTTAACCAAATTATACATGATATAGATAATTCCATGTAACACACAAATATGAAGATTTATTACAAATGAATAAAATATCGCAGGTGATTTATATGTGTTTTTTTCCACTTTTCAGATGATACATATGAAAGTATATACTTTCTAATACGAATTGACCAGGTTGGAAATGACTATGGCAGAAAAAGAGCAAATGTGTTTTTTTTTTTTTTTTTTTTTTTTTTTTTTTTTAAACAAAACAAAAATGTCTAAGTTCTATTCTTTTTGTTCATTTTAAATTGTATCTTAATGGTTACACTAAATTATCATTTTCCTTTAAAATAGCAATTTTTAATATATTCTACTGTTTCATGACAGTTCACTATATATAATTTTTTTAAAAAAAGTAACCAGAATGTTTACTGCATGTGCATTTTCTGAGTTAAGTTATTTTCTAAACCTGCTGGCAGTATAATTATAAATACCCCAATCAAGGAGATTCAAAGAAACCAGGAATGGAAAACCTATTGGAAGAAAGCTACCATCATCATTTCTGAAAATATAAATATAAATTTTAGATGTAAACTTCTTCTTAAATGTGAAATAAAATAAAACCAATCTCATGGTGGAGGGGGGGACATGTAAGCATTATTGAAATCTTTGCCCTTTGTTTTGTTTGTATGACTCTTCTTTTCATTTAATTTTATTTATCTTTACTTAATCACTTTATATCCTAGTCACTGCTCTAGACCCAGTCACCCCCTCCCAAAATTCTTCCCCATCCACCCTCCCCTTCTCCTTTGAATAGGTGTCCCCCACTTGGGTAGTCCCTTACCCTGGCACTTCAAGTCTCTATGAAGCTAGGTGCTTCCTCTCCCACGAACCAGACAGCCCAGCTAGAAGACCCTATCCCAACTACAGGCAACAGTTTTTGGGATAGCGCCCCACCTCCAGTTGGTTGAGACCCACATAAATACAAAGCTACAAATCTGCTATATATAAACAGGAAGGCCTGGGGTTAGCCCATGGATTTTCTTTGGTTGGTGGTTCAGCTCTAAGAACCCCAAGGGTCCAGGTTAGTTGACTGTTTTTGGTTTTCTTCTGAAGTTTCTATCCCTTGAGGCCTATGATCTTTCCTGTTATTCTTCCATAAGAGTTACCAAGCTCCATCCACTGTTTGGCTGTGGGTGTCTATATCTGTCTGAGTCAGCTGCTTGGTAGAACCTCTCAGGGGACAACTTGCTCCTGTCTGCAAGCCTAACAAAGTATCATTAATAGTGTCAGGTATTGGTGCTTGCCCGTGGATGAGTCTCAATTTGGGCTGGTTATTGGTTGGCCATTTTCTCAGTCTTTGCTCCATCCCCTGTGCCTGCATTTCTTCTAAACACGGATAAATTTTGGATTGAAAGTTTTGTGGATGTGTTGGTGTCTCTATTGCTCTACTGGGGTTTCTGCCTAACTACAGCAGATGCCCTCTTTAGCTTCCAAATCCTAAGTGAGGATTTGAATCTAACTTAGAAGGGGGAATAAAATAGACATAAGAGACAGATGGAGAAAGGAAATGGGAGGGAGAGGGTATGGGGAGGGATACGGGATCTCCAAGATCTGATGTGGAGAGGGACAGAAGGTATGGCTAGTGGCCTGAGGATGGATGGAAATCTGCAGCTGACAGAGTAGGGTGGTAGAGGGCATCTCCAGGAAGAGTCAGAGACCTGGGATAAGAGAGGGGCCCAGGAGTCAATGGGGTTGACCTCACTTGTGACTCACAGCATTGGGGATATGGAACATGCTCATGTGTTTCAACAAACGTCTTGACAGAGCATGCTCCTTGCTTCCTTTGGATGCATTTTAAGGGAGAGCAGCCATGGGCTCCACTTAGCTATTTCTTCATGTAAGCATACCCCAAAAGTACTCTATTCTTTATTTCAACTTCTAGTCCATCTTTTCTCTTTTTGAACAAATTGTTTACTGAAATCGTACGTGAGTGTGAGTGTATGTGTGTGTGTTATGTGCCTGCTTGTATGTTTTGATTGTTATATGCAAGGAGGACAGATGATATTGGATGTCTTACTCTCCACCTTATTTCTTGGAAACAAAGTTTCTCACTGAACCTGGAGCTTGTTTTTTATCCGGACTAGAATCCAGAAAGTCCCAGGCATCTTGTTCTTATCCTTCTCCTGCTATACCGGTCATATAGGCACATACATGAGTAGTCGTGCCCGGCTTTTTACACTCAGGCCTTCATGCTTACACAGCAAGCTCTTTTACTTAGTGAGCTTCACTCCAGGCCTAGTTTGCATACCTTTACATCTGCAGTTTGTTTTGAATTTTTTTTACTGAGAAGTAGTATCTGTCAAATTTCCTTTGAACTAAAAAATGTAAAACTTCACCTTAAAACAAATTTGAGTTACATTTTTTTAAATCATAAAACTATTCACTATTCATCACTCCATGTGTCATTTATTCTCTAACATTAAATATACTGTTTATGCTAGTTTGAGGTAGAGTTTATCAGCAAATTGGCTGGCAGAATTTGACTAAGTTAGACTTTATACTGATATAATAAAGAGTAAGATTTTGTTAAATAAATATGTGTTTCTTATTTATCTCTGCAACTATGAGAACATATCACCTAAAAAAGCAATGATCAACTTGTTGGAAATAGTCATGTAATTTATCTTGAGTTTAACTATAAATGTAACAGATAAAATAAGGAAAGTTTTCATGGTATTCTGAAAGTGATGCTGTTCAGGAGTCTAAAGACTCCAATGGACACGTACCAAAGAAGTTTCATTACACAATTAGATCAATTAGATTTTTTACAAACTGCTATGCTACTGAGGCCGACCAATCTAAGTATCTCAGATCTGAAGAGCATCAGTTGGTGCCACCACCGACTCAGAAATGGTGTTGAGACCAAGGGGAGAATGGTTACACAGTTACATGGCCATGGGATCTTGAGTGGACCCCAGTCAACTATTCATTGATACATATATAAGGATCTTTATGACACACCTGATGAGTTTTAAATTAATAAGATGTTGAATGAGTTTTTGTCTTTTTTTAATGTTGTGACCATCATTTGTTATTATATAAGATAGCATATTACACATATATAATTTATATGTCAAACTTTTCTAATATTAAATGTTTATGAAACTATAAAAAAACTCTCAGTTTTGCACTTTGAGGCAAGACAATGGTTATTTTACTAAAACATTCTAGATAAGCATGTTCTGAATTAATGGTATGTATATTTGTTAGACATGGATCTTTCAACCAAGCGTTTTAGGATACTTCATATTTGTAAATATAATAACTACAACTATATATAAACAATAGTAACTTAATAACAAAAAACTTTACCTTATTATACTTTTTAGAAGAAACTTAAACATTCAGAAATCTTGAACATGAAAAATGACAACTCTGTATTACTTAAAAATGTCTGAATCATGTAGAAAATAGTTTGAAATTAGTTTACATTAGCAGTGGATTTTAACCTGTGGGTTGTTCCCCTTTTGGCATGTCTCTGTCTAAAAGCATATTTATTTACAATCTGTAGCAGTAGCAAGGTTACAGTTATGAGGTAACAACAAAAATAATGTTATGGATGCGAGTCATAAACCATGAGGAACCGAATGAAAGAGTCACAGAAGTCGGAAGGTTGAGAACCACACAGAACATAGAGAAAAAAAAAAAAAAAACACAGTGAAGTTTGCCTTAATCATTAAAATTTCTGGTATGCATACATCCATAATGAAAGATGGTACCGTGTGTGTCCACTGTAAATTCATCCACTGTCCACTGCTGGCACAAATGCTTGCGAAGAATGTGCTGCCAAAGATGAAAGCTTTGTCTTGGCTCCTAGTTTAATAGATTTTGTTCCTAGGTGCTTTGGCTCCGTGTCTATAGGTTTGAGGCGAAGAAGAATGCCTTAGTCACAGGAACATTTGGCAGAAGGTGTTTACCTCATGAAGGCTGGAAAGCAAATGAGGAGGGAGGAAGGAGCCTCTAACAGCTAGAAAATGGCAAAGAACAAAGACACAGAGTAGGACTTTCCCATGGTCATGGTCACTCATGCAGTTTCTATTTTACTGAATAGGGATAAAAGATCAATTCTCATCAAACACCCCAAGCAATTGCTTGCTGAAGAGCTAAAGAGTTTTAGTCTTAGAACTTCCAAAAACTTTGGAAGTTCTTTAAAGAATTGTATTTAATCACACACAAAATGTCATCATCCAAAAAAAAAAAAAAAAAAAAGAGCATCATCCAAAGATGAGCTTGCCTGTCATTGTTTTTGACCAACCATTTAAAAAAAATTCAGAATTTTCATTCCCCTAGCAAATTTAAAATATTTTCTACTATGAATAAATTGATATAAGAAAGAAAAGTAAAAGTTTCTCAGGGCTGGCCAAGAATGTACTTATGGGACTACGCAGTAAATAGGAATACTTTTCCTTTGATAATAGTCACACATGAAAGCTGCTTGGCATATGTCTGTCCAGAGGAGTGCCTGGGATTCTCAAACATTACCAGTGTCTCACATGTGTTGCCATACGTGTGTGTAAAAAAAAAAAATCTATAATTCTCTAGTGCTTAGAAGAAACAGAATTGCCTAGTGCCACAATGTATTGATGACTTTGGGAAAGGAAAAAAAAGAGTCAATCCTTTGGTTTGAATATGTGATTGATACATTGAACTTTTGGTTCACTGAGCTCTAGCTCATGATGCTTTGGATTGCATAGGAAGGCAACATCGTTTTAAAAGAAACTGATAGTTTTATTATTTCAGCTGTGGGACTGACAATGTTCTAATGGTTAAGTTTATAGTATACTTGTCTCTGCTAAAACAGAGAAAATAAGATATGTTTGCCTGTAATCTCAGTACCTGGGAGCATTAAGAAGGCTCATGAGATCAAGGCAATTCTGGACAAATGGGTTATGTGAAACATGAGAAAGAGAGAAGGGGGAGGGAAGGAGAAGGAAAGATAGAGAGAAAGGAAGAGAGGAAGGTAAGGAGAGAGAGAATAAAGAGAGGGAGAGGGAGAAGACAGATATAAATAGAAACAGAAAGAATGAAAGAGAAGAGAAAGATGGAGAGGGGGGAGAGGGAGACAACAAGGTCATCCACATAATGTCAAGTTGCAGAGATACAATTAGCTAAACTCCCAGAATAATTCGAAGGCACCATCTCTAAGTGCCTTTATTTTGTACTTTCATTGAATATGTATTTTGTTTTTCTTTTTAAACATCACCTTCTATCTCCTTGGCAGGCCACATCTTCTCAGATATTCAGTTAATAATATTGATCCTATTGGTCATAATTTACATTCACATTGTAGCATATAGGTACCTTGTTTTCAATAAGTTATTTTGAAATTACTGAAGACTCTTTTTCTAAGTTTTAGAGAGGAGTTCTTCCTCTACTTAGGTCAATTTTATCAGCTTGAATCCATTCTAAAGTCTTAGCCTAATGGCCACTGACTGAAGCTATTCATTTTGTGATTAGAGAGAATAGATGGAGAAAATAAAATGGATAAATAAATCCATGGTCTTGGGAAAGGAAATTGTATATGTGTTTAAAGGAGGAGACACGGGGCTGCCCCTCAGATTCTCTGACATTTTTCTCTTCCTGCCTGGGTTCATCCCTTCTCTAGCCCAAACCCTTACAGGCATTCCTCTACTCAATCTTTCTCTTAGCATAGGAAATCTCGCTGTTGTGAAGAAGAACTGAGAAACACATTTTCAGTACAAAATCTATTTTTAAAAAGACTTTTCCCATGATCAATTCATGCCTCCTGCATATTAATTCACAAATACGCACAGGATCATCACCCTGAGTCTTGACTTTTCTATTGAAAATCAACTTTGAATTTCTGACTCTGAAGCAACACAGATTTTAAATTTAAAATGTCTGTAGAACTTCTGAACAGAATCTAGAATCTAGACCAAAAATACATTTAAAAGGAAGCAGATATTCTTTCAGCAAGCTTTTTGATGACATTCAATTCCAAAACACATTCAGATTTGGGTAGTTGCATTCAAGAATACAATACACACCAAGACTTTGAGTTTTGTGCTCCCGACTGCAATCAGTAGTTCTTGTGGAAATCACGGTTTACCGTGAGTTATTCTATATACTTTAATCATACTGAAATATGTGTGGCTTGCTACAACCACATAGTAAGTAGCATGTCAATCTCTGATCCCAATTAATGGTCTATATGATTATTGTACAAAAATCTCATTCCTTAGACATTGTACAACCTATTATTTGGAAGAAAACTATATAAAAAGAACAAGAGTAGAGTTAGTTTTCTTTTCTGTTCTTTAAAAATATTCTACAAACAGCTCTGAGAAACAAGTAACTATGGAAAAAGAGAATTTCCAAGACCCAGAAGGTTTACACAATTTTTGGAAAGCTATATTTGAAATCAGATGACTACCCTCTTGGTCTGATTATGAATCTAATGCATGCTCCATAAATGACTCCTAATTTTAAGCTAATCATCATGGCTGGGTAAAAGTTAATGAAATTCAAACAGCACATCCTTTAGACTTGCTCCTGGCCTTTTCATGGACACATGTTAAGGTTTTCTGACCTTGGAGAACTAGTGATGTCTTTCTGCATAAGACCTGGTTCAGGAAGTACTCATAACAACTCCAAATGAATGCCTCAGCTTTGAGCTTCCTCCAGCTTTGATTTCCAATGACAACCTCTCCTTACTCTTTGAACTTCATGCTTCAGGAATTGGCAGAATGGGTGCAATTTTCTTCCCAATGTCTGATTGATTGAATCTCTGAAAAAATGGGGTTACTAATGGTTCCAGAATTTATATAGCAGTTTTATATAGTGGCTGAGTTCCCACTATAATTATTTTAAAACATTAAAAGTTGGTACATCACCATAGGTTGGCAGGTTCTGACTCTATAGCACTCTGCTTCCCGGTTGTTTGACAACAGGCTAATCATGCCAACAGTATTTTCTTTTCTTCACATTTCCCAGTCTCATTTGATTGCCACATTTATGGTTAAGTCAGTGGACATCAAGACAAATAGCATAAAAGAAGAACTACTTTTAGAAAACTTTTTTATTGGACAATCTCTGTATTTACATTTCAGATGTTACCCCCCTTTCCCCATTACCATCATCCCTTCTGCTCCACTTGTTTCCATGAAGATGCTCCCTCTCCCAATTACCCTCTCCACTTCAGCACCTTGGCATTCCCCTACACTGGGAAAACGCACCTTCACTGGACCAAAAGCCTCTTCTTCTATTGATGCCAGCCAATGCTATCATCTGCTGCATACACAACTTGAGCCATGGGTCGCTTCCATGTGTGCTCATTCGTTGGTGTTTTAGTCCCTGGGAGCTCTGAAGGAATTGGTTGGTTGATAAATGTTGTTCTTCCCATGGGGTCTCAGACTTTCAGCTCCTTCAGTCTGTTCTCTGGTTCCTTCATTTGGGGTTTCCCTGTTTAGTCCAATAGTTAGCTTCAAGGATCCTCCTCTGTATCAGTATGGCTCTGGCAGAGTCTCTGAGGAGGCATCCATATCAGGCTCCTGGCAGAAGCACTTCTTGGCATCAGCTATAGTGCTTGGGTTTGGTGGCTGCATATGGGATGGATCCCCAGGTGAGGCAGTCTCTGAATGATCTTACTTCAATCCCTGCCCCTCTATTTGTCACAAGGATACATGCTCCACAATGTTCATAGAAGCCCTATTTATAATAGCTAGAAGCTGGAAAGAACCCAGATGTTCTTCAATAGAGGAATGGGTACAAAAATCATGGTATATTTACACAATGGAGTACTACTCAACTATTAAAAATAATTTTATAAAATTCCTAGGCAAATGGATGGGACTAGAAGCAATCATCCTGAGTTATGTAACACAGTCACAAAAGAACACACATGGTATGAACTAACTGATAAATGAATATTATCCCAAAAATCTCTGAATAGCCAAGAAACAATTCACAGACTTTATGAAGCACAAAAAGAAGGAAGGCCAAAACATGGTTGCCTCAGTCCTTCTTAGAAGGAAAAATAAATCTCTCACGGGAGGAAGAACTATTTTTTAAGAACTACTGAAATGTAGGACTTATGCACATTTAAATGATAAATACATATTCTTTAAATTCTGCCCTCTTTGTTCCTTTTTTTTCCCTATGAGCAAGTAGACAAGTCATGAGCACTGATATAAGAATAGCTATTAAATACCCACATTATTAACCAAGTAATAAAGTTAATAAAAATAAGAAATACATAGTTTCAGATAGTGTACCATGCTAGCAATACAAGGGGATGTATAAATTAGCATTGAAGATCTTAACTAAGCAATCTGAAATGCTCTAAATATTGTGAGGGCTTTGCTTGTCTACCATCTTTTCCTATTCAAAAGAATTACTAAAATCTTAGACGTTCAAGTTATACAACAATCTGTAGGAAAATTCTATCTACTGGACATGCGCTTAAATCTTTCTCCCAAATCTAAGACTTAAAATTTTTACAAAGCTAGTCCTTTCTAGTATGAGTGAGTGTCCTCGGTAACAGAAAGTTTGGAACTATTCTGATTTTGTAAATACAACATGAAATAGAATTGGACTACATATGAAAACAAAAAGTAAGTGTGAAAAGTTTTGGCAAAATATGAAGTAATAGTGGGCATATATGTAATGGGAACTACTTAACCACTCAGTGAGAGTCAGGAATATATGTTACCTATGGCTTTTGAGACTTGATTGGCTTGCCAATTTCTGGAAAAGACACTCCTATACCATTGTCATTTCCAGAGGTACATTTGCTACATACTAGGAAAGGAAACAGAAAGGTTTAAATAAATAATTATATTTCATATTAAATTGCAAGAAATTCATGGAAGGGTCTGCAGCACACTGACACACTCTGACATTGAAAGTTTCCATTATCAGCCACTATTGTGAAGTTCGGGTCTCTGTGTTAGTGGAAATCCCACTGAAGAACATTCATGCCATGCCCCCAAACCTTCCCAGCTACCTCTCAATTTCAGAACTATAGAGACCTAGTATCATAGTCAGTGTTCTATTTCTGGGAAGAGACACTATGACCACAGCAGATATTATAAAAGAAGGCATTTATTTGGGACTTGCTTACAGTTTCAAAGGTTTAGTTTTTTATCATAATGGCAAGGAACATGGAGATATGGTCTGGAGATGTTGCTCAGGCTTTTATATCTGGATCTACAGTCAAAAGGAAGAGGGAGCCACTAACCTGGTTTGGGCCTTTGAAACATCAAAGTCTACCCCCAATGACACACTTCCTCCAACAAGGCCACATCTCCCAACCCCTCCTTGTTAGTGCCACACTGGCTGGAGACCAAACCCTCAAGGTGGGGGGCATTCTTATCTAACCCACCACATCTAGTTATTCCAAAAAAAATTAGAAAAGAATTTCAGACTTCAGATTAATTGCAGTGATCTGCAGTGAGCAAAGTAACAATTCAAAGCTGGTTAGCTAGATTCATAAAAAGTGCTTTGCTAGTTTGTGTTTTGGAAGTCTTGTCTGTCTCAGTGAAGTTTGTGTGTCATCCAATGCTCTCAATAAGTGGAATTCAATTCACTCGTGTTGCAATCAATTTCTGTAATTGAAAGCAATTACTGCAGAAGTGGAGAGAGGCTTCATTAGGTGAAACCCAGAGATAAGCCTCCATATAGTATAGCTGTCATCACTGCAGGGCATGGGACAGCTCATGGGTCTATGGATAGGTATTGGTAAACTCTGTAGAAAAAGCCTGCTCCTAAATGTGTGCTTAATGCTGTATTTATAGGTCAATGAGCCATTGATACTGAGACTTTTTAACTTTTAAATGAAGTGCAAGACATCAAATTTTAATTTACTACCTACATTATGATTTTTTTTATTCTCTAGACCAATAGACAGTGTGGATTTTATAGGGCTAGAGTAATAAAAACATTGAGAAAGTAAATGATCCCAAATATTACTTTTTAATGTAATAAAATTCAATTTATTTCTAATATCATTTACAGCAATTGACACTTTAAAGTTGCATTAAAATCATCAGATAAGGTTGATGTGGTGTAGCCAGCAGCTGTTAAATCTGATTATAATTAATTATTAACTTAACAATTTTCGAATCTATTCATCAGATATATTCCATGATACTAGATCCAATAAAGTAAAATTAAATGCTTTCATTAACTCTGAAAGTTATAAGATTATAAATTATACCCTTCAATGGGACATCCTAATATTGAAATAACACTCTTTTTTTTCTTTTTACTTTTTACTGATGCTTTGTGAATTTTACAGCATGCACCCCAATCCCACTCATTCCCCCCATCTACCCTCCGCTCTTGCAACCTCTCCGTCAAAAGAAAAGAAAAAGAAAAAAAATCTATGGTATATGATGATATGTCACACAGTATATTTTGCCCACATTGCTTTATTAAAATCTTCCTTGTCATGAGACATTGGTCTTTCAAAAGGCCTCTGGCTTCGGCTATGCTACCAATACTGGGTTCTCACAGGGACTCCTCTCAGATATCACGTTCTTGTCCCATGTCACAGATCCTGCAAGTTTCCCCTTTCACATTCTTCAGTAGTTCATAGATGGGGTAGATGAAATGACATCCTTTCTTAATTTGCTCAGGTGAGTAATAATCTTATTTCAGACATGTATTTTTTGATACATAGAATTTGCCAATTTCCATTAGTATGTAGGAAAGTTTTACAAAGTGAAATATGACAAACTTATTGGTCCATTAATGTGGGTGGGCAACAAAAGAGTGTAGGTACTGTTGTTGAAGGCCTGAAGAGACATCAGTGCTGCTTGCGAGTAGCTTGACATCACAGCTGATGTGATAGTAAGAAATGATCCTTTGGGGGAAAAATAAATGCTATTTCAGTGGCTTGCCCTAATTCTAAGTATACATTTGTAAATAGACTTGTCAGCAAGTCCAGAACAATATTTTGACATTTGAAATCAACTGAAATGCCAACACTTCAGATAAACATATGTTAACATGGCAAAGTGACACCATACAGCAAG
The DNA here is from genome assembly GCF_963924665.1 of Micromys minutus. Taxonomy (NCBI): domain Eukaryota; kingdom Metazoa; phylum Chordata; class Mammalia; order Rodentia; family Muridae; genus Micromys; species Micromys minutus. The sequence continues at coordinate 18,882,949 of NC_137953.1, read as the reverse complement.
AGAAAACCTGTCGTTGGTGTAAGACATAAAAATCCATTTTTAACGAAATAACTTTTCTTCATGTGTATATAATTTTTTTCAAATACTTAAAACAACACATATCCAATGGTGCATATAACTATATAATATAGAGTAGTGAAAAATTGAATTTCTGAAAATAAAAATACTTTAAGAATCTAAAATGGCTAGAGTTGAGAAAATAGTATTTACTGAGGAAAAGGTATTAAATAAAACATAAGAGTGACATGTGATTATTACTTGTACAAGCACTTAGGAAAAATAGAAAGAACTTAAACTTCCTCAATACTGCTTTATAGACATACAAAGTAGGGAATTTAGATAGAAAACACACACAACCACTTAGAAACTGAAGCTACTGGTTTTGCCTTCAGATCTGGATATTATTTTTTTTCTGTCCATTGTCCATAGTGGTCAGGAAGCATCTTAGACGTTCTCCAGAGATGCTCTCTATTGTTTGTTGGTTAGGAATGGAGTCTTTAGGTAAATGGAAGCATTGACTTAATTTTGAGTGACACTGTAATCAGTATGATACTCCTATAGGTCTCTGGAGGTCTATAAACATGACATTACTTTTCTTTCACAAACAGTCATAACAAGGCAATAACTCTGATAGCTGAGCAGCTCCTAGATCCTCCAGTCTTGCACACTCTCTTCATTTTTCTGTCAATAGATCTGATGTGCTTTAGCTGTTGCAATCTCCTGTATGGGTGTGTCCAAACCCTTATACATTTTTAATGTTTCTGTGTAAGAAGTATGTTCTCCATCTAAGATAGATGCAAAGATTTCCACTACAAATATATCCCAGCATCCCCACCTCCACAAATTCCTGCAGAATACATGCCTGATTGTGTAAAAGTCCCTTTTTTTTCTTTTTACAATCACTCTGTATCTTTCAGTGAGTCAATGTAACAACTGTCACCACCCAAAGGATGAACACATTTGCACTCCAGATCTCAACTCGAAAGTCATCACCACTCATGACAATACAATTACCTAATACTTAAACTTTTTTCCTATTTGTATAGAACTGTCAGAAATGGGCTTCTCATTTCTCCGAATCCATTTATATAAGTGCCTAACTTTTTGCCAGGGGACAATTAGGAAAGAGATGAAAAAAACCAGAAGATAATGGCAGGACCACCCTGGTCCAGTCATGAAAAATATTTACTCAAAGGAAGGCTGATTCCCTCTACAAGGAAAGCGTAAGAGGTTGCTTGTGCCACACACCAATTCAGAGGAATGTAGAATTTAAAATGTCTTACCCATAGCCTTCCCCCAGCATGGAGACCTTCGAGGCATAAGACTGTGGCCATCTGTGCTACAATTATTCCCCAGCCTTATTCTTATTTTTGGCTACACCTACACTTATTTACAAGTTAGGCCAAAGAAACTTTAAAGCTCTCATTGGGACATACAAATTTTATCTTACTTTTTAATTGGACATTAATTGCCTTCAGTTTCCTGTTTAGCCGTTTGGTTTATTCAGACACTTCATGGCAGTTAGCTGAAAGCACAGATCTCACAATGACTCTTACACTGCCCATTAGCATCTGCCCATGCCTCAAACATCTTCCTGTGCCAGTATTACACTTATCTGAACAGCTGTAAGACATCACACACTGACTGCATGAGTTCTCTTTTCGACCCACATGCTGCACACATTCATGGGAGCAATCTAGTAGCAGAGGCCTATGTCGCTGATTGAATCTATGCGGTGCCTCCAGAGAGGAAAGCACTTGTCTGGAAACTGAGGCATCTTTACTTAAAAGACTATTTCTGGTGATGTATGGTGTTTCAGGACGTAATGAGGCTTTGCTCCATTTTCATTCGCTACTCTCCCAGAAGGCACCAAGGTACAGGGTCCAGGCAGGCGCTGACTACATCCTGAACCCCAAAGGCTGTGCCCTTCACTATTCAACCAACACATTTAAAGTCATCTGATGTTCTTTCCCAGCGGCATGTCCTATCAGGTTCATTTGGGACGGTTTGTTACCAGTTTTTCTTTTTTACAAAAAAATAATATTTTAGACAGCGTAAAAATATTTACAAGTTCCAAATTCAAATTTACAGCCAAATAACAAATTACCAGGAGCCTAATTTCATCATCTCTGCTGTTCACACTGGTATCTTACATTTGTGCTGCTGTCATTTTCGATGGCTTTTCTTTGAAAATGTGAGCACATGCCCCTTGTCCTCTTATCCCACTGTTCGCTGTGACCTGTTCATGCCACATTTCTCAGGAAACTCACCATTTACTTTAACTTCTTCAGTGGATAGAATATTAGCTGAGAGGATAAGAAATGACAGGCCGGAAAGGAACCCATGTCTAGGAGAGAGAAGGATTGTATGGATAAGGAAAGGCACTCCGATCCTGAGGTCAGAATCTTATTTGGAGTCTGTGAGCATAGGTGCAAAATGGCAGGATTGCTTCTGTGCTATTTCTTGGTTACAGTGGGCTACTCACACTGTCAGGTATAGAATAGGAAACATGTTGAATTTCTCTAAATTTGAAGGCTTACCACGAGGTGAGAAAGGAAGTCCAGGGAGGATGAATAGATTGCATTTAAATCTCTGGATGTAAGCTGGCACGGAGAGAGGGCAGTCTAAGAAAATTGAAAGGGATGGAGAAAAGGCACCAAGGTCAGGGAGGAGAGACCTTGTGCAGCCTTGATTCAGAAAGGTGTCTCAGATGATTCTAAATGGCTCAGAACTAAGGATGGCTTGGAACTGAGCCCTCCTATCGGAGGTGGACCCTGGTGTTGATGGGGTTGTAAGTTCTGTAAGAGGTGACATTAAATAAAAACCAGGACACAATTTGAGTATCCATGAAATGGCATTAGCAGATACTGATTGGTTTCCATTGCCGAACAGATGAAGTATAAGATTTGTCTTCTTTTTCTAAAAAAAGATTCACATGTCTGAGAAGAATCATCACATTATTCTTCATGCTAATAATAGCAGAGACTTCTTCTCATCATACTATAAATGAAGTCTAACCAGAAACACTGTCTTTCTATAGCACTATATGAATTTCACACTCTCTTCCTAATATGTAAAGCCATTTTTTTGTTCCAAGGAAGAACACAGCAGATGGTGGAATTCTGTGCTAACCTGAAAATGGGTTAGGTATGGTGATACTATTCCTCTGAAGCCCAAAGCAAAACGCTACCCTTATTACATCATCGCAGTCAAGACAGGACAGGAGAGAAAGAGAGAGAAAGACAGACAGAGTCACAGAGACAGGGAGACAGAGACAAGAGGCAGTGACCCACACACAGAAAGAGAAGTCAGTCTCCGAATCTCTCAATGCCTGGATAAGCAAACCTCCATGAAAGTACAATTGCTGAAGGTTCATCAAACATCCAGAGAGGATGGCTACTTTCATAGCATCATCTGTAAGGGAAGACTTCTGAACCCTGTAATGATTTCCAAAGCATTTATTTAATTTTGTAACATTCATTTATTTAAATGTAAAACATTCTAACTTTTATAAATACTTTAAATGGTTAGTCTACTATGGCGTGCTCAGCCACAAGGAATATAGAGAGAGTATACTGTCTTATTAGTTAACTAATTAATTAGCTGCATAGAACTAGATTACAGAATATAAATTCTGTGAGTTTTTAAGCCTATCAAAAGCTGATTTAATGATTGTAACATTTGCATAATTAAGTGCTCTTCTGAATTTTAAGCAAACAGGAAAATGCTACCTTTTCACCAAATGAAACTTAGAATAACAATTTTGGGTCTGTGTCAGGTGGAGTTATCAATTTCACAATTTTGCCTGAGGACAAAAGACGATTTTAGGTTTTTTAACAGCTTTTACAAGTAACACAATAAATACAGAACATGATTGATATGTTTGATGTAACTACTCAGTCACATCCAAATCATGATCAGTGCCCATAAAACTGCTGGTATCACAGGCTTATACAGCATGTCCAAAGTCCTTGTGACTCTGAATGATGATACAGAGAGGCAGACCCCCTGAGTTACAGGTAGGGATCTGCCTGATGTCTCATCTAGAAATCTGGACCTGTAAGAAGACATTGTTTCCAATTTGAAGATAAAGAGATAATACGAGATAAAAAAAGTTCTCCTTCCTCATTAATTTAGATTTTACTTGTGAAATATTTATATAAAGAAAAGCACATGGCTGAAACTGTGTGGCTCAGTAAATTTTCAGCACTGAGATGCTTTAAGTAGACCCCCCCAAAAGATAAAATAACACCAAGGATTAAATTCTCACAACTTTTACCTCAGACTCTATTTGCTATTTTCAAAGATTCCAGGCAATGTGTGTCAAGTTATCTGTTTCTAAATAATTTGCATTACAATGTGAATCACACTATCAACACAAGGCTTGTACAACGCATCTATAGCATAATGTATCATGAGACAACTGTAGAGATGTAGCTATTCTAGTCTCCAAGAACATTTGGAATGTTTCTATTTGGGGAAGTTGGGGATATATTACTGTTCATATTCTTCTATGTGTCTGGTAGCTGAACAGGAGTTGGTTTTCTGGGAGACTATCAAATTATCAAGTGGATGAATGAATGTATTTAAAATCCCACTATAAAAAAATCTATGAGAATTCTCCTTGCTTGTTTTCTTCCCAGCACTGTATACAGTCATATTAGAAATGGTTCTGAAGCAATGTTTTACTTGATTTTATGCATTCCCCGCAGGTAAAGATATTTTAACATCTCATACATACAGTATCATTCTGTCTTTTGTGAAGACTTTTCATTATTTCTCGTATTTATGGCTTTTATTATTGCATTTTTATTGATTTATAAAAGTTATTAATAAAGAGATAATCTTCTCTGGTAAAAATCTTTTATTGTTATTATTCACTTTATGATACATTTTCAAAATATTGTTTTTGTTCAATTTTTTTGTGTCTTAAGAAATATTTTTTATTCAAAGTTACAGATATAGTCTAGTAAATTAGTTTATGGATACTTTAGTACTATTTGTGACAATCTACTTGATGTCAATTTTCATATGTTAGGAGATAGATATTTTTCATACTTTTTGCATGTATATCTGTTTGGCCCAATTCTGTTTAATGAAACGCCCCAGTTTCTACTCAGCACTGTGATACCAGCCCTGAGAATCCAATGTATAAGTGTATGTGTGCATATGTGCATGTGTATGTGTGTGTATGTGTATGTGTGTATATGTGCATGTATATGTGTATGTGTATATGTATATGTGTGTAATTGCTATAAATCTACTGGATCTACCATTTTACAGATATCTAGCCACTTTATTTATGAATGCAGATACCAGAGCTGGGATTTTTTTTCTTGAGGAGTGGCTTAGCTATTAGGAAGCTATCTGAGTGTCTTACAAATTTTGTATTCAGAAAGAAAGTGAGAGATAAGGAAATGGACAGGGGAACAGGCACCTGGGATTTCACCTGATACGGTCTGATAACCTAATGTGAACAGACTCTCACTTTCTACAATGCTCAGTTATCTAATTAGGGATCACACCTTTCCGTGTAGTCTGCCTTCTTATCCTTAAAATTCTCTGCAAAGGTCTCATATATTCAGTTGGTTTAGCAGAGACATTTTATGTTTTCCACTAGTGCAGTCATACTTATATCTAATTCTCTATTTAAATGTTTGTTGTTATCATAAGCAAATATAATTATTTTTGAACATTAATTGTTGCTATAAGATTAAAAAAAACATAACTTAATAATTTTTTCTTAATCCCCTCAAGCTTTCTACATATCCACACATGTATTTGGTAACTTATTTTTTTTTTCTTTCTGTTATGTTGCTTGTTTGCAAAAACCCAAATCAATATTAAGTGAAAATTATTAACACCTGTTAGCCATTAAAATCATAAGATCTTGGTGGTGGAGGTAATAATTACTTTTGCCATCAGGTGACAATTGTCAGAAGAACGAGAATGTTTTCAGCTTGTAGCTTATATCTAGCTTTGTTTTGTATTTTTAACACAAATTGTTATATTTTATTTGTACCTTTTTGATATTGACCTTAACAATCACTTAATCTTCACATTTTAGTGGTAATGCAATGAGTCACAGTGAGTGAGTTTTCAGAGTCAGATGCATCTTGTAGTTCCATGAGACCAGTGAGGTTCACTTCCACTTATGCAGGTTTCAACATACTTACTGTCTTCTTGTCAATCATAATTACGTGATGACATATTTTCTTGGAATCACTTCAGTGTGTCTTTCATCATTGTTATGCTTTCCTTATAAGCGAAAGGACCGGCATCTTACTTTTGTCTTCTCAGTCAGAGTGTGTACCATAGCACCTACTCCTCTAATAATGGTACATATCACCGTAAAACCACTGGTGCTGAATTTTCTGAGTCAATTTTAATTTTAGACTTGAAATGCTTCAGAGTTGCAACACCATTCAAAATGTCAATGTCTTGTTCTGGCAGTCTCCATCTAGATTTTATTTCTCACGATATCTTTATTTTCAAATTCATCAGCATAAATGTACTTCACATTCTCTTCCATCTTTCTATTGTCTGTAACAGTGAGCCTTTTAATTACCTTCAAACATTATGTCCATCAATCTTAAAAGCTACTTTTAGCCTTCCTCCACAACAAGGGGGAATTACTCCCCACCCTGGATCAGCCTTCTGTGTTGCATTTCTTAAATTTTATTAATTTTTTATTCATACTTTTTAGTTTACTTGCAGGTTATTTTTCTTTTAAAACTTGTTGAATGGCCCCTTGTTTTTTCATCTTTTTTTTTGCCTCATTGCATGTCTCTCTAAAAAGAATTATCAGTGTTTTGGGTCCGGGGTAGTGGGAGATACACAGCATCAGGGTATTTGGGGGAGAAGTTAAAGAAAGGAAGACTAAGCCTGAGTTCTATCTGTATGGCTATCCTCTGTTTTCATCAGCTCTATAATTACAAAAGCCCTGGGCCCCAAAAGCCACTAAAACTTTGAAAGCTTTGGTGGAGGCATTGCTAGATTCTCAGTCACTTTTTTAAAGTACGTTTGCAATTTGTTAAGATTCTGCATGTGTATATAAAGTGTTTTGATTATTATTTACATGTAACATTAGTCATATTTACCCCCTTCACTCTTACCTCACGTCTTCATAAAAAAGTCTTTCTACATGCAAAAAAGAAATTGGCAATTCCCTATGTTTAATTAGGGTTGTGTGCATGAATTCTCATGGCAGTTACTTATTGAAGCCTGATCAACTTACTAGAACCTGAAATAGTCACTGAAAATAATTATTCATTCTTAGCCAGCAATCATTGCATGCCAAAGGTTTGTTCAGGTCTTATTCAGATAACCATAGATGCTGTGATTTAACAAGTAAAAAAGCATGTTATGGCCAAAAGAAAGCTTTTTATATCACTTCTCATATGTTCTACCTCTTACTTTTTTCCCATCTCTCTTCTCTATGATTTATAAGACTTAGAAGGGATTATTTGTTGAGTACTGACTGCCCAATATTTATTTCTGCACTTTGACCGGCTTTAAGTCTCCGTGTTAACTATCACCCAAAGCAAAAAGAATCTTCTGTACCAAGACTAAGAGAAATTCTTATTTGTGTGCATAATCAGATTGTTAGATGGCAATTTGACACTATGTTCTTTTAATAACATAGCATCTTTGGATTTCACATTATATTCTTTGACTTCACCAGCCATGTTTTTTTCTCTCTCTCTCTCTCTTGAGAATTAAGTCCCAAACTGACTCAGAAAGCTGTTGGTTACTCACAACAATCATACCATTATTGCACTATGGGCATATCTTACCCAACAGGTCAGTACTGGAGCATGTGGACTCTGAATCTAGAAGAAACCATTAGCGCATTTTCTCTTCCTTCAATCCTTATAATATTCTTCAGTGCTATGAAAACTAACCAGTAGGAAAGAAGCTTTCAGTTGTGTCTTGAAATATCTGTTTTTCATAATCAAGGTGTATATTGTCTTCCACAATAAGATCTAGCCACATCAGCCTGATAACCAAGAGCAAATATCAATAGCTCATATTGCTTTGGAAACCTGTGAGACTTTCTGAACAACAACTCACAGAGTGCTATTTGTGGCTATCAGAGAAGAAACTATTCATGCAGTATACTTCTGGTCATATTATTGTTTTGTGTGATTTTGTTTAGGGTGTGTGTGTCTGTCTGTGTGTGTGTGTTTCTTTGTGTGTGTATGTGTTATTTAGTCTTGTTTTGGTTTTGGTCAGGAACCATTTAGGAAAGGCTAAGCCTGACAGTTCATTTTATTTCATTTTTTTTCTTCGAAGATTCTTCAATGAGTGAGCCCTTGAAGGCAAGAACTAAGGGACAACATCACAGGATTGATTCTTACTATCAATGTCCCTTTCCTGTCATTATTAAATTAATATAGCAATCCTATATAAAAAGCCACCTTATTGGGCAGATTTTCTGTAGAACAATGCAGATATACAGTCTTATAGTGATTCTATATAAACAAATAGATAATTTCTTAATTTCTGATGAGATTATATAAGAATTCCTAAATTTATATCAATAAATATTGGGCCCTTTATAATAAGGCCCTCTGAGATAAGAAAACTGCAATGAGAACTCAGCCCATTCTTACATATCACCAGTTAATTGCTCTGAGATAGAAAAACTGCATTGATATGGATTTACAACTTAGGAATGCATTCCTTTAAGTGCTAAAACCATTCAATAAACATCATAAAAGAAACACTGGGTTTATCAACAAAAGACTTCAATGTTAGCTTAGATATAAGAATTATAGTTTTAGCCTTTCAGTGAATCTCTGAACTTTTTAACAGATGATTAATGTCTCCTTAGATGATTGTTCTTAATGAGAACATCTCTGCTGTAACCTCTTGTAAAATCTATGATTCGAATTTATGTTTAAACTTATGAACTTTTAGAACACCAAGTGATATATTTTCCTGAAAAGGTACAAAAACTAGAAGCAATGACATTAAGTATGCAGAAGGAGAACAGAATAGGAGTATTACAGAGATGAGAAGCTGAACAGATGAGAAGAGATAGAGAAGAAAGCATAGCAAAGAAAGCAGGCCGGCTTCTTACCACAGTACAGATTTTTTTGTTTTTCTTTTTCTTTTTGTTTTGTTTTGTTTTGTTTTTTCCATAACAGCAAGGCAGAATAAGTCTTATTGATAGTTACAAAACTTTTTTATTACACACTCGGGTCTCTTGCATTTATCAGGAGAAAGGTAAAAGCCTTTTCTTTCTCTTTACAATAAAGTTTGGAGCTGATTTTTTTTTTTGGAAGAATGAGTGACTTTGTTCTTTGTTGGCACTTGAGCTTTTTCCCATCATCTATCTATCTATCTATCTATCTATCTATCTATCTATCTATCTATCTATCTATCTACCTATATCTCTATCTGTAGATAGATAGAGAAATAGAGCTCACAAACTTGAGAGAGATCAAGGGGGTCACAGAGGACTGGAGAATGAAATAAGAAAGGAAAATTTATTTTACTATATTTAAATTTCTAAAAAAATTAAAAAATATTTAAAATAAAATTTTAAAACTAAAATTGAAAATGTTTATATGTTGCTGCAATCAAAACATGTTAAATTATTATTTTCTAAGAGACAACAAACTTGACATTATGTAACTGTAGGAAATTATATTAGTGAAACACTGATAAAAGACATTACTGAAGAGGTATTTTTAAAAAATAAATCCTTAAAAATTCTTTTTTAAAAGAATTTTATTGATGTTTATATAGGGTATATATACCTACATACATGAATGTACATATTGGTGATATAAATATACTGTCGTTTAGGCTAATTGATGTGATGCAGTGCAAATAGAAAATGTGTTGATAAAGGAAAACATCTTGATTTAAAAAAATCACTTGTAAATTTAAACCAAAATGTTCTGGCCCTAAATATTTTAAAATCAAATATTTACATTAGAAATACGTATATCTTTTATTTTATTCTTTTCTTTGCTACTTTGTGGGTTTTTCATGGATTCTTCTTCTACCTGTCTCATAACTGTATCTTCTGTGACTCAGCTCAGCTTCTCTTACCTCAACTGTCACCCACTATCTTCTCTTCTCACTCTGATTTCTGATCATACTTTTTTGTACCCTGTATCCTATGCTCCGCTAGCTCTGAATTCTACTCCCAGCTCTCAGACTCTGCTGGACTTTTATATCTTTTGCTGTCCCCCAATTTTCAAAAGAAAACTGACACAGAAGGGCATAGGGTTCCTTAACGACCCAGACACATAATATATTTTATGATACAAATAAACTTGACACTTTTAGAGATAGATTTAAAATAAGGTCAGATAAATGGATAAAACTCTTCCATGTATCTTCTGATAGGCTTTGTCAAGGATTACAAATTTATCTCAAAATGATAAGAAGCTAATGGGAGGTTTGATCTGGGTACATTGTGTATGAGGTTTGATCTGAGCACATCCTGACCTGACTTTCATGGCCTACAGTCCCATGGTGGAGCACTGACAGGGGTCATAGTATAGGCATGTTAAATATAGGTTTTATAGGCTGTTTGGTGACAAAATCAAAAGGTGCTGGTTTAGATTTAAATATCAGCATTGGAAATGATAAGATAAAATAAGTTGCAAATATTGATTCAAACATAAAGGAGTCAGGATTTGTTACATATTGAGAGATCAAACTTTTAAGGTTTTGTTCTAAGAAATGACATACTAGAGATGTTTCAGTTCCTAGCAAAATGTGAACTAGGTAGTTAGAGAGATGATTTGGATTTTAAATAAAATATTTTAAATGCATTGAATTTAAGATTCCTATTAGATTCTGTGTGGAAGGAAGACATATAGGCTTTTGTCAATAGCTCTCCATAGAGAAGTATCAGACTTTAAGTTTGAATATAATTCATGTGAAGTATTGTTACATTTCCCATGAAGACATTAAGAAATGTCTGTCTAGTAGAAGTTTCAATACATGCCATCAAACCTCTAAAAGAATTAAGTACTGACTAAAATATTCATATAGTGCTATGCCAAAATGCCTTTAAAAATCTCTATATGTATCCCTCTTTTGAAAAAAAAAATAAAGTTGTAAGAGAGGAAAAAAAGGCAAAAAAAAAAAAAAAAATGTCTGTCTGCTTCAAGAGACTAAAGAAAGAATTTTATCCAAGTCTGTCTTAGAAAACCAACAAGTTTGTTGAGTGTACTTACATGAATATGAGTTTCAGATTATTTGTGGAAGAATAGAATGGGTGACACAGTAGTTATTGAAAAGCCCCACCCCAAAGTGAGTAACAAAGTCAAAAGCTTCACCACTAAAGATGCTACACTTCTAGTCAATATTCTCCTTCCTATATTCTCTAACACCTCTTAACGATCTTGTGCAGTTTATGAGAAGTATTATTGAATGGAATCTCAGAAGGAGAATTTCGAGATCCATGCACTTCTACTTAGAGAATTAACAGTCCTATTTTCATTGTATGCAAAGGCTTTCTTATCATTGCATAATTTTGACTTCACTGTTGACTTAGTTAGACCCCTGTCACTGTGATGAAATACCATGACTAATACTTTCTACACTGTAGTCCATCACTAAATGAATTTGTAGCTCAAACAAGGCAGCAACTTGGAAGCAAGAGCTGGTGCAAATGCTTATTGGCTTGCTCTCCATGGCTTTCTCTGCCTACCTTCTTCTAGAACTCAAGACCACTGGCCTAGGTATCATCCACAATGGGCTGGGCATTGGGTAATCAGCAACTAACTAAGAAAATGTTGCACAGATTATAGTCCTATCTTATGGAGGATTCTCAATTGAGGTTCTCTGTTTTCTGGTGATTCTGGCTTGTGTCAAGCTGAAATAAACAAGCCAAGACCATTGGCCATTGGTATCATAGCAGTCTACTTTATGCAAGCTGATTATCATCCATGTCTAAAAATAGTTAGGTCTTCATATGTAAATAATATTCTTTTTTTTTGAACAACTTTATTTTAAAAAACAAAGATAAACGTACAAAATTTAAGCATTTTTGCATAAAAGTATACGAATGCTTGGCTTTTTTCCCCAAAGGTTTGATAGTGTGCATTAAGGTCTTATTAGTTACAATGAGCATAAAGTACATGTAAAACAGGTCGTAACCCGGAATTAGTCAAAGTTTTCTTGGTGTGTAAGGATTGAGAATAATGGTTTTTTCTTTTTCTTTTTATTTTCCTGAACTTCACACAGTCTGTGAGTTGTTTCTGGGGTGTTCAGAGCTTTCTGGGGTTAGTATCCTTTTATCAGTGACTACATGTAAATGATATTCAAAGTCTTGCTAAGGTTGCACAGAATAAAAATGTAGACAGAATGTAAGCTTTCTGAAGACTTCAACAAGGACATACCTATGTACACATAATGAGAATAATTTCAACAATGTTATTATGAGTGTCCAGTTATGATAGGGATAGGAAGAATGAAATACAGTATCACTGAATTCAATGGTGATATGTATGCTACCAACACTTTCATCAGCCTAAACTTCTAAAGAAGTTAAGAAAAAATCCAATATTTCATTTAAAATATGAAAAAGTATATTAAATACATGTATAGCAGTATTAATATCATGTAGCTACTGAATAACTCAGCCACTAGAATATGTGTATATTTGTGACTATAATAGGGAATTAATTTTAGAAGTACATGAGAAAGAATTAACATTTCAGCATATTTTGTATACTCTTTATCATCCTTCTTTTTAACGAAGTCTCACAAATCTCCACACAAGATCATCAAGAACAAGGTACTAAAATATAGAATTCTACAGAGTTGTCAGGGAAAATGTTTCTTTTTGTCTTTTTTGGCACCAAATGCATATGACTTCAGTTTCTGAAAGAATGCTGATGTTCTTGTCATTTCTCTTCTTTCCACAGGTGGGGAAGTTCCATACACAACGCTGGCAACCCGGATGATGATGGGGGCTTGGTGGCTATTTGCTCTGATTGTCATCTCATCTTATACAGCAAACCTCGCTGCTTTCCTCACTGTCACCCGCATTGAGAGCTCCATCCAGTAAGTAGGCATAGATTCTAGGTGTCATCACGCATGACCAATGCTGGGCGTGCCACAAAGAGAGCCCTCAGTGCATACATGAGCACTGATAATAAATCGTCACTCTCCTTTTGAGGGAAAGGCTTAATTCTATGACCATTCAGATATCAATCCTAAATAGTTTATTTTATGAAATGTTGATTATAACTTAAATATTGGTTTCTGTCTTTTCCTGGAAATATAATACATCATCAAAAATTTGACATTCACAGAAAAAAGTTATGTCAGGGCAGGAGAAATTTTTCAAAACCATCCTTAACTGAGTTTGAAGAGATCTAATATCCTCTATTGGACTCTAAAATCATTGAATATGCATAGTGTACATGGATACACATGCATAAAATAAAAATAAATAAATCTTTTAAAAGTATACTCTGTTAGAGAAAAATCATAAAAAATTAAAGTGTAAAAATTTTATAAAATAAATATCATTTTTTATGTTTGTGCAATCAGAGTAAATGGTTAAATGGCTAAATTTACTGTGTAAGTGAGAGGGTAAGAAGAGAAGGGCATGCTGAATGACAAGAAGAGAGAGGGCAAGAAAGTATAGCAGGGAACAGACAAAAACTCTGTCCTGGTGACCACATTCTGTTTGTCTGCATTAATACCCATGTGGTCATTATTGCTGCTTTTTTTCCAGCATCAGTAACAATGATGGGAAATGGTTTTTAACCATAACACACTCACTTACAGAAGTCTGTACTTCAGCTCATAGGGCTCTTCCCGTGAGGCCTGTAAACCTGAGGCATTTTTTGCCTTTATGGTTTCACAGTACAGAAGCTGCAGCATCATCATACGGTTTATGCCCCAAATGGGCATAGTGCTTTACACAGTATAATAAGAAACATTCCCCTGAAATTGTCTTATTTAACCAAAACAAAATTATCTTAATTAAAGGTCAACATTCATGGCTCAAAAATGGCTAATTCAAAATGAGAACAACTAGAAATGTAGAAGAATTTTCTAGGGTAAACTTTCCCTTAAAGAAAACTACAAAACTTCTTGCCTGTAAGAAATATGTAAACGAATGCTGTTAGTGACCAGATAGCTATTATATCGGAATGCCAAACCGAGTTAATTATTTATAAAGAAGTACATTGTTTTTCTTCAATCTTCAGTCTGAAATTGAAGCCTTTAAAAATCAACTAGCAATACACACAGGCATTCAATTCCTTTATTCGTTTATGAAAATTTCTAATTTCTCTCATCAAACCATGCTATTCGAATTGTTTTATAATTGTTCCTTTTGCACAGAGTCTTCATACTCTCCAAATTTATACCGGTTATAGCCAGTTCTATGAGCAATACACATCATAAATGATGCTGAGTAAAATGTGGGAGGTTGAATAATAATGAAAACTATTGTAATAGCCTGGGAAGAAAATTGATGAAATTAGTAACATCATAAAAATAATAACCATCATTTAATGATTAGTTACCAGATCCCAGGGTTTGTGCGATTCCATGCACATTGGGTCATTTAATACTCATCACCGTCTTCTAAAATCTGTGCTCTCCATGATGCATTTCACAAATGAAAGAAAAAAAAAAACCAAGGATGAGAAGCTAAGGAAGTTTTGCCCTCACAAAGTGAGTGTCAGGGTAAAGAGCAGACCTTCTTGGTGCCCAGTCCCTGAGCCTCTCTCCCATTTCTTTAAAAAGAAATGCCAGCATTAAGGATAAAGACATTTCATTCACTAAGAATTTAGGGCAAATGATTTACTACATAAAAGGTTAGTCTGAAGCAGTAGCAGTACCTTTTGTGTTTTAGCCAGGTTTATTAGCATACACATCAACCTGAGTTAATTCTATCTCTGATTGTTCTGTGCCACTCCAAGCAAGACATTTTTGCATATTGGATCTCAGAAAAAAATGAACATGTTAAAATGCAAATTGTGACAGCCATGACAGCATATACCATGTATTAATTCCTATAATTAGATTAGTGAACACATCTACTACTGCCCATAATGTTTATTAAATATCCCCAAATGGTACATTTTGAAAGCCACTTTGTGCCTTTGGACAAGCATCTCCTTCCTTCCACCATTTCACAGACCTTTCACCACTGACCCCGTCTTTGATTCCATAGATTTGACTTTGGACCACGGTAATTATGTTTCTGTGTTTGGCTCATTTCACTTAGCCAAGTGATGTCAATGTGATAGCAAATAGGAAGTGAAATAATTAACACTTTTCAGAACAAATTAGAGTCTTAACCTCATTTAAACACTTGTTGGCATCATTTCTCCCTTTCCTTCTTTCCTCTTAACTCTCTCCTATACTCCCTTTCTTGTGTGTGTGTGTGTGTGTGTGTGTGTGTGCATGTGTGAATGTTCATAAGTATGTTAACATAACCCACTCAGTCTGTATAATGTTACTTGTGTGTATGGTTTGGGGGAGTAACCGTTTGGTATTGAATAACCAACTGGTGTGCTCATTCCTAGGGAAGACTTTTCCTTCAGGCCTCCATCCACTTTGTCCATGATTACATGTCTATTGCTATTGTCCTGTTAGGTAGCCATCTTGGTATTCTTTTATGAATATACACTTCCAGAAATACACTACCTTTAAAAACATGCTACTGAACTTGTACATTTAGATATACTTAAGCTTTTGCATATATTTAGTCTTTACATATTTTAAATAAATGACCATATATGAATGGTCCTATACTACATACAATAATAATTACAGTAGTGAAATGATTATGTCTGACACTTACTGAGGACTTGCTATGATCCAGTTATTAAGTAGTTTACAGTTCATATCTCAGTTAGTCTTCAAAATACCCATTACAAGGCATTACCACTATCTCCATTTTGTAGATGAAGAAACTGAACTTTAGAAGATAAATGCTCAGGACGACCCAGATAGCACTGCAGTTGGTTGTCTAACCTTTGTCAACCGATCACCAATCCACAGTCTTGGCACTGTAGTTAGTTCCTGAGCTAGTGCTGGTTCCTCGGTTTGCCTGACCCACTGTTTTGCTGAGGATGCTAGGGTCATTGTGCATGTATGCATCTCTGTGTTTAGTTGTTATGAAATTTATGACACCAGTTTCTCTTTAGACCACTGTAATGTTGGAGGTAGACAAGGCTTCCAAATCTGTATTCCCCGAAGTTTCCTTCAGAAGTAAAATTTAGTAGAAGAAAATGTAATTTTGCATGATGTTTCCCTCAAGCACAGTACTACACTCCAAAGTAACTGAGCATTCATTTCCTTTAAATTATTCCTTTCTACTGCCAACAGCCATTATGAAAACTCTTCAGTGGGTGTAATACATTTCCACTTCTTCCTAATGCTATCACCAGAGTAATTTGGGAAAGAATCAAAATCAAATAAGTTAGTCTGAGTCCCTCCCCAAAGTTACAGAGAACTTCAGACTTCATGTCTTACCTTTGTTGGTAATCACGGATGTTTAGGACACCACTTCAGTACAAAGTTCCATCTGTGAGTAATCACTTTCCGGAGAAGTTCCCACTTTCCCTTTCTCCTGGAAAATTTCCACAGCCTCACACGGTGCCATCTTAAGCCCTGGTATTCATAAAATTAGCTTCTCACTGAATTAAACAGTGAATGTTAACACTTCTCATTCAGCCCAAATTTGCTATACCATTGGGCAACAGAGACTATGTATATATTCATTCTCTTAAATCAGAGGCTCTTCTCCAGACAGAAATGGAAAGAGAAAAATAGAGTGGTGACACTCAGAGAAGAAAATACAGGTCCTTTTGAACAGATATTAGCAACAGTCTGAAATGTGAGAAATGGCTTTATCTTGTAATGGTTAACCCATAGCTTTAGCTGTCCTGTCCCTTCAATGACAGGACATGACAGATTGATGGATGAGAGGACTAGCTCAGGTTCCAAGGGAGAAAATATTAATGACCTTCTCCTTTTTAATTGTAGTTGTCGTTTGTTGATTTACTTAAAATATGCAAGAATGAGTTGAAGCTGTGGATGGCTTAGTGGTTAAGAGTACTTGTTGCTCTTGTAGAGGAACTAGGTTCAATTCCCAGCACCATAGGCTGATTCACAACCATCCAGAGCTCCAGTTCCAGGGGTGTGTGAGACACTTTTCTGTATCCATGGCTATAAGACACACATATGCTACACACGTATACAAAGATAAATAATTCACATGCATAAAAATGTTGAGAGTAGATGCTTGGTTTTTCTATTGGTAGCCCGGAGAAAATGGCAATGAAAGAAGTAAGGACTGAGACTGTAGTTCAGTAGATCACTTGGCTAATGTGACCCAGGTCTAAGGTTCAGTCCCCAGTAACACGTACAGAGACACACTCGACTAGGTTATACCACCATTATGTTTGCCTTTACTTTATTTCACTTTTCTAAAAGCTGTTTATCGTTTAACATCAAAATAAGCAGTTACAGGGAGTCATAATTGTTTGGCTCTACTCTCTCATAACTGCACAGCATGACTAATCTTTGTGACCACACTTGATTAATTTTATTCTGTAGAACTATAGGTAATCTTGGTCTCTACTCAAAGACATCTTATAATTTCACATTTAGTGCATTGACTTTCACAATTCTTCATGTTTAACCAAATTAATTTGAGATAATAGTTCTTTCCAGGACATATAAAAACAACCTATATTATAAGAAGAAATTTGATTATGTCAATGATAAAAACTTTATTAGTCTAAATGTATAAAGGGAAAACTACTTTGTAATGGTCTACAAGCCACATATCACATGTGTAGAATTGTCCAGCTACCACTACAATCAAAATGCACAATGACTCCATCCACACAAAGGTTTTCCTTTTCCTTTATTTGCCCAGTCACATCCTTCTTCCTCCTGTCCACATTCAAGGAAATCGGAGATGTATTTGCTGGCATGTATTGTTTCTGCCACAAGTGCCACTGCCAATCCTGTGGCCCACTTTTCAAGGTAATGTCACTGGGCCTTGCCACTTGATCCTCTAATGCCCTCTAAAAGTCAAAAGATCTGTGTTGGAGGATGCCATTTCAGCCAAGCATCACTGAAATTTAAGCATAAATATAAATTAAAGGAATTATTCACTTAATGGTTTCTCTTCACTGCTTAACTAACCAGCATCAAATAAAGCTGCTGGCAGTGACTGCCAATAACCCTGAGTCAGCTTGTTAGATAAGTATTTTCTTATAACTCATCTTTATTTTCTCTTGTCATAATCAATATCTCAGAGAACACTTAGTCTATGTAGATTCTCTCATATCCACAAATAGATTTTACTGTCTTTCTGTTTTAAACCATTTATACCCGTCTACCACTATTACACTATGAACTCTTTCTGGCCCTGTATTGGCATGTTGCTCTATTGTTTTATCTTTTTAATTAAAATGCATTTCCTTAAGGGCTGCTTTTAATCACTGTTGTATCAACCTGGGAAGGACCTTATGTAGTACCTCATTAAATACTGAGTGCATAGTAGTTACAAATAATATTCAGTCGATAAATAACCAAGAAAGGATTTCTTAAATTTAGCTTGAGACCGTGGAAGTCTACAATGTGCATGTCAACCACATAAAACACAAAAGAAACATTAGAGTCATCCCTTCACGCTGTTATTTCACATAAGAGCAAAACCCTCAAATGATACACTCACTTGCTTTACACAGTTTCTCACGTACTCTCTCTTCAATTGCTCTGTAGAAGCTCTCAGTAGGGAATTGCACACTTTATTAGGAACAGCCACTGTCAGGATGGTTGAAGAAAGCTGGGCTTGATTCATTGTGCTTCTGTGTTTCATTGCAGTGCAGAATTGTGGAGGCTTAGCTCCAGAACTCATAGGCATTGCAGACACAGGAAGACATTCATCTCCCAACTCTGCATTGTTCAGAGTTGAGATGGCTTAGTTATCTTGGCATGTAAGCACTAGAGTGATGGATGTTTTATGAGCATGGAGCTATCTAGATGCCATAGACAGAATTTTATCTTCTAAAAAGGGAAGCAAAACCGGAGGACGTATGTGTTGGTCTCTCCAATGCATACTTCACTAGGTACTTAATTAAACCCTGTCTTCCACTTTATTTGTCACTCCCAGGAGACCCAACAAGCCCTTGTACTTTCTAATATGATAAATCAATCAACTCTCTCTCTCCCCCCCCCTCTCACTTACTTATTCTTCTCCCTCTCTATGTTCTGCTCCTTCTTCTAGCTTTGTCTCTCCCCACTAGAAAACTACTAGATATTCAAGATAATAATTTCTATCTTTTCCAATTTTCTTGCTAATTTTCTTTCTTACATGAAGTCTGTTGAAATATCTTTCTCCTGCAAGTTTACACACATTCAAAACCCTGTTCTTGGAAGTTTACCAGAGCAACAGTCTATAAATAGATGGCATTAGAGTACCAGTCATACTTTTGGGGAAAATAATATGGGAAGATCAATGAGGGAAATCATCAAGGTTAGTTCAAATGCAACTTGGTGGTCGCGCACTGGCCTAGCATACAGTGGGTACTAGACCAAGTCATGGGTTAAATAAGTCAAAGAAAAATGTCAGAACCGAGATTAGCTTACAGAAAACCATACACTGAGACATGATATTGTGAAAATCAAGTCTGAACCACTAGAGTGAGCCATATTGAGAAAGGATCTGTACCTGTTCCCCTGCTGGGGAGAACAACAGCCTCTACTCTCCTGTACAAGTTTCTTTGCTTTGATGCTTCCTGTACATACTATCAAATTTCAGTTTCGAGAATCAGTTTGGTCTATTCTCTTCCTATTTTTGTTTGTGTGTTTTTGGTTTTGGTTTTGGTTTTGCCAAAGAAAACAAGTTGATTTAAAGTTGTGGCTCTTTCTACCTCAGCCACAAGTTGTGGAATTTCTTTGAAGATATTAGTCTAATTTGTTTTTCTTCCTCTTTGTAACTACAATAACTTGATTGAGTCCACATCTCTTTATTGTTTTCCCAGACTAATTACTTTCTTTCTTCTAATGTTTACTGTTTCTTTAAAACTAATCACTAGATTATTTCTACTTATTTATTATCTACTCCTACATTCACTACATAGTATCTTAGCATACATCATACTATGTATGCTCCTTTACTTCTGAAAATTATTAAAGTAGAAAAAATATATTTAAAAATTGACTATGAAATGTATCTTCAGAGTAGCCACATCAGCATATTATGGTTGATTCTGCCCTTAATGTTCTATTTTCATAATAGAGTTGGAAGAAAAGCATGACTCACTAGAAACATGGTCTGATGGTTCATTTACTAACTTACATGACTAAGGAAACAGTAGAGGACATACCTTGATCCCATATCCCAATTCTCTTTTCTACTAAAATAAAACAAGTGTTTTTCAGTTTTTTAAATTTCAAACACTTTTTCATAGATATATAAGTACCAATGTAGAAACACAAGAAACATAAAATAACAGGCAGTATAATTTCTGCAAGAATCACTACTTCTACTTTTATGAAAGTCACCAAGGATTAGTCATATGAAATCCCAAAGAAATAAGCAAATGATCAGAAGAATGTTCAACAAACTTAATGAACACATGAATAAATCTAGAATGCATTCAATTAAACAGTAATAGCTGAAGTATATAAGGAAGTCAAAATAGGCTATGAAATAAGAAATTAGTAAAAGATGTAAATGCTGACAACTTCAAATTGAAATCTTGGAAATGATGTCTCAATACATCTGCAAAAGTCTCTATGGAAAGCCTCACCAGTTGACTAGGTCAAGTGAAAAATAGAATATGAGGGACTGAGGACAAGGTAGATTATTAAACATTCCAAAAATGTCAAAGATGAAACAATGAACTCTGAAGGAAATATACAGGATCAATAGAACAGCATTAGATGACCAAATCTACCAATAATGAGCATTAACGAATGAAAAGAATGCCAAGCTAAAGGTACAGAAAATATACTTAATTAAATCTTAGAGTAAATTTAAATAAGTCTAAGGAAAGAAACAGTCATCCAGAAATCTGGGATACTAGGATCAGTAAATGAATAAGACCAGAAAATAACCTCTCAAAGAAAGAACAGTGAAACCTCTAAGAGAAAGACACCAAACCAACAAAGATAAATCATCAGAAAACAACTCCTAAAGGACAATGACTGCCATGTGTCATAATTAAAGCAGAAAGAAAATCTTCTGTAATAAACAAAAGCTGAAGTCTTTGATCTTATGCCAGTTCTATAGAATACATATGATATTGTTAAATATACTCTATATGTACAAATTCAAGTAGGAAAAAAATCAAATACTTATTTGTGTGTGATTTAATATTATACAAAGGCACCTTAAAGACTACAAGAAAACTATTGAAACTATACACACATTGAACAGTAACAACATACAAAATCAGTAGCTTTACTAGACTAAAAATAAAAAGAAACAATGATAAAAAATCATAATACCTATAACAAACATCAAGAGCACTTAGAAATACAAATAGAGGAACAGGGAATTTGAGAAAGAAAATTATTCAGAGACTGTCTCACCTGGTGATCCACCCAATATGTAGCCACTAAACCCAAGCACTATTGCTGATGCCAAGTAGTTCTTACTGGCAGTAATCTGATATGGATACCCCCTCAGAGGCTCTGCCAGAGCCATACTGATAGAGATGAGGATGCTTGCAGCTAACCATCAAACTGATCATGAGGACCCAAATGAAGGAGCTAGAGAAAGGACTGAAGGAGCTGAAAGGGTCTGCAACTCCATGGAAAGAAAAAAATGATCAACTAACCAAACCCTCCACAGCTATCAGGGACTAACACACCAACCAATGAGTTTGAATGGAGAGACCCATGGCTCCAGGTGCATATGCATTAGAGGATATTATTCTCTGGCATCAATGGGAGGAGAGGCCTTTGGTTCAGTGAAGGTTTCTTTTCTGAGTGTAGGGGAATGCCAAGGTGCTGAGGTGAGAGAGGGTGGTTGGAAGAGAGAGCACCTTCATGGAGGCAATGGGAGGGGGAGGGATTGAGAGAAGAGGATAACATCTGAAATGTAAATGCAGAGAATATCCAATAAGAAAAAAGAAAAGTAACTCTAACTAAGTTTGTGAGAGACCTATACAATAAGATTTATAGAACACAGAAAAATGATATTTAAAATACAGAAGATTGGAAGATATTCCATGATAATGGGTCTATAGGACTGGAAACTTAAACATGGGTATAATGCTTAATGTGTTATCCCAATAAAATTACCAAGGGTATTCATTACAGAAACAGGTAAAACAAACTAGTCTACAATTCATATAAAAGAACAAATAATCCAAATAGCCAATGCAACTATAAAAAAAATGCTGAAAATGTTACAATAAAGCACAATTTCCAACTTCAACTTACAGTATGTCACTATAGTAACAAAAACCACAAGAAACTGACACAAAACAAACATTTAAGTCAATAAAGTAGAGAATAAGATAACTCAGGATTAAATATATATAACTATGTCCATGTGGCTTTTTTTAACAGCATTTTTTGAGGAAACATAACCTATTCAGGTAATAGTAATAAAAGGGTCAGGTATCCCCACTTAGACTGAACAATGTAGTGTTTACCCTTGCTAAACTAAGTTCAGAATATATCAATACTTTATTATAAGTTAAATTCTGATACAATTAGAAGAAACACTTCAGTATATGTTTATAAGCAAGGTCTTTCTTGAAAAGATTCCAGGAACTCAGGAAATAATCCTAAGACTTAACAAAGCCTTTATATAGGATTGTATAAAATTTAAACTTTCTGCATGGCAAGAGAACTTTAGTTAAATGAAGAGACAGACTAACAAATGGGAAACTATCTTTGTTATTGGGATACCCGATAGAGCACCAACACCTGAGAAATCATAAAACCTAGTACCCAAACTCAACAATTTAATCAATGAACAAGTTAATGAAATGAATACACACTTTTCATAAGAAATGGAAATGACCAATAAACATGATAAAATAAAAATATTCTTAGAGTTTAGGAAAATGAAAATTAAAATTACTTTGAGATTCTATCTCACCATTCAAAGGTCTGTCTCAAACAAAAATGAGAAACAGCAAATTTTGCTGAGGTAATGGCCTTGTTGCTTTTGTGGATGAAAAGTCGTCTTTATATCAACTATGCACAGCACTATGGAAATCCCTCAAAAAACTAAAAACACACTGTGCCATTGTAGTGGTGCACACCTTTAATCCCAGCACATGGGAGTCAGAGAAGAGGAACTTTGTGAGTTTGATGCCAGCCTGCTGGAGAGAGCAAATTTCAGAAGAGCCAAACAGAGAAACACTGTCTCAAGAAAAGAAAAAGAAAGAAGAAAGAAAAGAAAAACTAAACCAAAAAGAGAAAAAGAGAAAAGTCACCAAAAATAAAAGTACCACGCTATAGCCACAACAAAAGGATTCTATGAGAACATATCACGCAGGTCTTTCAATATCCATATTTTGCAATTCAATTCACAATAGACAATTTATGGAATCAGCCAAATCGCCATCAGTTGTACTGTGGGTAGAGGTGGTCAAAGTACATGATGCCTGAAACATAGCACTATGTACAGCGAATCTATGGCAAGGCAAACAATAAAAGGGGCAAAGGGGAAAGAAAAGGAAATGTGGAAGAATTCTATCAGTCACACTTCTGTCTTCCTTTTCTGCTTCTGTGTTTTTAACTCCCACTTTCTCTCCTGACTCCTCTACTTGGCTAGCAACCTTGGTGTGTTTGCCTCCTTCCTACACTACAGAGCTATTAGACTCCATTAGCTTAGATGTTTTTTTAGTTTCTCCTTGTCTTGACATTTAAGCATACTCAGTTCATTTTGATGGCTTTATTCTCCTCTCCTACGCACATGCACTCCTAGTAGACTCCTCATTGTCAAGAACTGATGCTAAGAATGAGGTTGGAGAAGAGCCAGATGTGTGAGAAAAAGGAACAGAGAAAACAGAGGAGCAGGGTCAGCAGTAGCTGATTTAGGATGTTTTCCAAGATGTTTGAGGTTTCCATCAGAAAATGCGGCCAGTACTTTAGATTTCCTGTTGAATTTAGTTTGGAGGAATATTTGCAGTTTGGGTATCTGAACCTTGTGCTTCCAGTATAGCTTCTCAGTAGCCAGATGCTATACTAACATTAGTTGAAGTTGATTGAAAACAAAGTATCACTTAGATGGAATACAATTCCACTGAATCATACAGAAAATACATAATTGTTTTGGAAAAGTCCCCAGACTCACTGCATTGAGAAGGACTACATCTTTTGGCAGTAGTGAATTTTAAACTATCAGTAGAGCCTTAGTCTCCAGTTCTGTTGTAGAAAGGCACAATCTCTGCTTTTGCAAAGATTCACAAACAGCCCAACTTGTCATAATACTGTGAGAAATAGTTTCATTTGATC
Organism: Micromys minutus; assembly: GCF_963924665.1. Taxonomy (NCBI): domain Eukaryota; kingdom Metazoa; phylum Chordata; class Mammalia; order Rodentia; family Muridae; genus Micromys; species Micromys minutus. Next base: position 18,858,505 of record NC_137953.1, on the reverse strand, counting down.
TTTTTGCTGGCTACTAATATAGTTTAGAGTTATTTAACTTCTTTCTCTTCAATCTCCACTGACACCCTGACTTATAAAGCTTCTGATGATATAATTAATATTTTCCATGCCTTACAGAGATCTACAAAAATTTACAGATTGCCATTGATTGTTCATTTGAATTCATACTGTATTTTATTGGGACCATTGTTTTATGGAGAATTAGTATGTATTATTGTACCATAGCTTGTTAATAGGCCAGGTGCAAGGTGATGATCAATGCTTCAATGTCAGCCTTGAAGGGTATATTGAATAAAGTAGTTTTTCACAAGTCAGCATTGGTCTGGATACTAATTAACATTTCAGTGTTGATTTGAAATATGGAATAGGGAGTGAGCTTATTAAATATGCAGATTACTCTTCATTGAGTAGAGGTGATTATTGACTAGAACCACACGTTAAGAATTTATGAGGACCTTGACAAATTAAGCAAGGTGATTATAAGTAAGATGAAGTTTAATGAGGACAAATAAGTGATAATTTACTTTGTGTGTGTGTGTGTGTGTGTGTGTGTGTGTCTATGTGTGTGTGTATAATAAATCATATTTAGGAAATACAAATAGTTTCAGAATAAACCATCTGATAATTCCAAATTTTAAATATGGTATTGGTGTTCTTCAAGAAAATGAGAAGTTACCTGTAGCATAAAATTTTCCAACTCCTTTAAAGATCACAGTGGCCTCTTTAGTATTTGAGAAAACAATGGGTAGATAATAGTTCCAAAAAGTGATCAATAGATTCTAGGGATAAGAACTAAAGGAAGATATTATTTAACTCAACAAGGGAAGGGCTTAAAGGATAAAAAAGGAACAAAGTATGCATTATCTAAAGAAATAACATTGTATGGGTAAGTGGCTAAGAGCAGACTTACAGGTTTCTCTGAAACAGTTTTGAGATTATCCTTGAGCCAGAATTTCCTGGTGTTCTGTTTCATAAATAAAGTAAGTTTCTCTGGCAGGTATATGTACCATAAGGCACCGATAATACGGTCACTCAGTGGCAGTCATAGCTCCTCGTTGAGTTCTGATGTTACTCTTCAGAATTCTTTCTTAACCCAGGTTAAAAATAAAAAAAAAAAAAAAAAAGAAAGAAAAGAAAAGAAAAAAAAAACATTATGTTTGCTCCTTACACACCAAGAAAACCTTGACTAATTCCAGGTTACATTCTGTTTTGCATGTACTTTATGCTCATTGTAACTAGTAAGATCTTAATGCACACTGTCAAACATTGTTTAAAAAAAAGAAAAAGAAAAGCCAAGCAATGACAAAAAATGTATTCGTATTCTTTTATGCAAAAATGCTTAAAATTTGTACATTTATCTTTGTCTTTTTTAAATAAAGTTTTTCAATTAAAATAAGCAGTAGCAAAAACGAAAAGAAAGAAAGAAAGAAAGAAAATAATCCTCTTCTGGAAATACATACGAATTAATGTAGTACTGTATATATATTTAAGAACATAGAAATTTAAAACTCCATTATACTGTTTTTGAAATCTAAAAAGTTATGTGAAGATTTTTTTTTTTTTTTTAGTTTAAAGATGACAATCAGCTAGTTGTCAATGGTGACATTAATGGAAAGCTAACCATACAAATTTAGAGAAAAATTTATGTTCATTCTTTCTTCTTATTGACTTATTTTATTTATTTACATTCCAAAATTTGGCCCCTTCTTATCCCCTCTCCTGATTTATTCACCCCCTCCTCCTACCTCTGAGAGGGTGAGCTCCACTCACCCACCCCTTCCTCACCCCCACCAGCATCCTTCCTTCCTGGGGCATCAAGCTTCCACAAGATTCAGCACATCGACTCCCACTTAGGCCGAATAAGGCAGTCCTCCATTACACATATACCTGGGGCCACAGAAGAGCTAATGTATGCTCCTCTGTTTTCCCCTGGTCTCTGGGAGCTTTGAGGGATCCAGGTCAGTTGACACTGTTGTTCTTACTATATGGTTACAATCCCTCTCTGTTCCTTTAGTCTTCCCTTCAACTCCTCCATATGGGTCCCCAACCTCAAGCCAATGGTTGGCTGTAAGTATCTGCATTTGCTTTAGTCAACTGCTGTTTCAGTCACTGTCATCCACATTGAGTCCTGGTAGCTTCTCACATCCCAGGTCTCTGAAACCTTCTAGTGTCCCCGCCCTGCCCTCAATCCTAACTACTGCATATTTTGATTCATTCTCCTGGTCCTCTGGGCTTCTTCTGTCTCCAACCACCACCTGATCCTGCTTTTTCCTTTCCCCTTTCCTCCTCCCCTCTTCAACCCAGGTTTCTGCCTCTGTCTGCCTCCCATGATCATCTTGTTCCCCCTTCTAAGTGAGCCTGTTGAATCCACACTTGGCCTGTCCTTGTTCTTAAGCTTCCTATGGTCTGTGATTTGTTTCACCAGTGTTCTGAACTTTTTGGCTAATATCCACTTCTCAGTGAGTACATAACATGCATGTTCTTTTGGGTCTAGGTCACCTTGCTTAGGATATTTTTCTAGTTCTATCCATTTGCCTGAAAAATTTATGATGTCCTTGTTTTTAATAGATGAACAGTACTTTATTGTATAAGTGAACCACAATTTCTATATCTATCCTTTGGTTGAAGGACATCTGGATTTTTTCCAGCTTCTGAATATTACACATAAGTCTGCTATGAACATAGTGGAGCATGTGTCCTTGTGGTATGGTGGAGCATCTTTTGGGTATATTCTCAGGAGTGGTGTAGCTGGGTTTTTAGGTAGAACTACTCTGAGAAACCATCAGGTTAATTTCCAGAGTAGTTATACAAGTTTTCGATCCCACCAGCAATGGAAGAATGTTTCTCTTTGTCCACATCCTTGAAGGCATGTACTGTCCTTGAGTGTTTGATCTTAGCCGTTCTGATTGGTATAAGGTAGAATTTTATGGTCATTCATTTTGACTTGCATTTCCCTGATAACTAAGGATGTTGAACATTTCTTTAGGGGATTCTCAGCCATTTGAGATTTTTCTGTTTAGCTCAATAACATTCTGTAATTGGGTATTTTTTTTTTTTTTTGGAGTCTGACTTCTTGAGTTCTTTGTATATTTTGTATATTAGCCCTATATTAGATATAAGATAATATAAATTGTAAAGGAAGAAGTCAAAGTATTATTATTTGTGGATGATAGGATAATATACATAAGCAACCACAAAAATTCCACAAGAGAACTTTTATAGCTTGTAAACAACTGAAGCAAAGTGGCTAGATATAAAATTAAATAAAAACAAACAAACATAACCACAGTAGACTTTTTTTATACAAATGATAAACAGGTTGAGAAAGAAAATAGGAAAAAAGAACTCTTCACAATAGTTACAAATATAAAATATTTTTGTAGAACTCTAATCAAACAAGTAAAATATCTGTATGACTACTTCAACTCTCTGAAGAAATTGAAAAAGACCTTAGAAGATGGAAATATGTCCTATGTTCAGGAATTGGTAGGATTAACATAATAAAATAAACAGGCATCCTACCAAAAGCAAGCTACAGATTTAATGAAATCCCCATCAAAATTCCAGCACAATTCTTCACAAATATTGAAAGAGCAATTCTCAACTTCATAAAGAAAAAGTTAAAACCCGGGATAGCAAAAACAATTCTTAACAATAAAAAAATTTCTGGGGGAAATCACCATTCCTGGCATCAAGCTGTACAGTGATAAAAACTGCATAGTATTTGTACTGAAACAGACAAGTCGATCAATGGAATAGAATCAGTGATGCAGAAATAAATCCACACACAAATGGACACTTGATCTTTGACAAAACCAAACAGTGGGGAAAAATAGCATCTTCAACAAATGATATTAATCTAACTGGTGGTATGCTTATAGAAGAATGCAAATTGATCTATTCTTATCTTCCTATACAAAACTCAAGTCCAATTGGATCAAGGACCTCCACATAAAATGAGACATATTGATTCTAATAGAAGAAAAAGTGGGAAAGAGTCTCAAACTCATTGTCATAGAAATTTTTCCTGAACGGAACACCAATAGCTCAGGCTTTAAGATCAACAATTGACAAATGGAAACTGAACAGCTTCTGCAAGTCAATGAACACTGTAAATAGGATCAAAGATCTTTATGCCCATTTTTAATGAGCTAAGACATATTAATAGAAAATGGGAGAACAAACTATGATTAACTTGACAGCATCCCAGGCCCCATCTCAAGGAAGTTTACTTCCTTCTGACTAGTCTAGAATTCACTGTGTAGGCTGGGCTGCCCTCGTACTCATGAAAATACCCCTGCCTCTGCTTTCCACGAGTATTAAGATTGATGGCGTGCATCATAACACCAAGTCCATTTTACTGTTTTCTGTTTTATTTTGCTTTTGATTTTAAACAGGTTCTTTCTTTTAAGATCAGGCTGGCTCACAGTCAAGGATACTCAGCTTCCTAAACGTTTAGGTTTCAGATGAGTACCAAATACATGGCATCAAATATTTTTTGTGATGTATCTTTTAGGAAATACTGAACATTCCTGATATCCCCTGTCTTATCAACACCACCTATGTTATCCACACACGTGATTCAGTCTTTCCTTTTAGAAGGGAAATGTAGATCTTCCCATGGGCAGTTGTATCTTCTACTAAGTTGTCTAAGCCATCCATCTTTCTCACATCTGTTTCTCACAAACTTCCAAACTACCTGTGACCACTACAGCTAAACCATTTAAAGGAAACGGTTACTCCTAACACATTTGCTGAAAAGAATGTCTTGAGACCCATAAATATTTTAGGAAAAGCTCCAGTGGCATTTATTGAGTAACTATTTCCTGAGGACATAGTCCCCCCCCCCAAACAAAAGGCATTCTAGAAAGAAGAAATGTATTTGTGCATGTCACTGTATGCTTTTTCTAAACAAAGGACATTTGGAACTCTGACTTGTATTGAGCAGTTCTAAAAAATAAATATCAGAAGTATCAAGAGCTATATATACTTGGGCAGTATATATAATAAAATTGGATCAACCAGGAAAACATTAGCATGGCTCCTGAGCAAGGATGGCATGCACATTTGTGAAGCATTCCATGTTTTAAGCCTGTTATTTTCTAATGAGAGACAGAAAGGGAACTGATCTAGAGGGGAGGAGATGATGAGAATGAATGGGGAGGGACAAAACGAGCCAAAACATATAATCAGGATATGTTGAATGAGAAAAGCTGTTTTAAAGAAACCAAAACTATAAGCAATAAGTAAGTAAATAAACATCCAGTTGTTAGTGGCAGCAAATTCTGTAATTCAAAGATATGGAGGCAGGAGGAAGATTAGTAGGATTAGGAGGTTAATATCAGCCTCTACTACATGAAAGATTGAACACATCTAGAAGAGTCCAGAGCTCATGAAATAGAGGATACTTTTGCCTAGTGTCCTCTGTAGTAACACAGAAGGGAATCTGGGGGAAGTTGAGGGTTTCAGGACACAGGTAGAGAGAAATCTGAAACAAAGACAGTGACGGAAACACTGAAAGGTATTACCTCATAGACTTAAAACCCCTTTCTGCCTTCTCATTGGTTAACAAGTGTGTTTTTCATTACAGTACCATGCTGCTTTTACTACTATAGCTCTGTGGTAGAATTTGAAGTTAGAGATGCTGATAACTCCAGTAGTTATTTTATAATTCAGGATTATTGGTGGATTAGTCCCTGGGAGCTCTGGAAGTTATGGTTGGTTGATATTCTTGTTCTTCCTATGAAATTGCAAACCCCTTTAGCTCCTTCAGTCCTTTCTCTAACTTCTTTACTGGGGTCCCCATGCTCAGTCCAGTGGTTGCCCTTGAGCATCCACATCTGTAATGGTCAAGCTCTGGCACAGCCTCTCACATAAAAACTATATCAGGCTCCTGTCAGCACCTTCTCTTGGCATAAGCAATAATGTCTGGATTTGGTTGTCTGCAGATGGGATGGATCCCTAGTGGTGCACTCTCTGAAGGGCCTTTCCTTCAGTTTCTGCTCCAACCTTTTCCTAATCTCTAGGTTGCCATTTTTTCCTGACAACAGTGTCATTTGCCATACAGAAGCTTTTCAATTTTATGAAATTCCATTTGTCTATAGTTGATCTTAGAGCCTGGGCCATTGGTGTTCTGTTCAGAAAATTTTCCCCTGTGCCGATCTGTTCGAGGTTCTTTCCTATGTCTTTTGCTTGCTGGATTAGCTACCTAAGGTAATATTTTGTGGCTATTGTAACTGGTTTTGTTTCTCTGATTTTTCTCTCAGTGTGTTTGTCATTTGTATACTGGAAGACTACTGATTTGTATGTGTGTGTGTGTGTGTGTGTGTGTGTGTGTGTGTGTGTGCGTGCGTGCTAATTTTGTATCCTGAAAGTGTTAATCAGATAGAGACATTTCTTGGTATAGTTTTATGATCTTTTATATTTTCCCTTCCAATTTATCTCTGCTTGATCCCCTTCAGTAGACTTATTGCTCTAGGTAAGACTTAAACTAAGGGGGAACATCCTCCTAGAAGCAGGGGGGAGGGGGATGGGATAGTGTATTTGTGAAGAACAAACCAGGAAAGGGAATAACATTTGAAAAGTAAATAAATAAAATATCCAATTTTTTAAAAAAAGACTTAGAGCTCAGAATAGGTATGATCTAGAAAGTCTTGTCTGTTTCTTAATTATAATGAAAATGCTTTGAGTTTCTTTCCATTTACTGTGAGGTTGACTGTGAGCTTGCTCTGTAGTGTTTCCTTTATTATGTTGACGTATGTGTTGGCAGCATTACTTCTCCTAGAACTACCAGAACAAAAAGTATTGAATTTTTTCAAAATCCTTCTCCATATCTAGTAACATTATCATATAGATTCTGTTTTTCAGTTTGTTTGTGTGGTGTGATATGTTTATTGACTTACATAGGTTGAGCCATCACTGAATTTGTGGGATCAAGCCTATTAGGTACATAATCCTTTTGATGTGTTCTTGCTTTGGATTACCAGCATTTTATTGAGAATATTTACATATGTATTCATAAAGGATATTGGCTTGTCATTTTCTTTTTTGATGAAATGTTGAGTGATTTAGGTGCCAAGATGCTAGTGGCCTCATAAAAAGAATTAGTTAGCATTCTTTCAGTCTCTATTTTGTGAGATAAATAGAGCTATACTGGCACTAATCCCTCTTTGAAGATTTGATAGTATTCTTCATTAAATCCAGTTGAGCGCGGGTTTTGTTGTTGGGAGGCTATATACTACTGCTTTTACTTTACTAAGAGTTATGGTTATATTTAAATTCCTTATTTAACTTGACTGAACTTTAGTAGGTCAAAATATCAGTAAATTCACCAATTTCTTTTAGGTCTTACAGGTTGGTTGAATACAGGTTCTTTTTTGGGGGGGGGGGGTTGTTGTTGCTTTCTATTTGGTTTTGGCATTATTTTAAATATGTCCTTATGATTCTCTGGATTTTCTTGAGTCCTTTGTGATAGCCTCTTTTTATCTCTAATTTTGGTACTTCTATTTTCTTTTACTTAATTTGGTGAAAGGTTTATCACTGTTGTTGATTTTTCTTAGATGACTATCTTCTTATTTCCTTGACTCTATATATTATATTTTTGTTGGTTTCTGCTTTATTGGTTTTAGTTTGATATTTTTTTCAACATGTACTCTTTTGGATATGGTATTTTTCCTTTTTTAGTATGTTTGTTTTATTTTGTTTTTTGACACAGTTTTATGAATTTTGTGACCCATAGGTTTGGGTACAATATGTTTTCATTTTCATTCACTATCAAAGACTTTTGAACTTTTCTTTTTATGTCTTATACCCTTGTTGGTAAGGCTTATCTCTGAGATTTCTGTCTCACTTCCTAAATATATTTTATTTACAGTTTTATCTCATGTGTTTTTCTTTGATCGTTTTAGTTCTTATTTCATATATTAAACAATTTTTATGATTTTTTTCTATTTGTCTCTGTTATCACAGACTTCACTAAAGGATTTACTCATATTATCTTCCAGTGAATATATATTGTCTTGGCTACTTGTGTTGTATTTTGTAATTGGTGTCAAAGAATTTGGAGTTAGGATGCTTGAGGTGAATTTCAGTGTTGCCATCTGGTCTTGTCTTTGTTCAGTGAGTGTTCCATTCTTTGATTCTCTTGCTCTCTCTGAATCTTATGAAAGATGGCAGCTGTGTTTCTCTGGCAGAGCATGCTACTCCAGCCTGGGTGGGTGGAGGAAAAAAATAGAAGTGAGCTAGAAGAATAGGCTGAGTGGGGGTTTAGGAAAGAGTCAAGGTGATCCAGTCCACAGCAAGATGTGGGGTCCTCCAGGCTTTAGAACTGTGGCAGGAAGAGGAGATCCTACAAAGTAGGTTTTAAAGAAGCAAAGATCAATTTATAGAAATAGGAATGAACATGATACAGAGAACCTGCTAGTCTGGACCAAGAGTTAAAATTCTTTAGTGAATGGAGTTGAAGTGTGTGTGTGGGGGGGGGTGTGAGTAGATGATGCTCTTGTAGACATGCTGTTACCAGGTTGAAATTTAGAATGGAGACATTGTGATGGAGGACTGAAAGGATTGTTTCAATCTCCTACCTGTGTCACTGTTGACACAGTGGACACATAGGGGTGGCCATGGGGGTTTGAGGTGGTCCCAGGTAGATAGTGTTTCTAGGTATCTGGGAATGAAACAAAGGAATGGGAATGGACTACATGGGAGGTATAAAAGGGCTCGCAAGAAGGAGAAAAACTGAGGCTCCAGACATGGGAGGTGGGGTGGGAGGAGGGGCACCTGCAGGCAGTCTGCTACAGAGCTGAGGATGACACTGGAGTGACTGCAGCAGAGCAGAAACCAGAGTCTGAAAACTACATTCTCCTTCCGATACGAAGAAGGCTTCCTTCTGCCACTTACTGTCAATATCCTTCTACAAACATGGTTCTGAGGAGATGGGGTATTTTCCTGAGAAGGATTTAGTAAAACAAGCAATGGCATCATCAGTGAACATAGCCATTAGCCAGGCCACCACCAGGAAGGGAAACCGCCATGAGAGGGTACTCAATCCTTGCTTCTGAAAGAAGACAGTGTGTACTCTTCCTCCTAATGATCAGATATTTACCAGAAAACAAAAACAAACAAATGAAAATGCTGAGGTTGAACAATCTGTAACAAAAATCAATATTAAGTGTTAGACATTCTTCCACAGTCTTGTTATTTCACTCTCCTCTTTATGATTAAACCATCCCTCTTTTCTGTATGATCTAGCCATTTCATGTGCCAGAGTCAGTAGATAGGTTTCCTGTGTCATCTTGCTTCTGATATTTCATCCAGAAGTCACTCAACAGACAAGCATTCCTTCTCTACATTGCTGCTTTCATAAGCAGAAATTCTTCTCTGTTCCAGGCCCTCAAATTGACGGGAGTCATGGACTATGGCCTCCTCGGCTTCTCCAAAGACTTCCCTCAATGCTGTTTGTTTGGATTTCCTTTTTATTTTCCTGGCATCTAAATTTATTTCACATACAAGGCAAAATGTTTTGGCAAGTAACTCACTGGAGGCATTCTGACACTTCACAGCTAATTTTGTTACAGGAGAAATGCCCAAACGGTCTTGCAGAAAGCAAGGCTCTCCTATTGTGAAAGCTACATCTATTGAGAGGCCGATAATATATCGTGAATGTCAGTTTCTTTCCATTAAAACTTTAACAGGAATACTGGCTTTCTTAAATGAAAGTAATGCATTAGGAAGAGTGGATTTAAAATTTTAAAAAGGGGTGTCTGGTTCAATGATGGCTGTTTGCCAGACGAAGAGCTGAGTATAGAATTTCAAATACAAATTTTAAAAACTTCATAAGGACCAGAAATGTGTATCCTTAAAATATACTTAAGAAGGTGATAGTTCATCAAATGTCTCCCGAATGTGGATCCAATCCAGTGTTTGAGGAACAATGAAGAGACACTGCTGTATGATCTCAAAGGGAAAGATTCCACCAGGTAGGAAGAAGCGGTTTGGTGGGTAAATACCTCTAAAGATGTGGAGATGGGATAAATGAAGGAATGAGGGGGTGCAGTGTTAGTTTGTGGGTTGGTGAATGTAGATGAGGTAACAAGCTGTTTTTGACAGAAATAATCTCCAAAATTTCCAAAGTACTTGAAAGCTAATACATTCCTATGATTTTCCTAAGACTATAGGAAGATGCAGAAAAGTCACATATGTAGCAGATGATAGTCTTGTCTGGCATCAATGGGAGGAGAGGCCCTTGGTCCTGTGAAGGCTCGATGCCCCAGTGTGGGGAAATGCCAGGGCAGGGAGTTGAGAGGGAGTGGGTGGGTAGAGGAACACATTCATAGAACTGGGGGCAGGGATGGGATAAGAGGTTTCCAGAGGGAAAAGCAGGAAAGGGGGTAACATTAGAAATGTAAATAAAAAGTATCCAATCAAAAAGAAAACGAAAAAGAAAATATTCATTGATGCCACAGTAGAAGTGACACTAATCACTAAGTGTACTACTGTTCGCATGAAGAACATTCTACCTGTGGGTTAAAGTGCAGATGGTCAAATGACTTAGAAGTAATTGTCTAGATAAAAATGGCAACACAACAGGAATCAAAAAGACAAAGGCAGTGACTGATTTCAATATTTCAATGGTCCAAGGTACCTAATACTACTGAACTTAACAACTGTGCAAAAAAAGGAGCCATGCAGACAGAACAGCAACAAGGAAGCAAGAGCTATTATTGAAGAGCATCTAATTGGTAGGAAAATAAGGGGATGGCAATTACAGAATACACAATAGTAATGGTAACATTAAAGCTGATAACTGCACCTCATAATCAAGCACTTAGACGCTAATCAATAAAGACTGTGTCTTAAATAAAGGACCTATTTTAAACCTCAAATCTCCTTCATACAGAAGCACCATCTGCCTATGTTTAAGAGAAAAAGGAATTTCAATTCAGCCAGGTTTAAATAATTTATTCATCCAGTAAAACACAAGTTTAAATGTCATGTCTTCAAGCCCACGCTTTTGTAAACTAAGGCTCCATCGCCAAGCCTGTCAGGAGAAACTCCCTGGTCTCACTTCCCCAGTCTTATTTCTCAAACCTCACCACCATAGTCCTATTGTGCCGAATTCTTACTCACTTCTTGAATCTGAATAATACATTTCTACCAGGCATTTTCATGGTAAAATTTGTGTCGCTTTATATTCTGGAACAACTTCTAAGCTCTGTGCTTTAGGTATCTCAGCTGCGGCAGCCAACAGAGAGCAGTAGGCTCTGGGCAAGATTTTTATGGGCCACCAGTGATCCTTCTTTAAATGCTCTGGAATCCAAAAGGAGAAACTATAAGCCAACAGGCAGGGAGGCCCGTGCTAGATGGGAGGATGACTGTCTTAGTCCATATTTGTCTTTTCCCTCTGTTATAAGTTGCCTGGAGTGCTCGGTGCCAATCCTATTAGGTATGTTAGATTTCTCCTCTGCCCTGAAGAAGTATCCCTTCTGATGTAGTTTCTTGGATTGACTTAGTCCATTCCATACAAAATGAGATTAGACTTACAATCTCCCAGAGCCAGGCTGTCAGCTCCTACCTGTCATTGGGTGGGAAATATTCCACACAAACACCCTCCTTTTTTGTTCAGAAAGAAGATGGCATGAAGGTCTATGGAAGTTACTGGAAATGTTTATGTAGGTAACATCTATGCTCGAAAGAAAATTATGTGGAAATGGACAAAAAAGCTCACTGCAAGATATAACTGGGAATTAAAATGTAAATAGATAACTGTTTTAGAAATGTAATCATTCTGCAATGTATTTATTATAACAATATTTCATTAATGTCAAGTCATAAGACTTTTCTAGTTTGTTATGGAGACATTGAAAAGTATTAACTCTCTCAAGTTCATGCATTCATGCAACAATGAATTTAGAGGGGAACAGGAATCAGATATTATGTCTTTCTACCCAGAGGCTGGATTCTTTTCTTCAATAAAGGGCCACCTTGTCTCTGATAGACAATCCATAGACAGAAATTCCTTAGATGTTATAAAATGAGGCATTGTGGAGAAGAGTACCACTAGCAGCCTTCCTCACTCCAGGAACAATAGCTAGCTTAGACAAACATGGATGAGATGAGTCCTCTGTTACCACTCAGAAGACAGCTTTGTTCCTTTGCTTTCTCCATTAGAAAAATGAGGTCCTTGGGAGATCTGGCACCAGTCAGCTAAAAGGCAACATTTATGCTTAAACTTCTACCAAGGTCACAGCTGTGGCTCTCAGTTGTTTCCATGTTCAAGCTATTGCATGTATCAGAATTAATTTCAAAAGTTTTAAAGGGGTTTTCATTTTTTCATCCTTCTCATAGAGGAAGCTGGACTTATCTTTAGTCTACTCAAATTCTTAGAATTTACCTTCACAGAACTCCCTTAAATTACCTAGTTCTTGAATATATGTAACAAACATGCTGAATTAATATATCTTCCCTCTCTTCACTTGATATTAATGATCATTGGATGGGAGATCAGTAAGGGGAACAAAAATATCATGGCAAGCTGTTGGGAATAGGCTGGTTATCACCCAAGCCACTTTTTAAATTTAATGTTATTTATTTTACAGCCCAACTACAATTTCTGCTCCCTTCATTCCACCCAGTCTACTCCTTGACTCCCCACTCATATGTCCCCCTTTCACTCCTCTGTTTTTCTTCAGAAAAGGGCTGACCTTGGTGGATTTCAACCAGCCATAGCATATCAAGTTACAGTAAGACAAGTCACCTCCTCTTCTATAATGGCTAGACAAAGAAATCCAGAGAGGTGCCCTGAGTAGGGGAAAGGGTCCCAAATGAAGGCAACAGACTCAGAAACAGCTCCTGTTCCCACTGTTTGGAGTCGTAAAAGAAGATCATGCTACACAACTGTAACATGTATGCAAAGCACCCAGTTCAGTCCTATGCAGGCTTCCTTCTTGGATATTCAACCAAATGATTTCTACCCTTTGTTTTTCTGTTTGATTCATTTCTTTCACCATTTCTGACTAGAGATGCATACTACCATTTTAAGTCTATGTGAATGAATTATGACACGTGAGGAAAGGGCTTCAGACTTACTATCCACAGGGAAAATGTGGAGCTGTGTGTGTGAATATGAATTTTATGGCAGAACGTAGAATCTCAAATTACTATGAAATACCGCTTCACCATTTTTATGACTATATATATATATATATATATATATATATATATATATATATATTCATAAACATTTATCTTTGTTTTTTGAAAATAAAGTTGTTCAATTAAAAAATAAAATAAAATAAAATAAAATAAAAGGCCATTTACAATAGGCACTCCTGTCTTTGCTGGCTCCTAATCCAACCATAATAATCTATTTGTGTTTTCCTCACCTTTGGTGCTATACTGGAGTGCTGTAATGGGATGTTGCTGAATCAGATAAGCTGGAATTTTTATTGTCCTGATATCTCAAGATAAATTTATGAGCTGCACTTACCATCAGAAAGACAGAAGAAGAGTATGCCTTTGTTCTAACTTAAAAAAAAATGCTCTGCTATTTGAAACTTGAAGTATGTTAGAAGTAGCCTGCGTCTTTCGTAATATTCAGAATGTTACATAGGCAATACATTAAAATATTTCTTTATGAATTTATTTTCTATGAAGCAGTTTCATCTACTAAATTGCTTACAGTATAATTGCATTCATGCTGTAAAGCTAGTACTTAAAGTGAAGTTATATTGCAGAAAGTTGATCATATTAAGTATTATAGATCTCAACCTTTGATTTCAATTCTCTTTTTATAGAAGACTAAAAGGAAACATTAATTTATTAAACAATATGGTATTATTGTGACTATTTTGGGAACTACTTCTATGTTTAAACATGAAAATTAGATATTCGCCCTAGACTGTGGCCATACTGAAGGCCTCAGATAATTAAAATCAATAGTAGTAGCATCTGTGTTGAGCAACAGCAAGTAGCTACTCTGTGCTAGTAGAGTTTTAAGAAGACACTGTACACATCTTCTCCATTCTAAGACCTTCAGACTCCTTCAGAGCTGAGGACAACTAGCTGGCCTTCTTTTGTAGAAAATAAATGAATGGGCCTACTGTTTCACATAGACATATTTGCTTTTCCCTTCCTCCCTAAACACTTTAGTGTACCCTCAATTTCAAAATGGGAAACTTATCCACCATCTTCTTCTTCTCTTTCTCTTCTTCCTCCTCCTCCTTTCCCTCCTCCTCTTTCTTCTTCTTCTATTTCTTCTTCTTCTTTCCTGGTTTTCTTCTTCCTCTCCCTATCCTTTCCTGCACCCACTCACACATCACACACACACACACACACACAGAGAGAGAGAGAGAGAGAGAGAGAGAGAGAGAGAGAGAGAGAGAGAGAGAGAGAGAGAGAGAGACTCCATAGGGAAAAATAGAAGCATCAGCATCTTGAACTTGAAACATGGACCTTCAGGGATTTCTTCTCTGTGTTTGAATCCCTGCTCTCTTCCTCACTGACATTGTCACACAGTTCTCTAATCCCATCTCATCTGGAACTTGGTGAAATAGTTCTGAATGTAAGGCATTCTAGTGGGGATAATGTATGTCACTTGCTTGTCATTATATATTATCCACACAGTAATGACTATAATCAATAGTAGGTTTTAAGGATTCAGTTGACTTGAAAACATGCTGTTTATGTAAAACACAATTATGCTATAAAAGCAGTAAACCTTGTCACTGAGGGAGACAGATGAATAACTAAATTTGTCACTGCTAATTTGCCACTACTTTGATGAGATAGCTCAATTTTCCCTGGGAAGCTTCAAAACACAAAGAAAGCATTAGTACTAAAACTTCACCTTTGCTTTGCTAATGATGTTGTCTCTTGGTAATTTGCCATGTGTAATTTAAAGGCAATCCCCCTTAACCATTACATTTCAATACTGAAAGAAACAGTAAGTTAAGAAAAGTTGGGTAGTAGCTAGCTTTGAATAAATGGCCCCTTTGTTCCTTCAGATTTATTTCTACTTGACAATAGTCAGCGCTTTCTTTTATGTCTCTCTTTTCTCCCATAACCAAGGTCTCTTCAGGATCTGTCCAAGCAAACAGATATCCCTTATGGCACAGTCTTGGACTCCGCAGTATATCAGCATGTCCGCATGAAGGGGCTGAATCCTTTTGAGAGGGACAGCATGTATTCCCAGATGTGGAGGATGATCAACCGAAGCAATGGGTCAGAAAACAATGTTCTGGAGTCCCAAGCAGGCATTCAGAAGGTACTGTGCGCTCCATCTATATAGTCTTCCTCAGCTTGTCTTCAGGGTGGTCATGACTGAGTGGAGATTAATTCCTTCCTTTTTAGTGTAACTCAGACATTGACTTTCTTGTTAAATTATAGTTTTACTTTTTTTAAGAAAAATCTCTGAGTGACTCAACATTTTCATAAAAAAAATTTCAGGTCCCCTGTAATGTCTCACCAATAGCTGTCCCTTGGAAATCCAAAACTAAACTCTGGTGAAAAGGATTAAGAACTTATAAACATGAAAACTAAATGAGTTTTTTCAAATCCCATTCCAAATATCACTCATGTTATCCAATTCATTAAAATAACTCAGGGTGCTTTCTATAGAGCATTTGTTTTTTTATACTAAACTTTATCTTACTTGTGATTATCTAAAGCTACTAGGAAAAAATTTAATCTTGTCAACAAATAAAGTTCCTGTGAATGACTGTTTCTGTTTTCCAAAGTGAAAATCTTTATCTGATTTTTTTTTCTTTAATCATCATTTAGAAGTAGATATATTTGAAGGGCTAAGAATGGTGTTTGCACATTTATAAAAGGTAAAAAATTTAAAAGCTATTCTTCATTAGAGATCTAGTTTATTCAGAAATGTACATAAGCAATTTATGTTCCCAGTAGTCTCCATACTAGAAATGGGTAGTTTTTGTTTACAATTATGACCAGCATCTAGCTGTGGTTGGTATTCAGCAGGTGCCCATGGAATGAACAAAGTAAACAACAAATGATTGAGTATCAATAACAACAGCAGTAATATCCACTTTCTCTCTGAGCTTCCATATCAGAAGAGTTCTGAGTCCATGTCTGAGCTTCCTGCTCAGAGACAAAATCTCCACTGGAGAAAGAGTTTGCTATTCTGGTATCTCTGCCACTGATTTCAGTATGACTCTCAGCCTCTGGGATCAGCCTAAAGAATTGTTGCCATTGTCCTGAAGGCATCATTGTCTGGAGAACAGATGCTGATCATGTAATCTCTATAAATACTAACGATACTTAAAATGAAGCAAACATTCTTAGCATGTTGGCAGGGGCTGCTGAGGGCATAAGTGTATGATCTTGCTCTGTCTGAAGCAGCCTCTGACTTTGCCCTCACTATGTAAGACCAATTTCAAAAGGCTAAGTGTAGATAGGAAATGGGACTATTTTGTCTTGCTCAAAAGGATCATTGGCTACTAGAAGATTAACATGACATTGTCAAAATAAGGGGGTGGGAGTAGAGAGTGGACCAGTATGTGGTACACATGTGTACTGGGGCAAGGAGAAAAGAATTGATGTTTTAGGTTTATTATGTAGGTATTCATAGAATGGAAGGTAATTTGAGCATATGAATAAGTCTACTAAATGGTTTGAAAAATTATATTCCTTCATCTACTGTCTATCATTAAACATGAACTTTACAGGTTGGGAAGAGTTCTTTTATGGGAAAGCATGTGCAGAAGAGGTCCTCATTTGTCCTTTAGTATCACTTTACACTGCAGACAGAAATACTCTCTTAGAATATGAGTATAAATATAAACTCTTGTTTTAATTTTATTGCATTTTAGGAGAGAAAGCTGCCTAGAGATAGTTCATTTTCATTCATCAGACATAAAATATCAACAAAGTACTTTAAAACAAGCATGTATTCACCCATGCATTAATATATCCATTTTCAAATATTTGTTAAGTACTAGATCTGCTCCAGGCCCCCAGGTAGAAAGTAAAGATTAGTTTAGGATCAAAGAAAAGGTCACCTGGCTTTGTGGCTAGAGTCTGGTGAGGAAGACATGAGAGATACAAATCATGATTTAAATAGCAATAGATAGCAGGAGGTTTTTAGTTGGCTGTTACTTGAAGGGGAAAAAGGCGATTTAAAGGTCTTTTTATCCTGAATATCTCACTTTACTCATTAACTAAAGTCATCAAGGTGGGATAAAGAAATGAGAGCTGAGAAGCCCAGCCATCCTGGGTTTAAGTCCAGCTTGATCTTTAAAACAAAGTCTACAAATATAAGCACATTTTAAAACCTTTCTGGGCTTTGAGGGGTTTGCCACGATAATAAGAATTTCTACCTCATCCAGACTTTGTCAACATCAAAGCCGCTCATATTCTCTCTTCTGTAATCTGAGCATTTCCGAAGTCGAAGCAAGAGGATTGTGAGTTCTAGACCAGTCTAGGGAACATAAGATCCTATCTCAAAAACCTAAAATTAAATAAGTCATAGTGATGAAATAATATGATATATGTAATGCTTCAGTAAAAATATGAGCAGAACTGTAAACCCGTCTTTAGGATAGATGGTGAGATTAATAAAAGAATAGATATGTGAAGAATTTGTAGCTGCAAAACTGTATTGTTTACTACTTCCTCCTTTAACTTAAAACTGTAGTATGATTTAAAAAACACTGGCTGAAATAGAAAGCGATGCCTATTTCCCGAGATACAGATGATAGGGAAAGTTAATAAGGTGAAGAGAGTCAGTTAATCCTCCTCATGTGTTCCCCGCCCTTTCTGGAAGGGTAGTGAACACGAGCCTAGTGAAGAAGAGTTTGTAGATTTCTTACACGAAAGAAAAGGTGGTTGAAATTGACTAATCACGGGATAAGCAGGAATAATGACATGCATTTGGGTTCATCTGTAAGGTTTGAAGTTTATTAAGGAAGCAAAACCAACCACCAAAATATAACCTTCTCACCTGCTGAAGCTTTCACGGTAGATTCCTGAAATCCAGACTGGAAAGATATGAAATCTGAGTATGTATACTTTGTCCAGAAACTGTCCTCTCAGAGCGCGCATGGCTGTTTGCTGTTCTCTGTCGACGGTTTCTAATTTGTGCAGGCAGAAAAGAAAAAAGCCCTCAGAGAGAGGCTAGGTCAATGGTCCACAAAAGAGTAAAGTTCTTCTGTCGTATCTTTGACAGAAATCCATCCCCGCAGGAACTGTGTCGAAGAGAAGCCCGCATCACTGTAAAAACAATCCTCACGATCCATACCGGCGAATAGATCTCATTAATGTCTTGGGCTTCGCTTGTTCTTAATTGAGCTCCCAGTTTCCTCTCCAGGAAAGCATATCCTGATCTCCTCGGTCATCTTTGTTCTGCCATGAGAGACAGATGTGGAAACGAGCGGAAAGTTGAGAGTTCGGATTCTTGCAAGACATTTAACTGCACGCAGGCATCCTAATTAAACTGAATATACCAGGCTTCTGTGCTCTGCCTGGGGCGTTTTTGCATAAGTATTAAAGATATGTAATTGGGGAAATGCAATTGAGTTTTTTTTTTTTTTTTTTTCAAGAGGTTAGCAGTTATTTTTGAGTATCTTCTGTACATCAGCCACTGTGGTCAATAGAAACGGGAAGGATGCTTCCCTGGAGTTAACCTTGCAGCAAGAAGAGCAGTGTCAGGAATCACACAGTAGATGTGGAGAACCTCCACCAGACAGAGAGGCAGAGAGAGATGCAATCCATTCACTCATTTTGCTTATGCACAATTCATCCCTCATATTTAGTGGGTTTTCAATTATTAAACCTCACAACCTTTTGAGTAGAATTCACTCCTGATTCTGGATGTTCTCAGAAAGGGATGGAGAAATCTAGAGCTACAAGCTTCTTAAGTACTCACTAGCATTTTGAACTTGAGTTTCAATGTGCCCGACTCTGGAGAACACACTACAGATATATTTTTATATCAGTGTCTGTGGCTGGGGGAGATGCATGTAGAGGGGCATCCTGATGAAAATAATGAGCTGCTATATGTTGGCTAAGATGACACTATTTGAGTGCATTGTTTTAAGGTTGCTTTTTGTCACTCTGAAGAGTGGATTTGGAAACCAGGACATAAGCCTTAACTTCTCCAGATTTCTCATCACACTCAGTTCTAAGTCATTCACTCTCCTTCTGCATCAGGGATGGTTTCCTTCCAGGTACCCCACAAGCCTGTGGTTATTCCAGGTTTAACACCCTCTTTTGAATTCAAGAGGAAACCTTACTGGGAACGCTTACTGTCATAGTTCTCATGTATCCACTTCGTGCAGAGCTTCCTGGGCAGTAAGTGCAGAGTACAGCTGATGCTCAGTTTTTACCCTAAAACATCCACAAATGGTCCACATTTTGATCATTATAAATGTTAAGGAAACTTATGCCTTCATTTTTTTTTTAATTTCTGTATTATAGACATCTTTCAGGTTGGGTTATTTGACCTACACACTATTGCAATACCTTCCACACATCCCATGGACTTGTTAAATGTTTACTTTCTCCTGAAAAATGCAAAAAGGAACTTACGTTTTTGTACCTCTCTAAGTATGTCTATATCTTATAGACATAACCCTGAAAGTGCTACTAAAAAAGCCCTTAGATCTGCATATTTATAGCTATGTAATATGATCTTTAAAGACATACCAATCTTTATTGAGAACAACCACAAGTATACCTATTCCCCTCATTTCCTGCCAGAAATGAATAATTAAGTGACATTACAACTATTTTGTTTTTCATTTGGTCGAAATAAAGATTAGTATTTCACATCAATTTTCTCTTTTTGAATGTTTTAGCAAGGTTAGACATTCTTTCCTTATTTTTCTTACATCCCAGCCAGTTTGCCTTCCATCCTCCCCTAGCCATCTCTCCCACCACCTTCCCTATGTTTCCATCCACTCCTCTTTATTTTCTCTTTAGCAAAGCACAGGCCTCGCATGAACATCAACCAAACATGCCATATCATGTTAACGTAGGACTAGGCACCTCCTATGGAATTAAGACAGAACGAGGCAACCCAGTATGATGAAAAGGGTCTCAAAAGCTGACAAAAAGAATTAGAGACAGCCCTGGTTCCCACTTACACAAGTCCCACAAAAAGACCAAGCTATACAGCTGTAACTTATATACAGAGAGCCAAGGTCAGTCCCACACAGGCTCCAGGGTTGTTGGTTTGGTTTCTGTGAGCCACCAGGAGCCCAAATAAGTTGGTTCTGTGAGTTTTATTGTGGCGCTCCTTAACTGCTATGGCTCCTACAATCCTTTTATAGTATGTTACTATATTAATTTTACAGATCGGTGAACATGGGGAATCTCCATGCCTTCTGGTATCTTCTTCAATTTCTTTGTTCAAAGATTTCAAGTTTTATCACACAGTTCGTTCTCTTGCTTGGTTAGAGTTCCACCAAGATATTTTGTATTATTTGTGACTATTGTGAAGGATGTTGTTTCTCTCTTTTCCTTCCTAGCCCACTTATGGTTTGTCTTTAGAGGGCTACTAGTATCTTTGAGTTAATCTTGTATTCAGCCACTTTGCTGAAGGTCCTTATCAGGGTAGCAGATCTCTGGTAAGATAGATGATAGATGATATTAAATCATCTGCAAATAACAATTGTTTTTACCTTTTCCTTTACAATTTGTATGTCCTTGTTCTTTTTCCGTTTTCTTATTGCTCTAGGTTAAACTTCAATGAATACATTTAATAGATACAGAGAGAGTAGATAGCCTTGTCTTGTGCTTGATTTTAATGAAATTGCTTTGAGTTTCTGTTTATTTAATTTAATTTGGTGTTGGCTATTGGCTGACTATATATTGCCTTTATTATGTTTAGGTATATTCCTTGCATCCCTGACAACTCCAAAACTTTTAACATGAAGGGGTGTTTTATTGTTGTCAAAGGCCTTTTCAGTAGCTAATGAGATGGTCATGTAATTTTTCTTTCACTTTTTTCATATGGTGGATTATATTGACAGATTTTCATATGTTGAACCATCCCAGCATTTCTGGGATGAAGCTTAGTTGATCATAGTAGATGATCTTTTGATATTTTCTTGGATTTCATTTGCCTGTATTATATTTAGTACTTTATCATCAATATTCATTAAGGATATTGGTCTGCAAGTCTGTCTTTGTTAAGACTGTGTGTGGTTTGAATAACACAGTGACTGTACCCTGATAAAATAATGCTTCTTCAGTTTCTATTTTGTGAAATAGTTTGAGGAGCATTGGTATAAGCTCTTCTTTGAAAGTCTGGTAGAATTCTTCATGAAAACTGTCTGGCCCTGGTGATTTGTTCTTTTTTATGGTGAAGGTGTCTAATTCTACTTCAATTCCTTAAGAGATATGTGTCTATTTAGCTGTTTATTTTATTTTTATTTAAAATTAGTAAGTGGAGACTATCGATATATCTATCCACTTCTTTTAGATTTCTCAATTTTGTGGAGTGCAAGTTTTTGAATGATTCTTTGAATTTCCTAATGATTCTTTAAATTTCCTTAGTGTCTATTTTTCTGTTCCCCTTTTCATTTCAGATTTTATGAATTTGGATATTCTCTCTCTGCCTTTTAGTTACTTTGGATAAGTGTTCTTGAGTTTCTCAAAGGGAAAATCTCTTATTTCATTGATTTTTTTGTATTTTTTTCTTTGTTTCTGTTTTATTGATTTCAAGTCTGGGTTTGATTATTTCCTCCCATCTATTCCTCTTGGCTATGTTTCCTTTTTTTATTGCTAGAGCTTTCTTATGTGCTTTTAAGTTGCTAGTATGAAATCTCTCCAATTTATTTATGAATGCACTTAGTGCTATGAACTCTTAGTACTACTTTCATTGTGTCCCATAAGTTTGGGAATGCTTGACATTAAATTTTATTGAATTCTATCATGTCTCTAATTATCATTCCTTTCTTGAGCTGGTGGCTCTTGAGTAGAGAGTTCTTAAGTTTTCACAAGTATAGGCTACCTGTTGCTTCTGTTGCTGAAATACTTCTTTAATTCATGGTGATCTGATAAAGCACAGAGGATTATTTCAATTTTCTTTGATCTATTAAGATTTGCTTTGTGACTGAGCGTGTGGTCAATATTTGAGAAACTTCTGTGAGTTGCTGAGAAAAAGGTATATTCTTTTGTGTTTGGGTGTAACTATCTGTTAGGTTCATTTGAGTCATAACATCTATTAAATCAATTTTTTTTCATTTCTGTCTGGATGGTGTCATTAGTGAAAGTGTAGTATTGAAGTTTCCACATGCTTTATGCTTTACTTTAATAATGTTATTTTTACAAATGTGGGTGCACTTGAAATTTAGAGCATAGATGTGCAGAACTGAAATGTCATATTTCTGGATTTTTCCTTTGATGAGTATAAAGTGTTCTTCCCTATCACTTGTAATTAATTTTGGGAGGAAGATATCAGAATTTCTACAAAAGCTTGCTCTTTAGAACCTTTTATTTGGAAATCTTTTCCAGCCTTTTGCTAAGAGGTAGTGTCTATCTTTGATGTTGACATTTGCTTCTTGTATGTAATAGAAGGAAAGATCTTGTTTTCACATTCATTCTATTAGCATGTGTCTTTTTATTTGAGAATCGACTCAATTCATGTTGAGAAATATTAATGATTAATAATTGTTAATTCCAGTTTTTGTTGTTATTGTGGATGGTGTTTGTGTGTGTGTGTGTGTGTGTGTGTGTGTGTGTGTGTGTGTGTGTGTTTTATTTCTTTTGCTTTTTTCTGGCATGAAATTATTTATTGCTTGTGTTTTGTTTGGTATAGCTAATGTCCTTGAGTTTTGCTTCTAGTATCTTCTGCAGAGTGGGTTAATGGATAGACACTGATTAAATTTGACTTTGCAATGCAATATCTTGCTTTATCTACGGTGATTGAAAGTTTTGCTGAATATAGTAGACTGTGCTGGCATGTGTGGTCTCTTAGAGTCTCTGTCCAGACCCTTCTGGGTTTTACATTCTCCCTTAGAACTTGTATGTAATTTGCCTCTACTTTGCCTTTTCCCTTATGGCTTTTAATGTTCTTTCTTTCTTTTGTACATTTTGTCTTTTGATTATTATATTGCAGGAGAGACTTTCTTTTGTGGTAGAATTTATTTGGTATTTGATAAACTTCTGAAACATTTATAGGCATCTCTTTCATTAAGTTAGGATTTTTTTCTTCTATAATTTTGTTGAAAATATTTTCTGCATTCTTCTATGTTTTTGAATTCTAAATTTCTTATGTGTAGCCCTTTAATTGTGTCCCAGATTTCCTGGGTATTTTGTGTTAGGAATATTTTAGATTTACCATTTTCTACCATTTCTTCTGTCATATCTCCTGTGCATAAGTTTCTCCCCCATCTCTTGTATCCTGTTGGTGATGCTTGCTTTTGTAGTTTCTGCTCACCTAGATTTTCCATCTACAGGATTCCCTGGGTTTGTGATCTCTTTTTTCGCTTTTATTTCCATTTTCAAATCTTAGGCAGTTTTACTTATTTCCTTCCCCTGTTTGTTTGTGTTTCTCTGGATTCCTTTAAGGGATTTGATAATTTTCTCTTCCTGAGCCACTAGCATCTCAAAAGCTGGAATTTAAAATCATTCTGTTCTGCTTCAGCTGTATTGGAATATCCGGAGCTTGCCGCAGTAGGATAGATGGGATTTGGTCATGCCACATAATCCTAGATGTTCTTATGCTCTAGTCATTTGGGTTTAGGTTCATTATAGGTTTAGGTACAGATTTCTGGGTTTATTTTTGTTGGATAGATTTTTCCCCCTTGCTTTCTGTTTTCTTTCTGGTCTTCTGTTTGAGCGGCTTATGATTTTGGTGACCAACGAGTCTTCAGAACCATTAGTGTGTCTCTACTGAAGTTTTGGAAGTTTATATGACTTCTTAGGTACTCAAGTTGCCTCTGGGTTTCTGGTTTTCTGAGTACTGGTGTGACTTCTGAGGTTCTGGATACTAGTTTAGCCTTTGATATTCCATATACACGAGGTTCTTTTGTCTCAGCATGCCTTCCAGTTGAATTTTGCTGGAATTTTGGGTCAGGATATGGAGTCCAAGGGAGGGGGTGTTTTTGGAGACTGGGGTTCCTAGTACTGGTATGGCCTCCAGTAGAGCAGCAGTCTTCCAGAGTTATACACTGGGATCTGAAGCCAACTGGAGTACTATGTGGGTTGAGATTGAATATTTTAAAGTTATATTTTGTACTTCTATAAGTTGACAAATCTTTACTTTGTTCACTTCTATTATAGTTCCATAAAATTTAATATTTCATTTCTGTGACTGCGGATTAAACCCAAGAGATTCCATATGGGGGCCTTCTCCCACTGAGCTGTGTCTACAGCTTTCCACTTATATCTAAAAAAGTATTTTAAAATGATAGCTCTGGCTTGAATCTAGTCTGTTATCTAGGCAAGATTTGAACTTGAAATCTTGCCTCAGCTCCCTGACTAACCAAGTTTCCACCTTGTGGCACATAACCCAGCATTTTTCCAATATGAATAACACAGAAATCTGATAATCCTCTCTTCACTGTTGTCCATAGTTTCATCTTCCTGGCCATTTCCATGTCTGCACCTCTCCTGCCAAGTAAGCAGGAGCAATGGCAGCAAATGATGTTTGGTCACGTTCTGCTGTAAATCCACATGCACCAGTGTACACTCAGCACACATGGCTTTTTGGCAGCCAGTATTTTCACAGAACTGCATTTACTTTGTAAAGAATAGAAAAAATAAATGGTTCTGTAAATATGTCTTTAATCCATTCACTGTTTGCATTTCTATCCCTGAGGCTGAACATAGAGGCAAGGATTTTAAAATGTGATATATGATGAAAAGCCCCATCAGTATGAAATTATTTTCTATGCACATTTTCTAATGAGGATGGCAGGCTGTCCTGACTGTGTGCTTGTTTCTCTTCAACTAGGGAAGGCCTTTAACATGCACTTTGAATGCTTTTTTTTTTCATTTTTATTGGATATTCTCTGTATTTGCCTTTCAAATGTTATCTCCTTTCCCCCCACTCCCATTTCTTCTCCTCCTCCTCTTGGCTCCATGAAGGTGCTCCCTCTCCCAACCACCCTCTCCTACCTCAGCACCATAGTGTTCCATTACACTAGTAAAATGATCCCTCCCTGGACCAAAGGCCTCCCTTCCCATTGATGCCAGACAGTGCTGTCCTCTGCTACATATGCAACTGGAGCCATGGTTCTATGTGACTGGTAGTCAGAAACCTGAATAGACTCCATATGTGCCCTGTAAACCCCAACTTATACAAGTCCTTTTAAATTTATAGCAAGTCCTTTCTCCCTTTTCTCCTCAACCCTTCCACTCCATCTAACTTCTGAGTTCATTTTTGTACTTGGATTTTCTTCTCAACTGCTTAACTCAGTCCTCCAGCTGATGCACAAGGGTCATGATCCCCGGCTTATATATCTGTTCTTACATTTCAAACTTCATTGTTGTCTTGGACACCAGAGATTCTGCTTACGAATCCTTCTCCCTCTTTAAATGCCTGTAACCATTCTTTTACTTATTTTGAATCAGTCTATCTTGTAAAATACTTTAAAGTTCTGCAGTCTGATACCATCTCAGGCAGAGACATATACAGTGAATGAGTATTTGGAGCAACAAATACACTACAAAATAAAATCATACCTATCTTTGCTAGGAAATAAAATCTTCTATTTCCCTTTGTTTCTTCTATTATACATAGTAAAAGACATTAACATCTCTAAATGAAAAGCACATTTTTATTAGATCAACAACTAAGATAGTTCTTCACTTTTGAAGTTATAAGGCATTGGTTTGTAATTTAATTTGAACATGTCATACCATTTTTCTTCTATCTATCTATCCATCTATCTATCTGTTTTTATATCTACTTATCTATCTATCATCTATCTTTTATTTATCAATGTATCAGCTATTATACATCTATCAACTATATATCTAACATACAACTATATATTTATGTTTATCATATGTCAATCTGCCTATCTATATAATTTTGTTTTATTAGGACTGGACACTCTCTTTGTGAAGGTAAAAATATAAAAAATTATATTTAATTTTAATATACATTAGAATAAATATTATATTGTCTAACAAACTTGAAAATTATTCTTCCAAATTTCATTTCAATAGAAAATGAAACTGTGCTAGATTAGCCTATAACCAGCAATCCTGAAACATAAGCTTCAATCTCTCCCACAGAATACCTTGCCCATTAATGATTTTCTAACTCAGAAAAGGCTGGTAATTGATTAATTCTATCAAGAGAGCACTTCAGAATGGAAAATGAGGTTTGGACAGTTTAACAAATGAAAATCAAATCTGACACTATTGTATGATGGCAATCTTGTCAATTTAATTGGATTAAGGATTGCCCAGAGAGTCTTATGCATTGTTCAGAGTCTGTCTGTAAAGGCGTTTACAGAGAGGATTTCTTGAGGAGAGAAGATATGCCTTGGATATAGGCATATGCTAGAGGCCCAGACTAAGTAAATGGAAGAAAAGAAGACAGTTAACTCAGGTGTTCTCTACCTCAGAGCCTGTAGGATGTGAACATTTCTGCTCTCACACACTTCATTCTTCATGCTCATTTCAAGCCCAGAAACATGGATCTGAGATTCCAGAGATGGACTTTCCTGATAATGAGTCACAGTGAGCTTATCCTGCCTTAAACACTATCCCTAATCTATCTATCATCTATCTATCTATCTATCTATCTATCTATCTATTTATCTATCTATCTATCTATCTATCATATATCTATAAATCTATCTAACATCTCTCCGCCTGTCTATATATCTGTCTGTTCATCTAGTTATCTGCTGCTGTGTCATATCAGTGAAACTCACACTTTCTGACATCTCCAGTTAACAAGAACTTGTTTTTCGGACTGTGTTTTCTCTATGACTCATATTTTTCAAATCAATTGCAATTATACAGAAGAAAAGGAATATGGATGTGGTCTAGATTAATTGATTGTGACAGTACAAAGTTTATGTGTAATAAAGCAAGGTGGTTTACCCGAAGCCATATATCTAATTAGAGCCCGTGCATGTCTTCACAATGGCATTTATTCTTCCAGCACAAATAAAGAAATTGTGGCTCAGTTTCCCAGAACTAATTAAAACTCTCGCCCCCTCTTTGAGGGCCTCCATACTTCAGAAACCTTTAAATCCTCTTTTACAAAGACTTACCTAATGCTTTCTCTCAAGCTCCACTTTGAAGATTTAATAGTTACTGGATTGGAAATAGACACTCAAGAATTAAACTTATAAGTAATCCAGGTAGTTTCAAAAGCTCTGTTATTCACAGGTTATCTTCTGAAAGTTATTCTTCAGGACACTATTTACAATCTTCAGTCCTAGGATAGTGTCTTTTGTAGTGTGTACTGCAGAGCATTGTAGCAGAACCAACCAAATCCATGAGAAATGTAAATTCCTATATGCCACCCACCAGTCTTCCCTAGCCAGAGACTTGGAAGTCATGTACTAACAACCTCTTCAGGTGACTGAAGCACCTAATGTCTGAAACACTGTTGCCAGGATGCAGTTAGTTCCCAGTTGTTATCACATGACCCCACTGCCTTGTAAATCAACAAATAGATATCAGAGCCCCATTCATATCTAGGGAGTCGAAAGGCTTATACAACTGCAGTGAACAATGTGTAAAGCATTATATATGTATACAAAATATATGTTATCTACACCTATAATAAAGTATGTGATAATACCACATGATGTCAATACACAAATGCTTGCATTTTTCAGTACCAAGGCACAAACCCTGCTGTGTCTTTGTTCATTATTTGCAATTCATCAACCAGTCAAGGTTAAGTGAGGGATACATCAAATGGCAAATGTTATTGCACCGTGGTACCGACATCTGTTTTGTCGGAAGAAAACATCATTTATCCACTTGCTTTGCTTCTCTGTCTGATGCCCTGCCAGCCTCTGCCAGCCTGATGCCTGACACTAGGCTAATGGCCTTTCTTTGCAACTTGATGCTTATCTGTCCATATTTCTTCTGTCAGTTCAAAAGAACCAATGCCCTGACTGCTTTTCACACTGGAAGCTGAAAAGTAATTTTCATTGTCTGCATTTTTCTTCCCAAAGTGAATTAATTACTTTAACTTGCCAGGCTGCCTCTGCAGCCTCTCTCCTATTAATTCCCTCTTTTCCCTTTCTACTCACACGTTAGCAATTCATGCCATTGCTCTCTGCAACTGTAGAAACAACTAACATACTCTCCCCCCCCCCCCTATATATCAATCGCCCCTTCACTGTAGTTCCAACAGGGATCCATCTTGGCACATAGGTTTTTAAATGTCCCGCCATAGCTCAAATCGTTTGCTCTGGCATTTGGAGGTCTCAACATCTTAGCATTACTCACCCTGTTACTCTTCATTTGCTCCTTCGTTATTTTCACTCAAAGAATGCTGATACCCTGTCCTGTGGTATTGATCTGATGTCTTCTTCCTTTCACATGCTTCTATTGGCAAATGCCCATTCCTGGCTTTCTTATACAGTCCTCCATGTTCTTACCCACCAGGCCATGCTCACCTCCTTTCAGCCATCAGTTCATCCCACTACATTTCCAATCTATGAGATGATTATTTTCAAGTTTTATATCTCTAATCGCTATGAGACTTTGTACTTATGCGGTCTTTCATAACGATGCAACCTATTTACTGTCTTTAAATTCTCAAAGTATGATGTTTTATAAACAAACAAAACTCATTGATTGCTATCTAAACTTAGTATCATGTATTTATTTAGCTAAAATCTGTGACTTTATTTAAAGGAGAATGACATGAGAATTCTTTGGAACTTTTGTCTTATGTATTCCAGGCAAGTGCTCTGAGACCACTGAGGCACATGCCAGCTTAAATTATGTCATATGTGTGTTATACACAGTATATATACAGATATAACTGTACACACATACACACACACACACACACACACACACACACACACACACACACACACACGGTAAGCAAGATGATAAGTTGTATAAACAGGTGAATAGGAGTTATATCTGAAGTTTCTTTCTAACTAGTCAGCCTATTTAGATCCTGAGAAGTTATCAGACACATGCCCTTAACTGTAGCAGAGAATTTATAACTCATCATAATAGAGAAAATATAAACTAAAATGTGGACAATTTTTTAAAATGCTGAATAGTATGGAAAGAATAGTGAGGGAATACTCAGTTTCTAATTGTTTAACCGTTTGGAAGTCAAACCTTTTGCTGTGAACATGTACATTTTATTTTGAAAAAATGGAGAAGTGTCAGAGAAAGATTAAGTGCTCACTAATTGCTGTCTCTAATTGTGTCTTGTTTCCAGAGCACAAAACCAGTGACATGTCGTGGCTGAATTACAACTTGTGCCTTAAGCTTGAACGCATTGTCTACTGAGTGATACACAAGTGGGTGGGTTGTTTTGGCATTTTTCATGCCAGAAATATAATGTGTTTAATATTTCATGTGCTTGATTCTGCATATAAAAGATTTAGTCTCTAGGAAAGTTGTGAATCATACCCACATGGAACACTGCATCCAAGCTGTGAAGCACAGGATGCCTTTATCAACCTTTCAATTCAAAACATGAAGTTTCTCTTTCACACTGTTCTCATGTCAAGAACACATGTCTGTATAGGCCTGCAACAGAGCTTTGTATGTAAGAATTATGTGAATATTTAAGCAAGCCCTACATCTGGTTTTGTATTTTGTCAGTCTCTCTGCCATTGGAAGAGTAGTTCTACACACTGTGCCCCACGGTGTTCCAGCCAGGACTCCTAAGACCTCAGCACAATATCTGTATATCATCTAGAAATATGAGGTTTGAAAATAAGATGTCTTCTCTTGAGCCCAAACAGCAGCTCCCAATCTGCATCTTTTCTCTCTCAGTAATTGTTTGACTCATTTTTTTCTGATTTAAGTGTCTCAATGTGCAGTGAGAATTTTGGCTTCTTTAAAACCACAGAAATAAGAATATCTTCTCATTTTAACCCCAGGTGTGGTACCTGATGCCACTTCAAATTGTCCACAGCAGCTGACTATGCTTTGCTTCATGCTCTAAAAGAGGTGTGATTTTGCCAGCTGCAGATTTTCTGTAAGTGTGTGACATTTGGATCTTCAGGCTCTATATAAAATGCTAGGACCCTGAGAGTTGGGGGTTTGTTCTTAAATTGGTGGTTGGATGCTGCTGGTGCAATTTGTTAAGTAGTTGTGTATAAAAAATATCAAAAGGAAGAAATTAGATATTCTGAGAGCAAAGATCAAACTTGCTCCCAAGGAATTAGATGCTCCTAATCATCCAGAAGATGTCTAGTTCTCAGTGTATCCCCTTTCCCCTCTATTTTTTCTCTCCTACCTAGTATTATGACCTTGAAAGGGTGGAAGAAATAAGAACCCACAAAGTAGCCATATCAATACCTTAAAATCATCAGTTTACAGTTTTCTTGTTTTCATATACTTCCATTTAAAGAACCACAGAAGAGTCAAAATTATTTTAGACCTTTTCTTCCTTTTATCCTGTATGTCTTGTCCTATTGATTCTTTAAAAGAGGTCCATGTCCTCAGACCTGCCACGTGTTCTGAGACTGGCAGCCAGCATTTGTTTCTTGGGATAGGGTAGGGGCTCTTCTGTCTGATTTTCTGTAGCTACCCTCCTTTTCCCCTGTTGTTCCTAATGTGAAATGCCACTGAACGTCATCTTCTACCCAACACTGTCATGAGGCTCACCATTTTATTCAGGGTGTTCTTGACATTCCCCTGACTTCACAGGATTTCTTCATGACTTGTGTGCACTTCCCCACAGAGTTCTCAGGATTACTCATCACTATCTTTGAAACCTGACTCAGTGCAATCTTCACTCTATGCCATTTCATGAGCGTCCTTTTTGTAAACTCCTAAGCTTTAGTTTGTTGTGTCTAGTCATTGTACATGCATGGTACCATGTTACTTAAAGCCATGTTCACACAAGTATATATGGTACAATGAGCATATTCCAATATACCATCTCCCATTTCAACAATTCTCCCATTGGTCTTTTCTCCCTCTAGACCATCATGTGTTTACTTTTATCTAACCACCCTATTTTTAAATGCAATACTTTTTGTACTTTATTTAATATCCATATTTTTGCATCATTTTATTATTTTCATAGCAAATACCACATCCAAAGGTATACTTTGCTTATTTTATGTGGCTCACTTCCTACACTAGATTGTAAATTCTATAGGGTATGAACTTGGCCTTTTTTACCTCATTGATATATTGCAGCCTTCTGGTATGATACCTAAAACAGCAGATTCTAGAAATGTATGGGTCCACAATATAAATTGCTGACTTGGCCAATGAATGCTCATGTGTATCTCACACCTCTATAAAACCAGAAAGAAATAATTTTCTAAATTTTTTTCAGAATATTGTTCACAATCTTCCAAGTCCCTATCTTACTCACTTTCCCTGATGTCAGACACCTTATGTAATTTAGGTTTCAAAAATAAATGAATAGGAAAAGAAAAGGAAAAAGAGAAAAGAAAAAGAACCAGACTTGAATGTTCATAAATTACATATTTCAGAATCTTCTAAATCATTTCATTATAGAAGTTGCATTTTTTTTCAATTCAGCTGTGTTTTTGTCTATGCCAAAAGTTTGTTTCCTTTTATAAGTTAGCATTTTGTTCTATAATAGACTATGTAGAATCTATTATTCTCTGGATGACAGTCAAGATTATTTCCAGTTTGGAGATACCTTGGAAAAAAACTATGCTAAATATTGATATGCAAGGAGAGATTTAGAGTTTGTTTCATTTGTTTTAAGCAAACATCATTACACACAATTTTAAGTATTGTAGTGACTATTTTACATGGTGTTAGGCCTTTCAAACATGTAATTCATAAGCACGACTCATGTTAGAATATTTTTGTCATCTGCAAAGGATAATCATTGTTAATTGGTTAAATAAACATACTCAGTTCCACACCATAGCCAGCCCCCCCAAAAAATTCTCCAAAAAAATCAACCATTTGTCTTTGTAGATTTGAATATTTAACACACCTCACAAAACCCTTGATCATATAATATGTGATATTCTATAACTGACATGTTTTATTTGGCATCATGTCTTATTAGCTCATCCATATTGGTTATTCCTAAATGCATGTTTCGAATTCTCAGATCGTATGTCCTTGTGTGTCATGGAAGAGAGACACAGGCTGCATTATGTGCAGCTATAGAGGAAAATCTAGTTCCCAGAGTTTAATCAAATCATCAACATTAAATGTTGAGTAGCCTCTCCTCCCAAACTTCCTTTGGTTCCCATAAGATAAAAAATGAGCAACAAAGCAAATAACAGTCTCATTCACAAATTACACTTGAGTAAAACAAAATAGAAAAAAAAATATGTTTGAAAAATTAAAGCCACCTGCTAATAAACCACCTTGTTTGTGTAGTCTGTATGTAGTATTGAGAGTGGTTAAAGCCTCTATTAAACAAGCATGATATATAGCAACGTATCTTATAGTTGTAAGCATATGTAACATTCTTCCCTTCATGTTGTACTATATTTATTTTAGAACACATATTTATTTCATCTTATTCCTATATTCATTATGCTATTATCAAACACATTTTCATAAATTGTTCATATTTATACATAAGGGCATTTTTGTACTAAAGTATTCCTGTAAAAGGCAGCTAAAATGATTATTTTGCTTCATAAAAAACCAGAAAATTATCTATATTTTGTCTAAATTATTTATTCTAAATATGAATATGTATACATTGAAATATATGTTTCTTTATTTATAGCCCTATCTCCAAATAGTATACTGTTCTCCAAGAACCTGGGACCAAAAATAGTTGGAAAATGGCCGATTTTCAGATGGGTGCAGAGAAAACAGGACATAGATCATGTCCAAAGCTAAGGAACTGAAGTATATTGCAATGACAGAACCTGGATTTAAAGAACGTGAATATGTGTGAGATAAATGAGTCTGTCCTCATATGCATAAACAAACAAAACATGGTAGGAGAGAAGCACATGTTCCTTAGAGAGCAGCTCTTAGTGATATGTGCAGACATTAACTTGTGTGCTGGCAGTGAAGTCATGCAGTTGTGACTGCATCCTGACAGAATGTGGTAGAAAGGCATTTCTCTCCCACACCAGTCTTCCAATCTCCCAGAATCTCTGTTTAGTGGTGAATAAAAACATCTGACAAGACAAAACAGATGCTCCTTATTCTAAAAGGCTTAACAATAATTATTTTTCAACACTGCCAAAGCCCTGAAAAACAACCAGATAAAGAATATCACACTCCAGAGCAAGCTAATGACAAGCCACAACTACACGTGATGTCATACTCTGGAGAAGATCTAGGAACAGAAGAATAGTTACAGCCATGTGAAAACTAGACAAATCTGCAGTATAATTAACAGACTACACCAATATTCTGTGTCCTAGGGACTCAAGGTGGTAACAGTGGGAGAAATGAGAGAAAGAAACCATATCACCATTACAGCTTTTTTTCAAACGACTTTATTTTACAAAACAAATATAAATGTACAGATTTTAAACATTTTTTTGCTTAAAATTATACATTTTTGTCAGTACTGTTTTTTCAGATATTAAAATA
Source organism: Micromys minutus (assembly GCF_963924665.1). NCBI lineage: Eukaryota > Metazoa > Chordata > Mammalia > Rodentia > Muridae > Micromys > Micromys minutus. The sequence continues at coordinate 18,824,854 of NC_137953.1, read as the reverse complement.
ATTTTTACATAAAACTATGTGAATATATTTTTAGTCAGTATTTTATATATTTTTAATCAGTACTTGATTTTTTCAAGGGCTTGACAGTATGCATTGAAAACCTAATAGTTACAATGACCATAAAGTACATGCAAAACAAAACGCAACATAGAAATAGTCAAAGTCTTCTTGTTTTGTAAATATATTTTTTTTTGTTTTCTTTATTTCTTGGACTTCATACAGTCTGTGAGTTGTTTCTGGGGAAGTGCAAGCCTCTGGGGTTAGCATCCCAATATCAGTGACTGCATATTATGTCTGTTCTTTTGTGACTGGGTTATCTCACTCAGGATGATCTTCTCTAGATGCAGCCATTTTCTTAAGAATTTGGTTAAGTCATTGTTTCTGGTGGCTGAGTAGTATTCCATTGTGTAAATGTACCACAATTTTTGTATCCATTCATCTTCTGAAGGACATCTGGGTTCCTTCCAGCTTCTGGCTATTATAAATAGAGCCGCTATGAACATTGTGGTGCATATATCTTTGTTGTGTATTAAAGTGTCTCTGGGGTATATGCCCAGAAGTGGAATATCTGGGTCTTCAGGTAGTACTATATCCAATTTTCTGAGGTATTGCCAGACTGATTTCCAGAGTGGTTGTATTAGTTTGCAACCAAACCAACAGTGGAGAAGTGTTCCTCTTTCTCCGCAGCCTCGCCAGCATCTGCTGTCATCTGATTTTTGGATCTTGGCCAATCTGACTGGTGTGAGGTGGAATCTCAGGGTTGTTTTGATTTGCATTTCCCTGATGGCTAAGGATGTCGAGCACTTCCTCAGATATTTCTCAGCCATTCGGTGTTCCTCAACTGAGAATGTTTTGTTTAGCTCTGTACCCCATTTTTAATAGGGTTATTTGATTCTCTGGTGTCTAGCTTTTTGAGTTCCTTGTATACCTTGGATATTAGGCCTCTATCTGATGTGGTGTTGGTAAAGATCTTTTCCCATTCTGTTGTTTGCCGTTTTGTTTTCTTGACGATGTCCTTAGCCTTACAGAAACTTTGCAATCTCATTAAGTCCCATTTGTTAATCTTTGACCTTAGAGCTTGAGCCATTGGTGTTTTGTTCAGGAAATTTTCTCCTGTGCCTATGTGTTCTAAGGTTTTCCCTACTTTTTCATCTAATAGTTTCAGTGTATCTGGTTTAATGTGGAGATCTTTGATCCACTTACACTTGAGCTTTGTACAAGGAGATAAGAAAGGGTCTATTTTCTTCTTTTGCATGCTGAGTGCCAGTTGGACCAGCACCATTTGTTGAATAGGCTGTCCTTTTTCCATTGAATGTTTACGGCTCCTTTGTCAAAAATCAGGTGACCATATACACCATTACAGCTTTTAAAGCTAGAGTTACTTCAAAGTAAGTATGTAAAAGAACCACAGATTACATTCTACATTAAGCATAAATTGTCATTTCCGACCATAAAAGGTCAAAGTTTACTTTTTTTCCCTCCTATCATCCAAATACAACCTTCCTATTGTACACCCACATACATTTGCATACACAGTTTATTTGTTAAACAAACATAAGGAATTGTCTTCAATTTCTGGGTATGGTTTCTTTTCCTTTGTTTAATTCTTACATACTTGGCACTTACTTGATTTCTACCTTTCTCAGTGGCCTAAACTTCTTACAGAAGGCTTCACTGTGCCCAGTGTTCTATTTATTCCCTTCATCATTCCTCTCCATGCCTTCAGCATGCCACTCAGTTTCTGCAATTTTTTTCTTGTTTCTTTGTAACTTTGGGAGAACACAGGGTCCAATACATTATTTATGAGATGACAGTTGGAAGTAGGTTTTGTGACTTGTGTATCTGGTCATGTCTGTATCCCACACACCCTTTAATATTTTAAGTGGACTTTTATGTGGTAAGAATATTTGGAGAAATATGAAATGCGTTCATGCCTTTTATCTAGCCTCTGGTGACTAAGAATTCCTTTCTGGTCTCTGGAATCCCGTTAGGAATTACTGTACTCCATAGTCTTGTGATTTGCCTATTTCCAACTTTTTTCTATACCTAGAAGACTTCCAACCTGCAACTTCATGTTCTTTGAGCCACAATTTTTTAACCTAATCAACTTGGCTCACATACATGGGGTATCTCATAAGACCTAGAGCTAAGTGGCAAGAGGCAGATGTGATGGCAGATGCTCAGAGAGTGGCACTATTAGAAAGGTGGCCTTGTTGGAGTAGGTGTGTTACTGTGGGTGTGGGCTTTAAGACCCTCACCCTAGCTGCATGGAAGCCAGTATTCTCCTAGCAGTCTTCAGATGAAGATGTAGAACTCTCAGCTCCTCCTGCACTATGCCTGCCTGGATGCTGTCATGTCCCCATCTTAATGATGATGGACTGAATCTCTGAACCTGTAAGCCAGCCTCAATCAAATGTTGTCCTTTGTAAAAAAAAAAAAAAATTCATTTTTTTTTACTTTCTTGAATTCTTTGAACTTTTATCAGATTCCCTCTATTCATGTATATTTATATCTTTTATATTAATATTTACATTCTTGGGAAATACCTACATCAATCTTCTAATGGTTTATTTTCCATGTCTACCTCCATACTCTAACTTTGTGGCCCTTTTTATTTCTGAATGATGAACTTATTGTCACCACCATTGTTTGTTTTTTTCTTTGTTAGTCCTTTGTTAGTCTTCATGTGCAAACTGTTTGTTCCAGGCTGATTTTTCTTTGCTAATTGCTTTGGTCATTTTAACATTAAAAAAATTGGCCATGGTAAAAGTTTAAGTGGTGTCTCATGTTTAAAAGTTCATACCAATAAATTACCAGATACCAAATGATCTGGCCAGAAACAATATACATTAAAGGAGAACTATACAGACTAAATGGTTATATATCTGCATTTAGAAAGTGGTCATATTTATCCATTTAGAAAATGTTGGTATTTCTGATTTTTTCCCTTTGTTTAATTCTTAGATAGTTGGTATATATAAATAATTAAAGAAAAAGACTCAAAGAACTTGAAAATGCAAGGGATACATGGGAGGGTTTAGAGGAAGGAGGAGAAAAGAGGAAATGATACAATTATTTTGATCTAAAACAAAGATTTATGTATTTTCAAAATAGAATAAGAAGGTTGGAATAGTGGGAGATTGAAGAGATAAAAAAACAACTCATATTCCAGAAGAAAATTTACCATTGGAGTAGAAGCTCAAGGAGGACTGAAGCTACAGGGTTTCAAAGATTCTATGTAAAAACTGAGATGCTCACACTTTGTCAAACAGCCTTTTGGCTTTAGCTATCTTCTGTAATTTCCAAGCAAACATGACAGTTACTCAACCCCACTTCTTTGAATATTACTTATTTCAGTCACATACTGCTTTCACCAAACTGTTGAGTTTTCAGTTCAATAAATATCACCTTCCTACATTTCATTAGTGAATGAGACAAAATCCTGAGCCCACACACTTATCAACCCTCTTGCCACTAAAACTTTTAGACAGGAATTCACAATGGTCTCAAGAAGTTTGAAACAGAAAATTTCTAGCATTCTTGAAGTCTGTAAAACCTGAATGAAAAGAAACCTGACAGCTCTTTAGAGAAACAAGGTGTGTGTTTATCTGACTCAGGGAAATGTCACTGAAACACACCAAGGAAGAATCCACCTAACTTGGTAAAAATTGCCAAAGGAAGACAGTGGAACCCAAAAAAAAAAATTCTTCAAAAGACACTTTGTTCATGGACACAGAAAATTCCTCATTGTCATTGTACTCTTGTTTCAAGTACTTAGAAAATTTCTTCAGAGCTCTGGAATTACAAATACAATAGTATGGCCATAATGATTTCTCAAAAACAAAATACCTCATAATAATGCCTTCAAAATGTAATCATTCAAGTCTTAGGATGCAAATGTATTCTTGTTCTGTCATGGAGACAACAAGCAGTAAGTGACTCTCTCTCTCTCTCTCTCTCTCTCTCTCTCTCTCTCTCTCTCTCAAAGCAGCAAGCTATTTCTTTCATTTCTGAGAGGAAAGGGAAAAGGTAAAAGATCTAAATTTAACATGAAACAAGAAATTTTCTTTTTATCATGATTCACTTTAATATATAAATGGCCCACAAATATCCATGGTACGTCTCAATGCCAGCAGAGTCACTTAGAGACTGTCTTCTCCTCTGTGTTGCTAGAACAGCCATTAAATTATATCTTGTTTTTCTAGAACAAAGCATCCACAGACAGCAGCTTGGAGATTGTTTAAAATATGACACTTGGTCAAAAGATGCTCATCTCCAAACATACATTTCACGCAAACATACATTTCACGAACTTGTCAGAAACTAAAACTTAGCGATTAAACACTGCATATAACCAGAAGCTGCCTCCGCTCAGATACACTTTCCAGATGTGTACAGTAGGTTATGAGATCCACTGCCACTTGAAGGACCCTTCCATGTGATTCCTTTGGGAATATAACAGCCTCTAAGCTGAGCCCATGGGATAACTCTCATAGTATTCCAGCATGCAGTTCATGCCCAGTTGTCTCACACAAGCGTTGTCACTACATCCTTCCCTTCCATTGTCTGATATAGGGCCCTGATGCTTTCAGTTGTAGGGTGGGAAGTGGGAGATATGGCTAGAAACTGGATTATCTCCTCCAGCCTCCACCCATGGGCTTCTTGCATTTAGAACAGTGACTGATTTGTACAGTAAACGGTTGCAGAAGGAAGTAGTGCACATCCTATATTCAAAACTAGGACTAAGCAGATCTAAGTGCCAGAAATGAAAGTCCTTTGCCTGCTTTTCAATAAATTATCTCTTGGATCCTACTGAAAAAATGGAGCAAATGGGCACAATGTTACAGGAGTATAGCACGTGACTCCTGTTTCTGACGGTGCTAACAAAGGTATAGTTGAACATCTGCTTCTAAACTACACATTTGCAAGGTGATCGTGCCATAAAACAGGAAACCTATCTCACATTGTCACTGCTATTTTTTCCCCACTAAAATAAATAGGTAAGAAATAAAATAGAGAATGGGCAGAATGGTGACATAATTGAGAAGGAAGGCTTTCTTAACTTTGCTCTCCTTAGAATATCATGAAAAGGGTAGGAAGCATCCCCTGCCTGGGAAGAAGAGCCTGGGAAATCTGCTCAGAATGCAGAAAGGGTCTCTGGTCTCCACATCACCTGTGTATTTAGGGGAAGTAGGTACACTCTACTTCCTCCCTGTATCACTGCTGCCTTGGGCATCCTCCTGCTTCTAGTATACCTGACCTCTATCCTGAGAATGTCACTTGGTCCTAGAGCTTTGGTCTCAGTTTCTTGCTTCTTAACTTCAGACTTAAAAGGACCCTTGCTGGAAAGGACCTCTGGACATCTGTCAAAAATCAGTGGTTACCTACTGACAGCTCACTAACCTTGGGTTCTTCCCAAAACTCTTCTGGAAAGTGAATACAAAAGATACAATTTTAATGAAATAAAAATATAGTGCCTTTGCCCCCACTGTTTTCTGATGCTACAATTAAACCTGAATATCTCATAGAATGATTGTTAACATTTCAACTTTAAGACAGTTTGAGGCCAAATTAATAGCTGTAGCTTTAGTGTAAGGAGAGAGAAAAGAGTAACAAAAACTAAATATTTCTTGCCAAGCTGAATAAACACAATTAAAATCTATTGTCCTTTAAACATATTTTTGGGTGTCAACAAAGTCTACATGCCTTAGATCCTTGGTAAACATTGGGAGAATTTTCAGTTCTCATTGATTGTTATGCATTCATGCATTATACACAACGCCCTGAAGAAAAAGGAAAAACTTTATCCTGGGTGCTGATATAAACTACCTTGTCAAAATGAGTGAGTGAAAGTAAAATTACTGAAAATATTTGTTTATTCTGTTCCAGCCAACGGATAATAATATGGAATATAATAATAACTTAGTAGACAATAACTTAAGATTATAGTAGTTGTTAGTGGGCTAGGAAAAGAGAAAGACCAAGACCAAGACAGAGAAACTGGATTGTAGGGCTATAACACATTGGAAGAGCAGGGTATTGTCTACTCTTAAACAGCAGTCTTCCAAGCCCCCTGGTGGCTTGTAACCAAGAGGACCAGCCATGTGTGTGATGTTGCAAAAGCAAAGTCACAGATACACATGCAGTGTAAGTGCAGCAATATTGCCTTCAGCGGTCTTCAAAGGTATCATAAGTGTCTCATACACTGTCTTCATGTGTAGACAGACTCCTACCCTTATTTCTATGTGCCCTCCATCATACATCAAATGCTGTGATAGTGATTTTCTATTGCACATATTGCAGAGAATGCGTCAAAGTATAAGGAACTAATGAAGTCTTGGCAAAATGTGACTTATTACCATGAGCATGGTCATGTCAAGAGCCCACTGCGCAGACCCATCAGAATGGCAAAGGCGTCTCTGAGTCAGGCCTGGAGGAATAGCAAAGCCTTCCTCTGGTCTGAGTAAAGATGTGATAAAAAAAAATGACCTTTAGCTTTTAAACCAGAGCTCCCTTCTAACAGGTGACTATAACAGCTCCCTTACAGAGTCTCTGTAGGAGAAAAAGATCAGAGAAATCACCTCTTCATTCAGCTGTATATAATAAACCATCTTTCTCATTCAGTCATAAAATAAACCCACTGAATTTCCAGGATGTCGTGCAAGGTCCACCCAATACCAGATTTTCTGCATGTGTATCTGTCATTTATTTCTTCCCACCCCAGTGAGGGCAGTGTCAATGCTATGCAAGGTTGTGCCACCAAACTAGACACAGGACAAACCGTGATCTAAGACCAACCTCTCACTGGTGTACTTTGCAACCACTGAGAATCCACAGTCTTTCTGTTTCCTTTTGTTTCATAAAATCAAAAATGAACAATGCCTGTTTTCAAGTACTGTGATATGTATAGTAGAAATAGCATAGAATTCTTTTGAGTTTTTTGAGAAGCAACCTGTGAAAATTTAAGGAAAGGCTAACATTTAAGCATGCACAAAACAAAATGTGAGATATTCTCTGTATTTATATTATTTTATAATTTAGCATATTCCTTGGTAGTAATTATTAACTATGAGGCAGAGGTGGTACATAAACTATATCATATATGCTCTCAGATTTATTCTTCAACAATTGTCTTCTTTGTAGAAATTAAGATTTAGGACTAGAGGGGTATATTAAAGGGCAAACCTGACATTTAGTCTCAGGACTCCTAATCCCAAAATATATATTCTAATGACATTTCATGAGAGGTGACTGGTTATTATAATGTGCAATTTGCTTGGTAGACAGATGGCTCAATAATTAAGAGTACTTGCTACTTTCGGCAAGAATCAAAATTTGGTTCCTAGCACGCACGCTGTGGCTAATAATCACCTATAACTCCTGATGCCCACTTTAGTCTCTACAGGCAACAGGTACACACTTGGTGTGTGTGTGTGTGTGTGTGTGTGTGTGTGTGTATTCACTCTTATGTACATATATATACATATATACATGTGTGCAGCAAACATATACACATAAAATAAGTATAAGTAAATCTTTGAATAATACTAATGTCTGCTTTAGTTGCTTGAGATACTGTCTAGCACTAAGTGTAGAGGTCAGACAAAAAATACATTAAGTCTAGTGCTCTGGAATGGTCAATAGAGAGGTGATTTACTCAAATTTATAAATGAACTATCCCAAATAAGGACACATGGACTAAAGGACCTGGTGATGTACAACATGACTTCCAAAGTCCCACTGCAGACAAAGGAGGAAACCCAGTCTGCAAAGAGACTAAGAAGCGGGCGTGTATATTGTATACATCACTGTCGTTTGTACAGGGCATGGAAAGGCTAGTATAGGAACTGAATATCATGAAAATCTTGACACTGATTTCTTAAAATGCACTCTGCGCACCATTTTCTGTGAAGTAACATAATTACCTTTCAGTCTAGCTTATACCAGACAGAAAGGCATCACCATAGTTCATTCACATAGCCCAATGGTTTGTATGATGGTCGTGCAATAGAATTATGGCCTGTCTTCACTAACAGCCTGTACATAAGAAAGTATATTTAGTTCACTTTTCTAAATTGTTTTGTTATTTTCTGTAAAGATTAATATTAAGAGGCTTACTTAGTTACCTTGATGTTTGGGTGCATGCATACTCTCCAGTGCTCTAATTGGACACAAGCATTATCTTACGATAGATTTATCATAGAAAAATGGAAAGTGCATATTCTTTATATAAAAAACTTGATTCAAAGTCTATCTGTGATAAACTTTACATTCAAAGTATTCCTAACATGGCATTGAAGTTAATCTACTAAAAACGTTTTTGTTTCTGTTGTTGTTTGCTCTGGGGTTTGGGAGGGTTACTTATAGTTTGTTTTGAGACAGGGTCTCACTATTTGGACCAGGCTGGCCTTGGACTGAGAGATGCACCTGTCTTTGCTGCTTCAGTGCTAACTGCTGTAATGAAAAATCATATACTCCCATGCACAGCTAATCCAATATATTTTGGCCAACATTGAAAGCCAACTTAATTTATTAAACCATCTCCTTTCTTCAGATATGCACATGTAGACTAGAGAGATCACAGATGTTGTGAATCTCAGAAATACATCAGTTAGTGAGACCAGGCTCACAAAAGTAACCCAGTGCATATCCTCTTCTCTGTTTGCACATGCTAAACAGGATCCCTGTATTATCTTCATGAACTAAGCACAGAAGTTATAGAAATGAAAATAGGAGCTGACATATGATTTGTCCTGATCTGCAGAGCCAGAAAATGGTAGACCTAGAGTTTAAGCCCAGATACGAGACTGAATTCCAAACAACCGTCCTGATCTGTGTGGAAGCTTCTCCTTCACGCTGCTGTATCCAAGAAAGAAAATTGTCAAATAATATTCATTTTAAATCTAATAGGATTACATTTATTTTGATGCAAGAAGAAGCTTTCTTTATTTTCAAAATTGATAGCATTTTCGGGAATTGGAAATAACAAGCGAAGGAATGAATTACCTAAAGAGCATTCAAACGCACGCAAGAAGTATGCATTATGAAATAGTTTAGAGCATGAATACGTGAATGGAGCAGAGAACATGTGATGTTGATTATGATTCTGGCAGTAAATTTCTTTTTTATCTTCAACCAGATATTTTGTAGTTTTCAGTTTGTAATGCATACAGTAGAGTAGGATAGAAGCTCTTTGGTGCCTATGGCATAGATATCTGTAAGCAATGCTGTATAACATGCTCCTAAAGAACAATCTTCAATGATGCTCGGACAGTAATGTTGTGTAAAACCATCAAAACCATAAGCAGAATAGCATGTGCCTTTGTGTTCCCCTTATTTCAGCAAAACTGTATTTTCTGTCAGTCACAATTGTAAGAAAACAAAACTATCTAATGCATTGAATCTCAGTTCTAAATTTGTGGTATGCCCATTTTATAGCAAATATTTCATCTCTGTACTAATATTTCTTTACACAGGTAGGAAAATTATTCAACTGAATGAACCTTCTTCACAATGTACAACATTATGTTACATAATTAAAGAAAATAGCAGATCGCAATGGTGACTTTGATTTCCTCATGACGAAGATAAATTAAACATAGTTTTCCATAAATTTTGGCTAGAAGTATGTTATAAATATTAAATGCTAAGTCCCTGGAAACTAATTTAAACTTTACATTTTTTTATAATCAAAGATCAACCAAAAATCAATAAATTAAACAACTCAATATTAAAAGCCTTTTTTTTCCTGCTGATCAAATATCCTTGATTACTTTTGAGAATAACTAAAGTATCACCTCACCAAAGTCTGTAATAACTACATCATAACATTTTTCTTAAGAAGAAGAGTCAACGTAGAGAACTCATTAATTGGGAAAGATGAAGTTGTCATTGGTTTTATGAACATATTTTTTAAAAGGCATGGTAAGGGTCTGTGAAATCTATTCCAGACAACCTGAGCTGTACTTCCATGATAACATGATTGGGAAAAGAATCAACTCCTGTAGTTGTCTTTGACCCCCTCACACATATACATGTGGTAGCATTCACAGCATACATACACATGCACACATAAACACATATATGCTAAATAAATAAGTAAATGGATAAATAAACATAATGTTTAAAATTAAAGAATAATGTTAGGCATGTAGTATAATAAAATTTACCCTAATCATAAAAGACTTCCAGGTAAACAACTAAGACTATGCAAATATAAGACTTATTTCATCATTATCAGTGACCACATTTTCAAACAAACCATATTCTAAACAGCTTCTACAGTCATGTGCTTCGTGTAAGCTCACTGTGTTCCACAAGGTGTGCTTCACATGTTGAAGTAATAAAGGAACTTTAAATCAAAATTCTAATGGGTCTGACTTTCGAAACTCAGGGGGAAATTTATTGGTTGGATCTACACAACTGTGTAGGGATACATCTATCTATCTGAAAGTACACAGTATTTACTCTTTTGCAGATTGTTTAAGTTCTTGTTAATACAAGGCAATAGAAATAAATGGTATAATTAGGAAAACCAAAATATTTCACCTTATCATTGTGGTGTTGAGTAAAACATACTGTGGTGTTCAGTAAAACAATTCCCACTTGCTTTAGTTTCTTAGGGGGAAAAATTACTATGTAGAAAAGTAAGATGATCTGAGGAAAACTAACCTGTAGTCAGTTCATGTTTCTACCTCTTCTCTACGGCCCATCTGAATAAATTATTCAGTTTACTTGAATCTTATGTATAAAATTAGAATGTAGAATGACACCAAATGCAAGCACACAGGAAAGGGTCCTTGAATGCAAGTTCTCTTTTCTTTACTCACCTTTATGTCCCTGACTATGTGGTTTGTAAATAAAAATATTTATATGCATTTTACAAGGAAAAAATACAAACAGACCTCTTTTATGGAAATATCTGAAGAGTCTTGTACAGGCAAGGTCAACTATAAATAAAGACATTTGTAAGGCAGAATTGTTACAGCTTCCTCTGATATGAAGTTCAGGCTTGAATGTTTACAACCACTGTATTTTAAAAAGCTGCTCACAACTCTTTGATCACTAATATTTATGAAAAAGGCATCTTTATATGAAGAATATATTCCTTACAATATATTTTTACATAGTTTTATTCTTTCTGGGGCATAAAGGCATTTGAAGGATAATAGAAACATCATTATAGGTATTTTATTGTCCTAATGCCCAAAGCTTTACAGAACTTGGCTACTCTACAGGAGTCTTTAAGAGATGTATTCCAGTATGTCAAATATCTATTAAGTTGTTATGAACATCGTGACTCTGCTGTGATATTACTGATATAAAAATAATAATGTAAGATGTTATTTTAAATACATATCCATACTTTATGCTATGTATGTTATTAAATATGCCAGATGCATATACTTTTAATGTAGCATTTTATTCAGTTTTTATATGTAGTCATAAGCTTACAAATCCATTAAGGGAGTAAGACACTAACATGCCTTCTTTTCCAGAGTCAGGCTTTGTAGACTTGAATGCAAACCCTGCTGTTCTCGAGTTTTGTGATCTAAAGGAAACAAGCTAGTCTTCAATTTTTTCATTGGCAAAGGAGACATGAAGTTTATTCTTAAATAGCAACCAAGCCAGGGAGATAAAAACTTAGAATAGTGCCTACTCTATAGTGATTATGACATGAGTGTTATTAGATATACTTATTAATGCTATTGATATCAGATGCCCATAGGGAATTATAACTGGGAAACTAAACAGAAATAATATAACTCTGAGATAAATATTGTTTATGTAGAACCATGTATGTTTGTCCAGGTAGGTCACAGATAGCAAAATAAGGGATAAATTTTATCCAAATCTAGCTTGATGAACAAATAAATTTGTTGGGGTTACTTACAGAACATAGGATCTTCAAACCATTGCATCATCAAATCCAACACAAATTTGCATAAGGGCTCCCAAAAGAAAGATATATTTTAGGGGATTTATAGGTAGTGCATTGCAGATTCTCTTCCCCCCGCACTGGTGTAGTGGTTATGTGACCCATGGGAAAGTCCTTATGAGACTTTCTAGGCTTCCTCAACCTTGTATGTTTCATTCATTTACTGAGTCATGTAAGCATCCCTTTCCTTCCATGAGATGATATTTCAATTCAGAGGAAATAGGTACATGACATATGCTATTATTAAAAAAAAATAAAAAAGCACAGGACAGGAAATAAGTCTCAGCACTTAAGAGCACTGGTTTCTGTTTCAGAGGTCCTGAGCTCAATTCCCACATGGTGGCTCACAACCATCTATAATAGGGTCTAATGCCCTCTTCTGTAATGCAGGCATCCATGCAAATAGAGCACTCATTTGTATAAATAAATAATTAATCTTTTAAAAAACCAAAAATCAAATAACAACAACAAAATATCATCTCAGTATGTTCATGCACAACTATAATCTTAGTTTCTGGGTTGCAGAAACAAGCTCATTGCTAGTTCAAAAATAGCCTAAGCTACAAGGCTATATTGTAGAAACCCATCTCAAAATAGATAGATAGATAGGTAGATATATAGATGGATGAATGGATAGATAGATAGATAGATAGACAGACAGACAGACAGACAGACAGACAGATATATATGTAGGTAGGTAGTTGCTAGCTTGTTAGATAGATTAGTAGGTAGGTAGGTAGGTAGGTAGATAGAAAGATAGATAGATAGATAGATAGATAGATACATACATACATACATACATACATACATACATACATACATACATACATAACCTAATTATTAAGTAATAAAATAAAGGAGGAAGAAGTGCTGAGCCAGAATACTTGAGAGAGAAAGAAGCTGAATTCATGAGGATAAACCTGGATGAAGTAGGGGAATTTTGGAGGAGATCCTGGGGAGACAGTCAGTCAGCAAGAGGAGAAGCCTATAGGAAAGGTTCTGAGTTGAGACAAGGTTGGCATTTATATGCACTTAAGGAAGGCAAACTGTTCAAGGTTCTAATGAAGGCCAAGAAAGGATGAGTGAGAGTCAAAGAGGTAGGTAGGAATAGCCAAGGACAGTTTTTCAGGACCTGGGAAAAGAGTCTCAGATTTGCTCTGCTGCTTTTTATGAAGAGCCAAGGCCTGTGTTGTCTTCCTCTGCATCTCCTAATAATATGGCTGCCCTTGTGAACAACATGATTTGCTCACATTAAAATCACATTCATTTTTGTTTTATTCTGTTTTGTCTTAATTCTTAACACACAGATGTCTTACACAAAATATCCTGTGAACTGAATTTTTGAGATGTTTCTTGTAAGGCCACTTGCTAGTTTATAGTAGCCTGCCTGTATGCATGACTGGTCAAAGAAGCTTACATTTGTCCTCATAATGTTTTATCATGTTCCTTTTGATATTTATTAATAGTGTGCATACTGATAAATTTGTCTTTTATCTTCATTCAGGTGGTAGACTAGAAGACAGAACAGTTCATCCCAAATACAAATGACTGAAGCTTAGCATGAGTCTGCTAAATTACCAGAAAGGCAGACACTTCCAATAGGATTGCAACGACTTTCAACCTTAAATTGACATAAAGTTTCCAAGACTTGTCTATGGTCTTATAGTATTCTCAGAAATTTCCAACCTAGTACTGTTATTAAAGAATAAAAGGAGAGAGCAGCTATTAATATATTTCTAGAAACTTAAAATAAGATTCCTGACCGTCTCCCACATCAGTATCATAGTTGGTACTAGAGATTTCTATCTTTCCATTATTATCATCTACACTAGAACATGGCCCAAAACTCACCTAAAGGTTTTCTTGTTGTGACATAAAACAGACCCCTGGTGCTACTTGTTGTTGTTAGGTATTGTTTGTTTGTTTTGTCTTATGCTTTTTGTATTTCAATACAGGGTTTCTCTATAAAACTCTAGCTGTCCTGAAATTTTCACTACAATCAAGGCTCGGACATCTGTTGGTACCTTCTTCCCAAGGGTCAGGACTAAAGATGTGTACCATCATGCCCAGCTGTCCCTGGTGCTAGCTTTCTCTACAGCTTATTCAGTTATAGAAGTCTTTATTTTATACTAAAATTCACCATAACTTTTATGGAATCTTAACTGATGAATACAAATGAGCCTTATACAGTTCCTAGAAATCTAAATTTTTGTTTAACCTCTGACCTTCATAAACATCTACCCATTTCTCTTTTTCTATACTTAAAAGAAAAACACTTATTGAAGATTATTCTGCCCACTTGTATTGTTTGTCTACCCATTAATCTAATTGATTAGTTAAAATTTCTTGTCTTTACATTAAGGGAATAATCACATTTTAGAAATCTTGAGCATATACTACCATAGCCCTGTTTAATGGTACAGATTTAAACCAGTTTTGTTTCTAGAAATCATCAACATAAGTCAGAACATTTAAAATTGTATTTGTAATAATTTTAAGACTTTATTTTTTAAAGCAGCTTTTAGGATTGCAGCAAAATTGAAAAGTACAGTTTCTCATCTGCCCCTGCTCAATCCATGCACCCTACTCTTTGAGTCCATACCAAAGTAGCATATTTTCTAAAACTGGTCATCCTACAATAATACGTCATCTCCCAAGCATCTTACTTTACCTTAGGATATGCTACTGTCCTGTTGGGTGACAAGAAAAAAATGAGGAAGGGAGATTGCCTTGAATTTAAGGCCAGACTAAACTTGTAATTTATTCAAACCTCAACTGCTGTACTAAGAAGACCCTGTCTTTAAAACACACATAACATTCAAATGAAAGAAAGGAAAGAGAAGGGAAAGGAGAGTAGGGAAAAGAAGAATGGAGAGAAAAGGAGGGGAAAAGATGGAAGAGAAGCAAAGTGAAGTAAAGAGGCAGAAGAGAGGAGAAATGGATTCAAATGATTATTCTTGGTCTTGTACATGTTGAATGTTGTAGCAGTAAAAAATAAAAAGGCACATGACTGGTTCCTGTGCTGCACTGCAGGTCCCTGGTTCTCTCTGACCTAGGTAGTTGCTCCCTGGCATTAGTCTGGGCACTGGCAGCCTCTCTCACATTTTATTTGGCCAGTTGTTACCACACCAGACCTACACATTCCGATTCCATGGTGGGCTTGGTATGTCCCACTACTATACCTTCTCTTGAACTCAATTAAGTTACCATGGGCCACACAATATACTCTGATCCGATTTATATGATATAATTTTTCCATCTAGACAGCACAAATCACCCTGCACACACACATCCACCTGTATCTATGAAGATATGTGCAGAGTGGAATATCTAAGCCTGCTTCCATGTTGTTTCCAGCTCCCCTGGCTCTGCGTCCTCCCTTTATTTCTAAAACTTTGTTCCCGCCCATCTTTCCTTCTTGTCCAATGACAGGCCTCATTTTATCTTCTACCTGCCTTCCTGCATAAAGACATCATCTTACAGAATGTGCTCAAATGCATAGTTCAATTTACCTTCCATCATAGTATACATAATGGCTCCACCTTCCTACAAACTCTGAGTGCCAGCTGATTACTCCGTACACTTTACGCTCTAAGATCCAGTGGCTCATTTAATGCATCCTCAATTCTGTCGGTTCCCAAAGGTTATATGGTTGAAATTATATAACATGTAACCTTTTCAGGTTGGCATATTACTGTATTTATGCGTGTTTCAGTTTCCTCTATGACTTGTCACGGCTTGATAGATCATTTCTTTTTCCTCATTAAATGATGTTCTATTATCTGGATTGCTACAGTTCATACTTTCAGAGTAGTTGCCTACTGAAGAACACCTTGGTTGTCTCCAGGTTTGTGAAATTATTAATAAAGTCTTTATAAATATCTACTTGCAGACTTGGGTGAACATAAATTCTTAATTCATTTGGATAAATGTCAACAAGTGCAGTTGCTGCCTTGCATGATAAACAGGTTTAATTCTATAATAAACCCCAAACTCTCCCTCAAACAGGTTTACTGTTGTGTCTTCCCACCAGAAATACATGGGAATTCTAGCTGCAGCCCCCACCCACCAAGTAACCCTAGGTGCTCACTGTCTTGCCCTTGCTTCAGTCCCATGAAGCTCTCTCACTGAACCTCTTCTATGACATATAAGGAGCAATTTAGACTACCGCAGGCAAATGTCATTTGCTTATTTGCATCTGTGCATATTCTTTGTCAGTGTGTCTATAACAGTCTTTGACTCTTTTGTCATGTTGTTTCCTTATTGATAGCTGTAAGACTCCTTTACATATTTTGGTCACTGTTTTTGAAACAATCTGTCTTTATATACATCTCCATTTACCAACCTGTGCAATGTTTTTTTGTTTTTGTAACTATTTTTCACAGGCGAGAAATGCCTTCTCACTAGATTGCACCCTGGCTACTCACAGTTTTTTATTATGATTAGGTTATTGATTCATTCAGAATTAATATCTATAAAAATTTTAATATGTGTCTAGATAGGAAGATAACTGCTTAGTTTTTCTGGAAACCTTTTCTCTATTTTCAAAGGCTTTTGAAAATTGTCAAACATCACTGAGTGACTATATGAATCTATAACTGGACTTTTTTTGCCTGTTCCATGAATCTGCTTGTCTACTCTTTTATTAACTGGACTTTTATGGTAACTGTAACTTTTTATAAAGTCATTGAGGTCTGTGTCAGTCTCTAAATATGTTATATTTTCTCAGTTTATGCTATATGTGCTATTTATAGCAATAAAATATGGAGGATATCGTGATGCCCAAATGTAAGAGACTTATGAAATATGATATGGAAGTATATGATGTTATGGAAATTAAAGTGCTAAACAAGTAATATTAACGCATTTTATAATTTACATTCGAAAAACATCACCTATGACTCCAGAGTGTCCGGATATCCTTGTGGGTCTTTATAAATCAATGTACTGTCCACTTCTAGATTTCAGTATTTTTCCAGTATATTCCATACCAGAGACCCTTTGTTGGTTTTCATATATATACATGAAAAATTGTCACAAGCAGTTGGTGCTTTCCCATAAGCCCTCCTCCTACTGAACACACTGTACCAGTCTATTCTCTCAGTCCTCAGTTTTTACAAGTGTATTTTAAGAAAGTCAACACTCACCACAATGACATTGCTTTTTTCTGAATACATTATACAGTGGACCCATAACACAGCTGCACCAGCAGGATCTAGTATTGAGAATGGTTATCACATAGCTTTGTTTCTTAAAAATTATAGTTGGAATATAAGAGAAAATCTGAAAATTAGTATGAGTTGAATTAATTCTAACACTGAGATGTGTCAAAAAGAAAATCACTTCTCCCAACAAGAAACCAGGTCTGAAGAAACATGGAAATAGTCTCCATACCTCCTATAACTTATCCTTTGAGTTTCAGGCTGAAAAGAACAGATCACACTCAATGAGCAATGGTGTTTGTAGTTTAATTTTTTATTATATTAATTTATTTTTTAAGATTTATTTATTGTATGTATGTGAGTACTTTGTCACTGTCTTCAGCACACCAGAAAATGGCATCAGATCCCATTACAAATGGTTGTGAGCCACCATGTAGTTGCTATAAATTGAACTCAGGACTTTTAAGTGAGCCAATTTACCTGACTTTATAAAATGTATTATAAGCGTCACATAGTTATTAACACATATATCTATGAGAAATTGTATTTCAATCTGACACGTAAACCTATAAAATAAATGATAAGACAAACTAACAATTTTAAAAAGGATATTAAGTTTAGGTTAATTGTTAGAAATCATTTGAGGTCTGGTCCCATCATAATATAAATGATTCATCAACTGTATAATGGTGAACAGACATGCAGAATCCTGGTCTAGTCTCATTTGCTACTCTGCTTTATGAAAAGTAGAAAATGCCATTAATTCAGAGAGATAAACCTGAAGAGTGAGGTTTTGGTTTTGTTTGTTTGTTTGGATGTTTTGTTTTTAATCTATAGATTTGAAATCATTCTATAAGAATTTGTCAAGTCTAAATTGCCTTGACTTTCTTTAGGAACACTGGCATTCTTCAAGGTTAAAAAGAAGGGGTAGGGAGTGGAAAGCGCTATGGTGAACTCTGCCCTTTGGATGTTATTGTATTTGTTTTGATGTTTCATTTTCTATTTCTATTGCTCAAAGGCTCTTAATCACATTAAGTGCTCCCCTTTACCAAAAAAAGAAACTTTGGAAAGACAAAAATTAGGTCTGAACTGAGTGAACTTTCCAGCTGTCACCTTAGATATTTGCCGAAATAGTGTAAGGTTTGGCAAGGTAATTGACAGGAGTGTTGGCTTGATTGACTTAATGTGTCAACATCTCCCAAAAGCTCAAAATCTGCCTTTAGTAACAACTGGATGGTACCTGCAGGCTAAGGAATAATGAGTGCTCTCTCTGTGAGCATCCTTTCTCTAGTTAACCTGCCATTCTCTACCTTGTGTATTGCAAGCAGACACCACCTTAGTGTGGTGTGAAAACACAGCCCTTGGAGTCACTATCACTTTACTCAAGAGAGATGAAGTGTTTTTTGCAGAGTGTGGATGGTGGAGGTGGTGCTTCTGAAACTAAGATGTTTCAATTGCAGGGAAGTACAACAAATCCCTTTACTCTGTTTATGTCTAAACCAATTGTTAACTACTTACAACTCAAACAACTAGTCTACTTTCGCTATCTGGATGACAAGGCATACAGTTAAATGTATTTTATCAACAGAAATTACATAACTTTTGCTATAAGGTAAATGAGTTAAGGGAAGATATTAATGAATAGAAAGCCTACCTAATCCGTATCTGCACCATGCATAAATCTTCCTCCTACACATCCAGTCATATGTTCCGCCTATAAGCTACAAAAATGCATAGCTTAATTCAGCAAATAGTTATTGCTTGTTCCTCTTAGAGAACAGCATGGCATTACTGAAGTTAGCCAGTATCGGGGCCTCTATGGAAGGAAGTCAGTATGATTTGAAATTTACAGCAGGGTTAGGAGTTGGGCAAAATAACATGGGGCATTTGACGATATGTGATCTCTGTGGCTCAAAGCAAGAGAAGGAGGAAAACATTCAGGGAAAAAGGAGAAAAAGAGCCCCATTTGTATTTTATATTGGTTTGGTTTGGACACTTTGTGTTAAGTTAACACAAACAGGAACTTATCTGGAAATAAGAGCCTCAATTTATAAAATACCTTTATCAGTTTGGCATATAGACAAGTCTATAGGACATTTTTTTGGTGTTAATGATGCATGTGGGAAGACATTGCTCACTGTAGACAATGGCATCCCTCAAAAGATGGTCCTGGGAACTATAAGAAATCAGGCTTCTAGAGAACCTGGGTTTGATTCCCAACACCCACCCACATGGGAGCTCACAACGGTCTTTAACTTTAGCTCCAGGGAATCAACATCTTTTTTTGACTTCCACAGGCACTATAATTATGTGGTACACACACATATATATATGCAGGTAAAACATTCAGCATACATAAAATTAAATAAATAAAATCTCAAAAAATCCTTAAAAAATAAAACAAGTATCCTTGTTATACATTTCATACTCATGAGGAAAAAATACAATTTAATGAAAGTAAAATGTAAAGCTTTACAGTAAACTACAAATATGAAAATAGCGGGGAAAAGAAAGTCATGGAAAGCAAACCAGTAAGCAGCAACCTTCCATTGCTTCTGTATCAGTTTCTGCCTCCAGGTTCCTGCTCTGAATTTCCTCAGTGATGGAGCTGACCTGCAAATACTGAGATAAAGTAAAGTCTTCCTTCCCCAAGTTGCTTTTAGTCATGGTGTCTATCACAGCAATAGAAACCCTAAGACAGACTTAACACATATTTCTTATTTGCCCTATTGAAACTGTACCTCTCTTCAAGTTAAACAATTTCTCTAGTTCAGATCAAAGGTGTTGATTAGCAGATATGAAGCTAAAATGATAGCCTTTTAAAGATGGAGTTTCATGTATTCTAGGGTGGTGTCAAGCTTGCTATGTAGTTGAGAATGGCCTCTAACTCATAATCCCTCTGCTTCTACCCTCAGACTCCTATGATAAGAGGTATGTACAGCCAGAGCTGGTGATACTCCTTTATGATATGTAAAGACACCTTACCAGCATGTAGTATCTGTGATGTGCATTCAGGAGGCTTCTGTTATTTGATCGGGTTTTATTTTGAAAGACTTGTGATGGGTATCTTCTTGACTGTGTAACCACACAACCTTGTTTTGCATGTGTCATGATAAAGGTAAAAGCTGAACATGTCTTTGTGTATCTGATTCTAACATTAATGGTTTATTACAAATTTCCTGGTTCACAAGTGTGGGTTCCTGAGCTAGGCAGCCTCATCACAGGAAATTTAAAAAATATAATAAACTCATCTATTAGCTGAGCTTTCTAAAAGATACAGTACTATATCTCCCCAATGCCTAAGTCCCATCTCTGTCCTGACACCTGTCAATCTGTCTAGTCTAAGAATACTATCTCTCATGATAAGTGTGTCTAATGGTGGCTGTTCAAAAGGTATGAATCACTTTGATACTTTTTTTCTAGAAATTTAAAAACAAATAAGCTTAAACTTTGGTGGAATGGTTTTCAAAGTACATGTAGGAGCCATGTGTTGTGGGCAGAGTTCTTAAAACAACTCTGTTTTATTTGTGCTTGTTTATTTGGGACAGTCTCAGTATGTAGCTTTGGGTGGCCTGGACCTCTCATTGTAAAGTAGACTGGCTTCAAATACATAAAGACACTCTTGCCTCTGTTTCACAAATGAAGGGACTAAAAGCATGTGACAATATACTGAGTACCTCTCTTTTTTTTTTTTTTAATTATTTGGGTGTTTTATATAATGTGCTATGTGTTTGTTATTTATTCAACCCTACCCATCCAAATTTGTGTCTTTTCTCCCATGAACACCAATTCATGCTGCATCAATTTTTTGGGGCATATATTTTCTACTGCAAGTACTAGCAGTTGTTACCTATATAGGACCAGTGTGTTCTTCAAAATCTTGCTCTTAATTTTGATGTTCAGAATATTTCTGTTTATTTTCAGCTTTTGAGGCAGATCTAGTTTCTTCCCAGGACATTGCCCCTGGTGTTTGAATGCAGAATAAAGAAGGAATGTACAGATACAGAATGTGTTTGAGAGCACTAAGGCCAATTGCCTGGGTTAAAAACATGGGTTTGCTGCTTATTAACTATGTGATTTAAATCGGTTAGTTAACATCTGTTTCTTCATTTCCTAATATGAGTTATAGGAATGTATTAATAATTGCTAGGCATAGTATTATTATATCATTAAATAAATATGTTTATTAAACACATGTAATTTACTCTCACTTTATCTCTTAAAACACTTCCCTATGTCCATATTCTTAAGAAGTGTCCTCTAAAGTCTAGCATAGCTATCCTCTGAGAGACTCCACCCTGCAGCTCAGACAGATGCAGACACCCACAGTCAAACAGTGGATGGAACTTGGAGACTCTTAGGGAAAAATAGGAGGAAGGATTTTGGGCCCTGGAGAGAATGGGAACTCCACAGGAAGATAAAGAGAGTCAACTACTCTGGACCCTTGGGGTTCTCAGAGACTATACTATGAAACAAAAAACTTACCTAGGCCACCCCACACATATGTAGCAGATACACAGCTTGTCCTTCATGTGGGTCCCAAACAACTAGAGCTGGGGCTATCCCAAAAGCTGTTGCATGTATGTGGGATATATTCTTCTAGCTGGGCTGTTGTGTCTAGCCTCAGTGAGAAAGGATATGCCTAATTTCACAGACTTGATGTTCCAGAATGGGGAGATAGTCAGGCTGTGGGGGCCTATCTGCTCAAAGAAGAGGAGAGAAATGGTAAAATAATGTGAGCAGAGGTAACCAGGAGAGGAGCAATGAGTAGAATTTAAAGTAAATAAGTAAAAAGTAAAAATAATAAAGAAAGAAATAGGCTTCCTTTTACTTTAATGTCTGTATTTCCCCCTAAATCATGCCATATTTTACTACAAGGTTAGTTTATGAACATAACAATTTTCAGTTGCATTAATTCTCCTAAAATTGACATGTTGTTACCCTTTATTTTGGCTTTCAAACAGAACTCACTATACCTTCTTGTGTACACATACATCTTCCTAATATGTTCTTTTGTTGGTGGACAGCCATATTGATTCTACACCTTGGATGTTACACCAGGTACTATGACACACAAGAATACACAGTGCCTCTATCTGAGGTGGCATTCATCCTTTAGATATATGTCCAGAAACAAGATTGCTGATTATGTGACAGTTTCGTTGTTAGTCTCCACACTGATTCTGATAGTCTCTAGATTCATTTACCTTCCACCCACAATGCATGAAATAAACGCTTTCTCAGTGTCCTCGTCACATTTCCTGTTTGCTTCTCGATCACAGCCACTCTGACTGCAAGAACTGGAATGTGACTCTTTTTCAGTCTTAAAGGGAGGGGTGTTGTCACCATCTCCAAAGAAAAGATGACATTAAAGAGATAAGACAATTATACATGGGAAAGTGGGTCACATGGGAAAGTGAAGAAACAAACCTGCTGGATACACCTGCGCTCATTTGTAGCTACAGTTTCTCAGATCCTGAGGTAACTTCCTGCTTCCCTCTCTTCCTTATCAGGGGAGAATGGAGCTGGAGTCCCTGACCAGGGTCACTGAGTTGTGCACGGTACTGTTGGCAATCTAAACTAACTCCATGAGCAGTCATGGCATATTGAATTTTAAATGTTTTATAGGCTATGGCTTGCCTTCTGGAAATTAGCTTTTAATCTATTTCATTATAGCAACTTATAGCCCTAACAGACTAGAATTATGAATTAACTCATTCACTTATTAAATCACTCACTGAAGGAACGGGGTGAATTATGAAAAACATGAGCCCAGGAGTCAGAGGACGTGGGTTTCCTGTCAGCACTTCCTAGTCAGAGCTATACTTCAGGAGGTTTAACACCTCCCCCAAACCACAAAGAAATCCCAAGTACAGTGTTCATTGCCATTTCTCATTGTGCCATAAACATATCAAGTGCCCCCCTCAAACATCACCATATTCCCTAAAAGAAAATTAATATGATTTCCATGGTGATGGTAAAGCCTCTTTAGGATATTTTTGGGGTATATTTCTGTTTAGCTTTTCTTTGTCTGTTTAAGGATATTATTGGCAGTAACAAAGATTGGAGATGTGTTGATACTTTCTGCTTAGGGATTCTAAAGATTGTAAAATGTACAAGACAGCCTAAGGGGAAATACTGTCTTATCCAAATGCAAATTGCATCCTAATTGAAAAACAGTTTAATAGAGGTGGCTGAAAAGTAAATCAGTGATTATAGTACAAAAAATAATAATAATAAACTAAATGTAGTAGCAGAAGCAGCGAGAACATCACTATATTCTGACCATTAGCCCAAGATGGTGCCGTTACAGGGAATTTTCACTGTTTCATTTAGTCCTTTGCAAACAACCTTTTGGGAGAATAGTGCATAGCAGTGCTATGAAGCTTAGATGTATATAAAAATCAATAGGATGACTTATTAAAAGGAAGGTTAAGACTCCAGTTCACTTTAAATAACTCGTATCTGGAAGAAACTGAGTAGTGTGTTCTGCAGAGCACAGACTAGTTGCAGTAAATATTAAAAAATAATAAACGGTTTATCACTTTACTGCCCCTGAGGTCTCACTCCTCAGGCCGATCCTGATACAGAGCCCTACACGCAACTCTGGTGCCAGGTCTGAACTGCCCCATGGCCCAATTTGTCCACACAACTTCCTTCCTTTGGCAGTTTTCCACCGCCTGTTCTCCACCTCTGTCCCAGGGTGTTTTTCTACCCCAAAATCCCACAAACACAACTCTACAGCCTGATAGCTTTTCACACAGGTTTATGTATTCAACTCTCAATCCACAAACCCTCTACACAACAAGACTGCATCAAATAGACAAAGATACAAACTGCCCTTCTATGAGATACTAGACCTATAAAATCCTTAATGTTCAAAGCTTTTTAACACCAGTCAATATCACCTGCTTCTAGCTGGTCCTTAGGAAGCTCCATGTTGCCATGACCTTTCCCCTCCATCCTCTAACCTCCTTCAACTTCCCAGCCCTCTCTACCTCCCTCACCCTGCCCAGTCACTAGCTTTCCTTTATTTTACAAATTACAAGAGGAAGGTTCAATTGGAGTCATATGACTAGGCAGCCCTTCTTGGAGAAGTGGAATTAACATTAAAATGCAAACAGCTTCAAGATAATCTATATACACTAGTGTTGTTCTGCCCAGCCTTCCCTTCACAACTCTTGCAATTTGAGCTTCTGCTTCCACCCCTACCCTGCCTATGATATGCTCATATTGTATACAATTCCTTGGAGAGACTACACAGCTAGGAAAGCTGTGTGACCAGGATCCATCCCAATAGGGAAATACCAATTAGTTCCGATTCCAGAAGAGGCAAGTTTGGACAGACCCATCCAAAAAGAGAAAAAGCCAATTCCTTTGCCATTGAAGATGAACTCAAAGATTTTGACCTTAATCACATCCTCCTTCCCTTAGCTGCTTTCAGGGCTTCCTTCCTGCCTAGGCTCTCCTAGATTGTGGATAGCCTTTTTTCGTAGGTTCTCCTAGGTTTTGGGTAGCCTTTTTTCTTAGGCTCTCCTAGGAAGGCATCCTTAGAATTCTCTTTCCCATGAAACATTACTTCAGCTCCTCCAGAAAACTCAACTGAAAATATCCTCAGGTCCAGTTCTTTCTGTTTCCAAAATATATCCCTGATTCACCCACTAATCACTAGTCTGGTGCTATCCCTCTTTTCTCTCCACTCAACTGCACCCATCCATTTTTTATTCTTACTGAGAGACCTTTGAAATTTTCAAGATTATGCCTCTCTTCAACGTAAAACCTGGCAATGCTCTCCTTTTGTTCTTATAGCAAACTCCAAGTATCTTCTTACACTGCTGCCTAGAATAGTAGGTCTCTGCTTCCTCCACAGTGACCTCTCCTAGGATGTCCTAAAGTTCTGACTTTCCTTTGTTGTCCTCTGTTTCTTTGTTTTTGTTGTTTTTCTCTCACGATTTTTCAACTCAAAGACAGTGTACTCTGCAGTTCTCTTCGATTCTCTCAAATGTTACTGTATCAATGAAACCCACTCTCTGACTACCCAATCAAGCCTAGTCAAGTAGACAGCACTTTTTCTGTAGCAGGCTCATAAGAAATCTTCTTGGTATTGATTAGGTAAAATAAATTAGAAGTGTTTTCTTACTTAAGAAATTATGAAAATCAGGCTCAAAAATATGAAGTGATTTGTTCAAGGTCTATACAAGGTCACGCAAGAATTAGGAGCAGAGGTATAATTCTATAGAGCTCTTAGGAACATGGCCCAAGGTTTCCCCACATTACTAAGGCTTATTGTATTCACGATTTCTGATAACTTATGCCTCCCAGTTCTTCAGCTCAGCTGTGCAAGCTCTGTAGGTTCTGCTTTAGAGCCAGTGCTGGAAGACAGTGAGGCTAAGTAAAGCACTTAGAAGAGAGGCAAGAAACAAGCCACACAGCAGAAACTGACAGAAGGGTGGTCACAATGACTACTTTGACAGACATTTTTCATTATTTACGAGCTTTTATTCAATGATTCAAAATGTTGTGTGAAAGGTATATTAAACACCTAATAAACACAAATCAAGCCAAACGTTTTAATGCAAAGAAATAATATATGTCAAAATCTGTGTGCAGTAAATGTAAGAAGTAAAATTATCTAGGAGGGGGCCATGGAAAACGAGGGAGAAGTAGAGGAGGTAAAAAGAAATGATAGGAGTGAGGGCACTTGGCTCAGAATACATTGTACATTGTATGAAGATGTCCTTATAAAATCTAGCCACTACACCTAAGGCTCGGGGAACATCACAGAAGAGGAAGAAGGATTGTAAGAGCCAGAGGACCAAGACAGACTGTCTGCAGCAAGACTGTGTCTGCTGTAAATGAACACGAATCAGCAATCAGGAATCTCACCAATGTGATTGCCTAAACAAGACCTTTAAAATGATTTAAAAACAAAACAAAACAGACATGCTGCCACAGACAAAGGAAGACTTAAAAGGCTCCATCCCTAGAAGAACTACAGGCTGCTAAGAGAAGGAATATCCTTCTTTTCTGGAACAAGCTCCTTGATAGGCTAGCCAGTTTCAAAGTCCAGTTCTAAACACATAAAAAGCACTACACCAGGCTATGTTTATAAGCGTGCACACACATGTGCATGCATGTGTGTGTGTGTGTGTGTGTGTGAGAGAGAGAGAGAGAGAGAGAGAGAGAGAGAGAGAGAGAGAGAGAGAGAGAGAAACTATAATTAAAGAATAAGACACGATTAATTTGAGAAGTCTGGGAAGGACATGGGGACTTGAGGGGAGGACAGAAAAGAAGAGAATGGTATAATAATTCATGTATGTAACTCTCAAGAACATTGCAAGATCACAATAAAATAGTATCATGTGCAATCGATATATAGTGGTAAAAATAAATCCTCCATGTGACAGAGCTGAAAATGTACAAGTGGGTTATTTAGTGGGTTTAAGGAAGAAAGAGACCAAATCAACCAGAGAAAGGGTGAAAGAGTATTTGTTGAGTTAATTAGAATACATTAGATATTACACAGACATTTAGCTCTTGACATCTGATTCTGTCTGAACACGCTCAAGTTTGGACAGTTGTAGTGATTGTGCTTCAAGTAAAGTGGCTGCAAATTACTGGTCATGGCTGGAGACTTCAACAGAAGTCACAAAAAGCAGACTTCTCTGCTTCCCTCCTGGTGCTCTCTTGTTTTTCTCACTGGGCTCCTTTCCCTAAATATATAGTTGTGCACACTTTTGTATTACATTATAATTAGTCACTCAGATATAAACTATACCTAGTTGTCTTCTAGAGATGGTTGTGAATTTTCTACTGAAACTGACCCTCCTTCAAGGACCCCAGCTGAATGCTATGCAGAAATAGCCACATGCTTCAGAAAGAGTTGCACTCATTTTATCTCCAAGTTCATATCTAAGCCTTTAATTGAAAATTTATGACAATTTCAGAATATTCCTTCAGACTAGTAAAGTTTAAAAGTACCCATAATATAACCATGCTTAGAATAAATTTATTAAAATAAAAATTTAAATCATTTTCAGAGAAACGTGTCCTTGAGGTTAATATTTGTGTGAAAATAGAATTTATAGTAGTAATTATAACTTATTATGAATTGGTATAGAAGGAAAATAGTAGGGAAATCCAGAGCTAAACAGGAAAGGATGAGTCATGTTGTAGAAGAGGAGTAGGGAAACTTGGAAAAGGGGGACAGCAGGCACATTTCCAGAAATGTAATTAAGAAGTGGACTGTGACCTCTAGCCAAAGGACAAAATGGCTCTGGGTGAATGAACATACATGGAAAGAAGAAAGGTTCTGTGGTACTTTTTACTTACAGATGTTTGAATGTAATTGTATACAAACTAAGTCAGAAGCAAGTAAGGTTGCTGACTGGCATGCCTCATTGATAAAGTCGGAAAACAGGTTTTGAAAGCCCATCTCAATATGTGATGAGTCTTTAGTCTGTCAAGGTGTTCTAAGATAAATGAAATTAGGTTGGATGTGTGTGTATTTGTTCTGTAGTTTTCCATTCTGTTCTCTGAGCTGCACTGCAGACATTTCAAATAAGAATTAATTTTTCAATCATTTTTTCTCACTTACAGACATATGTAACTTAATGCCATTTTAGAAATTTTATTATATTATCATTCTGTCCTCTACTCTCCACTTTTTATAGAAATGTGCTGTTTTATTACAAAGTCTTACAAAATGAAAATACCTTAAAAAGGAAGCTAGACTCCACCTGCAGAATTGGGTGAAGACGGTGCAATGTTAGGTTTTTCTGATGGGGGGGTGGTGTACAAACAGAACCGATCTGAAAATGGTTGATATTACCCAAGCATGAAAAGAGGTCCCAGAAGACTTGGTCACCCCTCCTAAGAAACTTAATTAGGGCATCTTAGCACAGCTTTTAAGCAGGCACTTGTCGGTTCAGGATTTTGTCTTCTGGTTGTTTCTTTCCACTCGTACCCTACATAGTTCAAAACTAAGACCTGGGGCAGGATGGACAAGGGAGCTCTGGGAGAGCTCTCCCAGCACCACTGCCCTGGGACCTGGCCCTCATTCCTATCTAGTCCCTGGGGATGTTATATTTAATATATGCTATATAAATACACAGAGGAATAGAAAATATAAAATCTGAGAAACTGAGGGAACGTGAGGAACTTGGGGAGACGATGGGGCTACAGACCTCCCTCAGCCAACTACAACTCTTCTTTGACCCCTTTGACTTCTGTCTTCTCTGTGGTTTTCTCCTCTTCTGTGACTTCTTTTTTCTCTTCAGGATCTTTCTCTTTCCCATCCTCTGTTTTGACTCTTGGCTTTTTTGAACTTACAAGAGTTTTGTAACCACCTTCTCCCTCCTCATCAGAATCAGAGAATTTGTCCTCACAGGCAATGTGTTTGTCAGAGGAACAGTGGGAGAAGATCTTTGTCAGAGTCTTTCTTATCCTCACCACCACACTCTTCTGGGATGGCATCCTCAGGTATGGCTGGCATTTGGACCTCAGGGGCATGGGACACCATTTGCAAGTTTTCAGAAAGCCATTGTTTGACCTTTTCTAGGTATTCTTTAGTGTTCTGGTTGGTCATATTGGAAGGGCTGATATAAAGCATAAAATCTGGTCCAAAGTGTTCAAGGTAGAAATCCCATGGTAGTTCATTAGGGATCTTGGTGTCCAGGGCCATAGCTGTATTTGTAAGTCTAGTTAGTACTGGATAGTATAGCTACATCCTCTGAGCATTAGCATAGGCAAATTGAAACTCTTCATGAACTCCACACACTTGGCATGCCCTTTGATCCGTCAGATCTTAGCAACCTAACCAATCCCCAGACAGGGAATCTGAGCCACACTGTAAGACCACTGCACTAGGCTGGAACATCTTCATTACTTCAGACATGACTGGCTTGAAGATGGCTTCATAGGACTCATCATCAATGCTGTCCCTCGGTGGGTAGTTAACAGCATAGTACTTGCCTTTGAAAATCCCAATATCCCGTAGGTCCCCAGTTCCTGGGAAGTACTCTTCGTATTTATGAAAGAGCACAGTTAGGACCTGATTGGGAGCATAGAAGGCCTCTTCCATGCCATCAACATGGTGAATGCCAATGTCAATATACAGCACCCTCTGCTGATACTTTAGTAGTTCCAGGGTGGCCCAGAAAGTATCATTTCCATAACAGAAGCCAGATTCTTCGAACTTCTTTGCATGGTGCGGGTCCCTAGCCTAGTTCATAGTGGTATCCATCTGCTGCTTATTAAATTACACAAAACTTGTGACAGAGCCACCCATGGACAACTGACAGATCTCAAACAAGCCATTAAATACAGGGACAGTCCTCACCCACTTTGAATCTCTGCATCTGCTTGCTGTATTCAAACAAATTATCTGGGCAAATATAATACAAGATTTTAATATAGCCATCACTGCGGTTCTTGGTCATCTCTTCTGCATTAGCTTTTGGAAGACAGTAGATTTCCATTTTTTGGTAGAGACCATAGTTGAACAGCAAATTATGAGTCATATGAATTCTGTGAGGCTTCATTAGGTGTCCTTGTCCATACTTGTAGTTTCCAAGGTTCCAGTTGTAGTAGTAACATACTTTCCTCTTGGTGCCCTGAGTTTGAGCCATCTTGCTCGTGTCCAGACCCTCCTGCTAGTCTTTACTTTCCACTTTTTAACTATTACAACTTTATGTAAATACAAAGACTTCAAATAAAATTGCCTGTGCAAGCTTTTGGATTGAAATAGAAGATAGATAGATAGATAGATAGATAGATAGATAGATAGATAGATAGATAGTGATAGATAATCTTCTCTTAGCTTAATCCATAAAAGAAATAATTAAATTAAATATGTATGGTAAAGACAATAGACATTTTCAGTAGAGGGTACTTGAAAATGCAATTCACCTGCTTAATACCTGAGCCACGTGGCTTCATCTCATGAGCATCACTGTATCTTCTGTAAAATTTCCCAACTCTGATTAAGCCCCTGTCAAGTACAATATGGAAAGAGCCACTGCCAGGAAACATCCTAAGGTACAACATCACCCAGCAAATGTTTTGATAAACTAGAACCATTCATGTATTTCATTGACTGTGCATCACTATGCAAATTATATGCATGTGAGTCCTAATAATACCAAAATAGGCTCATGGGTATTAAACCATTCTGTTCTATGATCTATGCTCTAGAGCAGTCTAAAATTGTATTGTTGTATGTATATCATATTCATAGAATAACGATCAGAATGTCATCAGTTCTATAATACACATTGCCTATATATATGGATATAGATAAAGGGGAGGGTCAATCTCAGCAATTGGTATTCCTGCTATATTCTAAAACAGGAATGTGTTGACTTAACTGTGGAAGTATTTTTTCTTGACGACTCGTCTAACTGTGTACACAGCTCATCTTTTACAGAGGTCTCTGAAATGATGCTAAGATTAAAATCTTAAGGTACTCTCTTGTCTCCCTTCTACTTGAACTAAAAAAGAGAACTAGTGCAGATTATGTGTTTCCTGTCTGGCATGGTGTGATACATGGTCTTATTAAAGGAGGAAGACTACAGTCACTCTAGTGAAACTATTCCCTCCTTCTTTCTTCATACAAATGCTATCAACAGGCAGGCGAGGTAACCAAACTGCTCCAAAAAGATAAAGAATCATTGAACATGAGAGAAGTATCTTTGGGGTTCTTTCTGCCAGCTCCTTCTTAGCAAATAAAGGGCAGTCCACTGGGGTTGCTGCACAAAGCTTCTTGATGCATCTGAATCGGGTCCAGGCATGCTTCCAGGTTCTTCCTAAGGACCAGTGTGCTCGTTTTGAAGTATGCCTCAGTATCCTAGCTGAGAAGTATGACACCTTGATGGCAGATGGCCCATCACTGTGACAAGCACGCTAACAATTTCAAAAGGCAGAAGATTGATCTGTGATCTATTCCTGAGATTCCCTCTACAGTAGGATGGCTAGTTTGTATTTGGGCCATGGTGAAGCCAAGTAATGTGGCAGAGGGTATGGTAAGGTAGAATTGCTCATCTCCTGGTAGCCAGGGAAGTGGGAGGATAGAAGACAGTCCAAAACAAAGAATGTATTTTATAAAACACCCTAATAAGTTGCCTCTTCCAACCAATCCCTGAGCTTACCTCCCAACAACCCCTAGAGATGTCATCATAATATGAATTCATCAAGGGCCTGATCTATAGACAATGTTGGAGCCCTAATAGCTCAACTGCCTCTTAGGAGCAGCAGCAGCTGAATCCAAGCCTTCAGCACAGAGACATTTATGGGAACAACTTTTCTTCAAAACCTAATACCTTGTGAACAAAAGCATATTCCTTAGCAACTTTCATGTATCCCTGAATGACTACAGACTTGAGTTTCCCATTAGAGAATATATCGGCAGGAAAAAAAAAATGAAAATTTGGCATGAAACACATGAGTTTGAACTCAGAACTCTACAATGTGCTGGCTAAATTTAGATCATTTAGCATTATTTCGTTTATAGAAGAGGAAACCCGTTTGTGCTATTGGAAGAGAGAAATTCCGCGGAGTCCATTGTAGTAACAGACAAGCAGCAATGAGGAAGTGAGGCTGCAAGGGCTAGGGTGTGAGAAGAGGCTTTTGTTCCAGAGAGGGCACGTTTTCCCAATGTAGGAGAATGACAAGGCAATGGGGTGGAGAGGGGGATCAGAAGGGGGTGCACCTTTGTGAAGGCAACTGGAGAGGGAGGTGGGATGGGAGCCGGGTGCCATAAAGGATAACATCTCAATTGTAAATACAAAGTATCTAATAAAAAGGAGAGAGAGAGAGAAAAAAAAAGGAGGTAGGAAACAAGAAGATTCATCCAGAAACATTTCCCATTTCTATGTTTGCATTGGAAAAACACGAGCTCTGAGTCGTGCCTTAAGTTTCCGGATGTTAGGCGCTGCCTCACTTTCTGAAAAGGCCAAATCAAACCGAGCTTCGCCAGCTCTGCCCATTTCACATTGGACTCTGGACCACAGGCCCTTCAAGGGCTGGTGTAGCCAGGAATCCCATTATAGCCCTGGTAAGTATGCATTTTCTCCAACCTCTTAAATGATCTTGAGCAAGTCGTTCATGTTTCTGAGCTTCACTTCCCTTCTTATTAAAAAAAGAAAAACGAGGGTGGAATTAAGGATAAATCATCGAACAAAAGAAGGGTGTCATGAATCTTACAGCTTTATCAGTTCTCTCAATTACTTATGAATACTTAATGAATAATAAAAATATTATTGAGCCAAATTAATTATAAAGTATTACTCCTAGAGGTCTGGGGTGGGTTCAGCTAGATGCCTAATGTCTGAGGCCAGGTCCTTGACTTGCCCGATGAACCTCAGCAGTAATGGCCGACATCTCCATAGACAGCTTCATTTCTTTCCTGGATTCTCCTCTGAGCAACAAAACCTTGTCCCCCTACCACACACACACACACACACACACACACACACACACACCCCACACCCTCAGCATCCAAGAGAGGCAGGCTCCTATCTTTTGTTCACAGCATGTTTGCTACCATCCCAATGCTGTAAGCCAAAGCCAGCTACAGTGACTGCAAGAGGAATGTATACTGGTGGCCACCAAACAAGCCAGAGTCTTCTTAGTGTTTGTGTGTGTGTGTGTGTGTGTGTGTGTGTGTGTGTGTGTAGCTTTCCTAAAGGTTCTGCCTATGCTCTATGGTTACATTTGTGATGTATTAGAAGATGTGTGGCTCTGGATAGTTACAGACTAAGCTAAAATATTTCCCATTCTGCCATTTGCTATTTTGTATCCTTGAGAAAATTATTAATTGTCTTCCTAATTTTTTGAGTTTCAGAAGTGTTATTCAGTAGGTAGAATTTTTTTTTACTAAAACATATGTTAATGTATTAAAATTGAGTTGCTAATATTGGTAAAAACTTTATAGATTTCATTGGCCTATAAATCCCGATGATGCAAACTGAAAAAGACTATTTGGGCTTGGTTTCCATGTGAAAATTATGATGTATATTGGGACCTACAGGCATTCTCTGAGTTACAGCTAGGTTGTCCTTGCCACTACACTAGACTCTAGAATTTCCCAGAATTTCTTTTGCACAAAGAGTGAAAATTGATTTTCTACTTTCAGTCCCTCTTTTCCACTCAATGAATTTTACTGCCTCATGGATAGCAACAGTTGTACCCAGTAATTCACTCCACTACCCTCTCCTTTGTGCTGAAAAACAAAAACAAAATAAAAAAAAAAAGCCTATCTATAAAAGAAAATAGCATCTCGGGAAAAATTTGGGCTGGTTACTAAACCACAGAAACATGACTTTAGTGAAGGTCAGGACAATTTCTGACTTGAAAGATGTCTATTTATTTTGCCGACACTGTCTTAATGAACTTTGATATTTTTAAATATGGTTTTGTAGCCAGATCTAATGCACACACCTTTAAATCAGGAATCAGGAGGCAGAAGGTGGTCAATCTCGGTAAA
Source organism: Micromys minutus (assembly GCF_963924665.1). NCBI lineage: Eukaryota > Metazoa > Chordata > Mammalia > Rodentia > Muridae > Micromys > Micromys minutus. The sequence goes on along the minus strand of NC_137953.1, from coordinate 18,791,271 downwards.
TCGAGGCCAGCCAGGATTACATAGTAAGTTCCAGGATAGCCAGTGCTACATACTAAGACCCTAAACTGTTAAAAAGAAAACTCCCAAACATATAAATAAATACATAATTTCATGGTTTTGGAGTTTTGGGTTTTTGTTTTGTTTTTTGGGTTTTTTTGTTTGTTTGTTTGTTGTCTTACATTAGGAACTACTACATTTCCATGAATTTGTCAATTTCAGAACACACTGCCCATGTGAGAAAGCTAGTGTCCATGTGCTGTTTGAGAAGACATCTTCCTTCTTGACTTTTTAACACACTGTGTTGCTAGCTTAGGGCATGGACATATTACCATCTTCTTCACTCAACCATAGCCCTTCCAGTAAAATATGTGTCTAGTAGAAAAAATACTAAATGTGTATTTTGGTGTTTGAAGACTAGTCAGGTGATTTATGTATGAGCTGAGGTCTCAAGAACGGAGCACAAAACTTGAAAAACATTCCTAGAAATGGAGACATGAGAAAAAGAAAGAAGAATGGAATAGATTTTTTCTTTCTCTTGTTTCATTGACCTGAGAAATGTAGAAGTATATTTTCAAAAGCTTAAGTCTGGTACCAGAGAGAAGGTTCAGCAGTTAAGGACCTGTTCTGCTCTTGCAGAGGCCCTTGGATTCAGTTCTTAGGATCTGCCTGTTGGCTCACAGCTCCCTCTAGCTCTAGCCCCAGAGAAGTCTGGGGGGTTCAAGTGCCTCTACTGACCTTCACAGGCACCAGACACTCATTTGATGGACATGCACACATGGAAGCAAACACTCAAACACAGAAAATAAAAATTAACAAATCTTTGTTCAAAATCAAATCTATCTGTTCAAAATGTCTAGGTCTATAGTTTTAGCTCAGGGGGAAACTCTAAACCAGAAATTGTCCCATGGAACACATTTCTGTACTCATTGCTTTGTTTGATCTGTAGAAGGAGTCTTGATGACTCTGTCTTTCCTCGGTGTGATGGCGTGCAGATACCCTATGGCTGCACAAATATCTATGCAGCAAAACTTAAAGGCTTTTAAGTCAGACAAAACCACAAATGAACACGCTTAAAATACACCCGAGTTTTCCCCTGAATTTCTGTGCTTTATAAGAAAGGTCATCAGAGATTTATCATAAAAACATTGGTAGAATAAAAGGAACTTTTAAATTCAAAAGAAGTAACTTAAAAACCACTGTGATGGAAGTTCCTTTTTGGTTCTGAAAATGAAAACGAGAAGTTAACAGGTCTCACAAGGTATATGGTACATCCCCATCACATCTAGTCACGATTGAGAATATTAATGAAGAACATTGAAAAATATACCACACATGAAATTCTTTATCACATTTTACTAACTTTGGAGAGAAAATAAAATAAAAAATCTAGTTTAGTGCAGTATTTATTCATTCAACAAATGCAAACTATGAATCACATCACAGCAATTGCTGGTAATGAAAAGAAAAGGGAAAACAGTCCCTGACCTCAAAAAACCTAGAGACAGTAGAATGCAGGATACGCCTCCCTGCTTTTGGAGGCCTGGCACAGTACAGTGCGCATGTGCTGTTATGTTGGCTTTCCGGAAAACATTTAACAGCATAAGAAACAACATTTTCATTTAATTCCAACGTAACTGATCCACATACTGTATTGTTTTTACTTAAAGGAAAGAATGATTGACAGGAACACAAAAATGGGCACAGTCACTTAGAGGGGTGTGTTTACCAAAGGGACGACAGAGGCCGATTACGTAGGGGTTGGCATGCTGTTACTAGCTGTTCTCTGGGTGTCTGTAGGCCTCTGATGCAAGGCAGACCCTCTTTGCAAGCTTCTCTCATGAAAGAGCAGTCAGCCGCTCCATCTAATGATGTTGTATCTGCTCTTCTGTAGTTTCATCTCAGCTACCATAGCAACGCCAGCACCATCCAGGACAGGGCTATGCTGCTTTCTCTACTGCTCTAGCTGCTCCGAGCACTTCTCTATTTATCATATGGGTTTTGGTTTTATTAAGAGTTTACTGGGGAAGAAAAGAATTAGTATTTTGAGAGATGTTTATGAAATATTTTCACAGTGAACTTATCTCAGGAGCAAATACAGGGTTTATGCAATCAAAGGGAGAAAAAAAATCTTTACAAAAACAAATAGAAAACTACAAATTCAGAATTGGACACAAAAGTGAATACAAAGTAAGAATGAGGAAAGAGACTGTATGTATCACACTATAATGTGAGGAGCACATAAGTCTTGTGTCACCATATCTATAAAAAATAACCTGTATTGTTTTAATGAATTGTCACACATGCTTCTGTCTTTGCCTTAAAATGTCTGTGTTCTCATTGTTTTCCTCTTTATGCAGAATGTTTCCAAGACCCTTTCCGGAGAGAAGTTAGAAATATAATTTAATCTTTCCACTACCAGGGTAATCAAAATCAATTTTGTCTTCATTGTCAGCCTGAAATAGCTCCTCTCAGCTTCAAGTCTATTGGCCTAACATGTAACTTGTTAGGAAGGCTGTACACTGTGGGAAATCCTCTATCATGCTTCTTACATATATGAGCTTTTCTCCTCTTAACACAGTAAGAGCTCTGGGTACCAGAGGATGGAATTGTCTCCCCAGGCAGCAGCATTTACTCCAACCTTCCATACTGTGTGGTCAAGCTATGGTGGAATATTCTAGGCCTGTAACCTAACCATTTTAGATCACCCAGTTTTCCTGGTAATCTTGTTTAGAGTACACCCTTCAGGAGCTCTTATTAGATTTAAAAACAAACAAAAACAAAACAAAACACCAAATGCTACTTCACTGATGCCAGGTTTCCCAGACCAAAGGGAAACATGACAGAGGAGGAGAGCCCTGTGTACGGTTGCAGGGGACAGCATCCTGAACCTGCAACTAAAGCATTTACTAGGCAACTGAGAGCGGCTCACGAGGGTATCCTTGCCTTCTTGGCAATTCTTCTGTTGAGGTGATTCAAGCAAGCATGCCACATGCCACCTTGACTCCTGCTGCATCTGGGCCAAGGAAACGTCCCTGTAGGCTTTGCTCAGCATTCTCAGTCATCCCACATCTCCTTGGCCTGCATTTCTTTTAGCCTTGTTAGATTTTCATCAGACCAAAGATCTGATCAGGAGAAATGCAAGAACAGGTAGCCAAAACGATGCACATGTATCCTTCATGTCCTCTCGAGGACTCAGAAGCTGAGGTTTGGTGAATAACATCAAGGCTCTACAAACGTCATTTTAGAGTTCTCCAACCATGCATATATCTCAGATGTTTTATCATTGTCTCTTTGCTTTGTTTTCTTGAAAGGCAGACCGAAGATCTGATAAGTACAGTAAATATAAAAGCTAATGAACGCCAGTGACTTCCCTGAATGCTGATGAAAGCTCTCAGTCCCAGGTGTGTGGTGGGCACATTTCTCAGTGCGCTCTGCCAATGTGTGTACCATACTGTCTCTAGAACATTTAATACAAAGCAATGCAACTTTATCGCCAGATATGGATGTGCAGAGGACCACAGTAACCTTGCATAAACTATAGAAAATGGGTTAGAATTATTTTTATTTTCTCCCTTCGTTTTCAATAATGTGAAAGAAGAGAGTGAAGTTGTGATGTTACATATCCATTCATGGCAAACATAACCACATCCCCTTGGTGAAAGAACCTATTTTTCAGGCCTGTATTCCAGCCTCAGCCATGTGTAACTTGGCTAAGCCAGAGGAAAGCTTGTAGGTAGGTAGAAAGCACTGCAGTACTCTGTTTTGTTCTGTTTTCTTCTCTTTTGTTGTCAAGAGCCTTGGTAGCTGTCTTGTTGTTTCAGGCAGGGATATCTGGGGCAATGTTTTGTTCTGTTTTATCTTCTCTTGTCTGTCTTGTTTTTGTTTTGTTACGTGTCTTGATGCTGTATTTTAAATGATCTTCACTGGCTTTTCAGACATCTTTTTAAATCACTCTGGAAAGCATAAAATAGTTAACTCTTGGATAACTGGTGTTGAGGACAGAAAAACATGAGGTCCTTGTCCCCAGTGCTGGGCTCAAAGTTTTGTTTTGTTTTGTTTTGTTTTGTTTTGTTTTGTTTTTGCCATGAGCTTGTATTACCTGATTTTTCTTTACATGAAATTGCTGTGCGTTAACAATGTAACTACACTGCATAATCTCCACAAAGTTACATGAGATTCAATGTTTTCCATGCAGAGTTTGATGACAAAATAAGAAAATGCTTATTTCTTTTTTTAACCTCAAAATTATATCAAGGAAACTTGGCTATTTGAAAAAAAAATGTTTCAGGTGGTAGGGCCTTAAAAAATAATTATTTAATAATATAGATTTGGGTTTTGTAACCTTATTTTTTTTTCTTACCGCTTTATTTTTTTAAAAAAAAGAGGGATACAGATACAGATTTTAAAAGGCATTTTGGCATAACCTTATATGAATTTTTTTTCAGTACTTAATTCTTTTAGAGGTTTGATAGGATGCATTGAAATCCCACTAGTTACCATAAGCACGAAGTACATGTAAGACAGAATGTAACATGGAAACAGATTTCTTGTTGGGTATAGATTAAGCATAATGGTCTGTGAATACCAAAAGTTGACGCAAGGCTATTATCTTAGCTCTTGGATTATTAATGATTTGACCTCCAGGTGTACCACACTCTGAGAGAGTGCTATACATTTATTTTTTTCCCTAAGAAGGACTGAGGATTTTTTTTTTTTTTTTTGGCCTTTGTTTTTCTTGAGCTTCATATAGTCTGTGAGTTGTTTCTGGGGTGTTCAGAGCTTTCTGGGGTTAGTATCCAATTATCAGTGACTCAATATTATGTTTGTTCTTTTGTGACTTAAAGCTTTTAAGACCTTAGAATCCCCTAGCTAAAGAGGGTAGAACAGTAGCTTGTATTATTCATAATGTGTCCCACTGAAAGGGGCTTACAAAGGATAATTATCAGAGAGGCACAGTAGAAAGCGAAGAATGCAGAGGAGTTGTACACAGACTAAAGCAGAAATTAGGCTCCTGTCCAGGGCCTCCCTGTTCAAGCTGCTGGCCAGTGCTTACGCGAAGTAGCTTTTATATCCAGAGTAAAGCTGGAAATGGGAAGTACCTTAAATTCCAAAATCCATGAGCTACAGAACAAGAGAACTTCTCTCTCATTTTAGACTTGTTTACTTTGATTTTATGCACACTGCATTTTGTCTGCATGTTCTTCAGTGTAACATGTGTGTCCAGTGCTCATGGAAGACAGAAGAGGGCATTCGGTCTTGTTGGACTGGAGTTACAGGTGGTTATTAGCTCTCATGTGGGCACTGGGAACCAAACTCATGCATAAGTGCTTTATATGACCAAGAACTGAGCCCCAAGGTTTCTCTTAACTCTGCTGTTGTTCATCATGTCGTTCATTGAAGCTGGAAAGGACCAACTTTTCATCTACTCATGTTGAAGACTGTCATTCAGTGCCTGACTTTGTTCGTGTCTCGAATCTACTAATGAGCCCAGTCACTGAGATGTCTTTTCTGTATGATTCTCCCACTGATGAGTAATGTTTTATGATATGATGATCCACAAATTAGATGGAGCATGTTTTATGAATGTCTCAGAAATTGTTGCTATAAAGAAGCACTATGTTTGCCTCTGTTCATAATCAATGAAGAGAAAAAAATGTTGATTCAAACAATTAAGAGTCTGTGGCTGAAATTTTTCATGGTCTTATGAAAATTAGTTGCATGTTTTTGAGCTATGTGTATTGTTTTTTACTACAACTTTAACGAATTACTACAAACAATGGCTTAAAACAGTAAAAAAAAAAAAAAAAAAAAAAAAAAAACTACGTTTAATTCTATAGGTCAATAACTCAAAAATGACATTTGTTAAAATAATGATTTTAGTGGGGACTCTTTTTCTCCTTAAAGATTTTAGGATTTGGTCATTTTCTTTGCCCTGGCCAGCTTCTTCAAGATAAAATCAGTGATATAAATTTCCAATCTGCCTCACTCCCTTTGGAATGAGGAAAGCCCTGGTTGTTTTTGTCAATTTGACACAAAGCTAGTGCCATTTTGAAAAAGGGAACTTCAACTGGGAAAGTTCACTTACTGCTCAATAGATGGCTTGTTTGGAAAGGTCAAGTTTAGTATGGGTGGTGCTGATGCTGAGCTGTGATTCTGGGTGCAAGCCATTAAGTACTGCTCAGGCATGGCCTCTGTTTCAGTTCTTTAGTGTTTGCCCTGACTTCCCTCAGTAAGGAGGTAAAACCAGTAGTGGAAGATCAAATAAACCCCCTTTCTCCCAAGTTATATGTGGTCATGATGCTTTAAAATGTTACCATGATGACTGCATTGGATCCAACTAGGAAATACCAGATATTCAGCCCATCTCTGGAGAACTGGGGTCCTTTGGTTAGGTAAAGTATCTATTTAAAGATTCCAGAGGTGAAGGCTCTTTGAATGGTAAGTGAGAGAGTAATCTGGATTAGACCCTCAACTGAAAATAATTCTTCCAATTTGCTCATTATTTAGTTTGCTTTAGTTTTAGGTTTGCTCATACGTATCACCAGTAGAGTAATAAGTAGCTATATTTTCAGACATGAACTTACATAAGTAATTGCAATACCTGAATTGTACAAGATGGACTGACTTCTCTTATACAACACTTACACAATTATTTTACTTGTTAGGAATTTGAGTTTTTCTAGGAACAAAAATAAAGATAACATCCTCAACAAAACTATGAAGTAATATTCATGTTGTAAGAAAGAGCTGCCTAGCTGTTCCAACAAAGAGAATACTTCTATTACAGAAAGAGGTTTGCTGTGGCATTGAACTGTTTTCCTGTTGGTTCCATATCAATCTACCATATTCGTTTTATTGTTTGCAAATTGTTTATTCACAGTTCTGAAGGCTAAGATTTCAAAATCAAGGAATGGCGTGCTCATGCACTCTGAAGGTTCTAAAAAAGAACCTGTCTGTGCCTCTCTTGGTATTGGGAGGTTCGTGTCTTCCTTAGCTTGGGTAGCACCTCTCGTCTCTGCCTCTGTCTTCACATCATCCTCATGGGCCCTTTTCTGTCTCTCAGTATGCTGACATGAAATTTAAAAGCCAAAGTAATCCTCCTATCGTCTCTTAATTTAATTACATCTTCAAATATTCTATTTCCAAATATAGCTCTTTCTCGGGCTCTAGGTGAACATGAATATCAGTGAAATTCAGATGAAGGTACATAAAAGAGTTATTCTTTCTAATTAACTTCCTTGTTGCTGTGGATGTTTTGCTGTTAATAAACTGACCCAATTCTCAGGATCACTCTTGGTGCTAGATGACAATGAAAGGAAAAAAAGCAATTATTATTCTCCTGGCAGCACTTTCCTACAAGCTGGTCACAGTATTCCAATGACCAGTCTCCCACACTACCCCTATCTAATTTATAACTCTGAATGCACAGTCATAAAGACAAAGAGAGAAAGGCTCAGTGACCAGCCTGGTACAACAAAGCTGTCTGAGATAAAGGCCAGCATCATACATGCTCCAATGCTCTCCAGGTTTTCATTTCTCGTCACACAGGGAGTCCACTCTTCCCACTTACAAAAACCTTCTTCCATTCCCATGTTGAATTCATTCCAGTCATAAGCACTAGCACACAACGGCTTTTTATGACCTTCTGGCTTTTGGAAAACAAACTACTACAACAGAAATAGCCAGAACTTCTAAAGTTTGAACAATAATGAGAGGAAGAAATAGAGGAATGAAGGGAAGAAGGAAGGAAGGAAGAAAACCCAATCAAAAAACAATGGGTTTCTTTGGATGGACAGGGATATGGGATATTAGATTTGGGAGCCACAGGGGCAGATGGAAAGTGCTAAGACATTTTTTGAGGGGCAAAAAATAAGGTCTCAATTAAATTAGGGTGTTAGCATTCAGGTCTCTATCAGAAACCAAACACAACACTTTCCTAAAGCACACCTGTTTATGAGTAAAATGCACTCAGAAATTCTTGCTTCCCTAAGTGAACTTACCTTTTAGTAGAAAGCATTTTCTCAGGTATAATATTTGAATTAGAAGATTGGAACATTTAGATTTCTAAATGTTTATAGAAGTTAACTTTCAGAATTTTATTTATTTTTTAAATTATTATTTGTATTTTGACATTTTAATTACAGCATTTCCCTCTTTCCTTTCTTCCCCCAGAGCCCTCCCATGTACCCCTCCTTGTTCTCTTTCAAATTCATGGCTGCTGTATTTCCTCAATTAATTTCTGGGGTAGGTGGCTGTGTGCACATGCATGTATATGAACATGTGCAAATACTTACATTAGTAAAATTATAAATACAACCTTCTCTGTCTGTGTTATGTTACTTGTATGTATACTTTCAGGGATGACCATTTGGCACTGTAAAACCAATTGTTTTGATTTTCCCTGGGGAAGACTGCCCAGCTCTCAAAATTCTTTAGTTATATGTAATCCTTTGTGTAGGGCTGATGTCTTCTGGGCATTCCCCAGCCCATGTTAGCATGTCTATTGTTCTTTTTAGCTTATGTTTGGACAATTTTGCTGGTAAACTGGGTATAACTTCTGAAATTACCAGGAGATACAATGTCACAATAAACTCTTCACAGCCTGATCTGGCTATTACAGTCTTTCTACCTTCTTTCCACAATGTTACCTAGGCCTAAGATACAGGATGTTTTGGGTTTTTTTTTTTTTTTTTTTTTTTTTTTGATTGATTGATTGATTGTTTGTTTGTTTTGTTTAGATTTATATCCACTGGGACTGGTATCCACAACTTGGAATTTTTATTTTATAGACCAATTAACGAGCAAAAACAAAAAGTGATTTTGTTAACATCTTAGTTAATAGCATTTAAAAAATAATAAGATAAACATTGTGTTACTCAGCTTCACAGCATAACAAATCCCCAAGTGAATCAATTTAAAAGGAGAAAAGATTTCTTTCATTTCCTGGTTTGCGTCCATGGTTAATTACTCAATCCTGTTGCTTAGGTCTGTGAAAACAATGCTGCATCTTAGCAGGATAACGAGGCAGAGGAAATGAGTCACCTGATGGCAGTAACTGGAATATAAGAAGTATACTGGGTGGATTCTTTCTTCTCTTTTAGTGGCAAATACTGAATGACCAAACTTCCTCTTACAAGGCCTTCCTTACCTTCTAAGAATTCTAAGACTTTCCACCGGTACCATTACCCACGGACCAAGCATTCAACATATGAGCCCTTGGGGAATATTGAAATTCTAAGACATAAAAAAACATCTGGAGGGCAGATCCTTAAAAATGATGTGTACTGGAGATATTGGCAGAATCGAAAATGATTCTACTTTATGAAGTGAGGCATATGCATGTAAAATCTATCTACTCTTGCTTCCTGAGAACATGTATAGGAAGTTGCCTTGCTTAAATTGCTAAAGTGTGCTAAGGTATTAGCCTGAACCATTTGTTTTCAACTGTTGCACTCTTTTCCTTGGTGGTTTAATGCATTCATGAGCTGCTAACATGTATTAAATTGGCAAAATCAGAGCCAGAGCTTCAGCAGAGGATCCACTACTAAGCAGCTGACCTGAATGTTCAGACAAAGAATCTATATCTCTACTGGATGCTCCAGTCACCTTAATTTCCACATATGAGTCCTGAGTTAGTGCCTATGCCCCAAACCTCACATAACAATGAATGACAAGATCATCTTTTCATTCACACAACTTAGGTTTCTGGATCTTATCAGAGTCTTACTTCAGAAACTTACTGGTTTACCAATAAAATTTTGAGAGTCCCCTTTACCTTACATCCTTGCCAGCATCAACTAGCATTGTTTTACTGAGCTCAGCCATTTTTACTCGTATAAAATGAAATCCCAAAGTCATTTTAATTTGCATTTCTTTGAGTAAGAATGTTGACTGTTCAAACTAAATGGTGAGAAACTTGAAGCAATCCCACTAAAATCAGGGACTAGACAAGGCTGCCCACTCTCTCCTTACTTATTCAATATAGTACTGGATGTACTAGCCAGAGCAATTAGACAGCAAAAAGAGGTCAAAGGGATACAGATTGAAAAGGAAGAAGTCAAAATATCACTATTTGCAGATGATATGATAGTATACTTGTATACTTAAGTGGTCCCAAAAATTCCACCAGAGAATTTTTACATCTAATAAATAACCTCAGCAAAGTGGCTGGATATAAAATTAAGTCAAACAAATCCTTTCTCTACTCAAAGGATAAACAGGCTGAGAAAGAAATTAAAGAATAGACACCATTCACGATAGTCACAAAGAATAAAAAATGTCTTGAGGTGACCCTAACCAACCAAGTAAAGGATCTGTATGAAAAGAACTTCAAGCCTATGAAAAAGGAAGTCAAAGGAGACCTCAGAATGTGGAAAGATCTCCTATGCTCATGATTAGAAGGATCAACATAGTAAAAATGGCCATCTTGCTTAAGGCAATCTACAGATTCAATGCAATGCCCATCAAAATTCCAACTCAATTCTTCATAGAGTTAGAAAGAGTAATTTGTAAATTTGTTTGAAATAATAAAAAACCCAGGATAGCAAAAACCATTTTCAACAATAAAAAAACTTCCAGGGAAATCACCATTCCTGACCTCAAGCTATATTACAGATCAACTGTGATAAAAATTGCATGGTATTGGTACATAGACAGGAAGACCCAGAAATGAACCCTCACACCTCTGGTCACTTGATGTTTGACAAAGGAACTGAAAACATTCAATGGAAAAAGGACAGCCTCTTCAACAAATGGTGTTTTTTCAACTGGCAGTCAGCATGCAGAAGAATGAAAATAGATCCTTTCCTGTCTCCTTGTACAAAGCTCAAGTCTATGTGGATCAAAGATCTCCACATAAAAGCAGGTACACTGAAACTAATAGAAGAGAAAGTTTGGAAGAGCTTGGAACACATAGGCACAGGGGAAATTTTTCTGAACAGAACACCAATGGCTTATACTCTAAGATTAAGAATCAACAAATGGGACCTCATAAAATTGTAAAGCTTCTGTAAGACAAAAGACACTCTCAAAATGACAAAAAGACAACCAATAGATTGAAAAAAGATCTTTACCAATCCTACATCTGATAGAGGGCTAGTATCCAATATATACAAAGAACTCAAGAAGTTAGACTTTAGAAAATCAAATAATCCTATTGAAAATGAAGATTAACAATTAACAGAGTTAACAATTCCCCACTGAAGAATATCAAATGGCTGAGAAGCACCTAAAGAAATGCTCAACATACCAGGTCATCAGAAGAATGCAAATCAAAACAACCCTAAGATTCTACCTCACACCAGTCAGAATGACTAAGATCAAAATCTCAGGTGATCACAGATACTGGCAAGAATGTGGAAAAAAAGGAACACTCCTCCACTGTAAACTGGTACAAGGACTCTGGAAATCAATCTGGCGGTTCCTCAGAAAATTGGACATAGTTCTACCTGAAAACCCAGCTATACCACTCCTGGGCATATACCCAAAAGAAATTCCAATGTCTAACAAGGATATATGTTCTACCATGTTCATGGCAGCTTTATTTATAATAGCCAGAAGCTGGAAAAAAAACCCAGATGTCCTTCAACAGAGGAATGGATACAGAAATCGTGGAACATATACATAATGAAGTACTACTCAGCAATTATAAACTTCATGAAATTCCTAGGCAAATGGATGAAACTTGAAGCTATCATCCTGAGTGTGGTAACCTAGTCACAAAGGAACACTCATGATAGGTACTCACTTATAAGCAGATACTAGCCCAAAAAGCTCAGACTACTCCTGAAACAATTTACAGAACTCATGAAGCTCAAAGAAAAGGAAGGCCAAAGGTGGATGCCTCAGTCCTTCTTAAAAAGGAGAACAAAACACTCATGGGAGGAAATAAAGGGAAAAATAGAGGAACAGGGATTAGAGAAAAGATCAGCCAGAGAGTGCCTCACCTGGGGATCACTCCATATGCAGCCACTAAACCCAAGCGCTATAGCTGATGCCAAGAAATGGTTATGACAGGAACCTGATATGGATGCTCCTCAGAGGCTCTGCCAGAGCCATACTCAAACAGAGGAGGATGCTAGCAGCTAACCATCAGAATAAACAAGAGGATCCTAATGAAGTAGCTAGAGAAAGGACTGATGGAGTTGAAGGTGTCTGCAACCCCATGGGAAAAACAAAATGATGAACTAACCGAGCCCATCACAGATCCCAGGGACTAAAATACCAAGACATGTGTTTGCACGGAGAGACCCATGACCCCAGGTGCTTATGCAGCAGAGGACAGCATTTTCTGACATTAATGGGAGGAGAGGCCTTTGGTCCAGTAAAGGATCATTTTCCCAGTGTTGGGGAATGCCAAGGTGCTGAGGTAGAAGAGAATGTTTGGGAGAGGAAGCACCTTCATGGAGGCAATGGGAGGGGAAGGAAGAATGGGATTGGGGGAAAGGGATAACATTTGAAATGTAAATACAAAGAATATCCAATAAAAACAAAAAAAATTTAAAAAAAAGAATTTTGAATATTTCTTAAGTGTACCTCAGGCATGTGTGTAAGATCTTTCAAGTACTCTGATATTATACCTCAGTTTTATATCACTTACTTATTTTCTTGATATTCATTTTTTAATCCTTTATGTATTTTAAATATTAAACTTCTATCAAATATGTACTTGGTAAAAATAAAATCTTTTCCCATTTTAGTCCACTACTTTGTCCGAATGATGATGTCCTTTGCCATTCAGAAGCTTCTAATTTTCATAAAGTATCATTTATTAATTTTCGATCTTGGTACCTGAGTTACATGCGTCCTGTTCAGAAAGTCTTTTCTTATGACAATAAGCATAAGACTTTTAACCTACTTTCTCTTCTGTCTGCTACAGAATATCTAGTATTAGATGGTCCTTGATCTATCTGGTGTTGGGTCTTATGCAAGAGTCATAACTGAGGATCTATTAGCATGATCCTACATTTAGCAATAAATTTAACCAGCAACACCTGCATCTAACTTCCTGCCACTAGCCATATATGTAGTATGTTGTGGCATCATGCCATACTGGCTTTTTAATTCCCCCCATTGCCTGTAACACTAATAATTCTGCAAAGATTATATTATAACACTCATTTTACAGGCAATAAAACTCAAGTCCCATGTAGTTAAACGAATTCGTTATATTCATTCTCTCTAAGATGTAGCAAAACTAAGATTTGTTGTTGCTGCTGGTGCAATTGCTGGCACTTGTAAAGCTTAGAATTGAATATGACATTTCAGGAAAGCTAAGTGTTTGGCCACTGAGCTATATTTTCAGCCCCAGCAATGAGTTTTAAGTGAGAATTTTTTTTCCAAAGCTTTTACCCATCATTTTAGTTGTCTTTTCTTCTATATTCTCTCTCTAGTTCAGTATGAAACCAACAAGTCAGGGGTAAATGATTCTAGTAAATCTTTAATTCCCAGCAATATTCCAAAGGGTTATATTTACTATTAAATCTTTCTTAGTTAGCTACTTATATAATATTCCTTTTTAAATTTAAGCTTTCTTAGAGATTTAAGTCTAATTTATCTTATTACCGTATTAAGACTGTTTTTAAGACTCAGAAAAAGATGGGCTACAATGTTCTGTTTTGTGGTATTCAGGACTGAGGGCTGTGTTCAATAAGTGTCTGATTTGAAAGATCAGCTATATATTACTAGCAAAAAGTGATCTGTCTCATTCTCAGATATTAGTTTCTAATAAATTGGATTTAATATATCATGTGGACGTTTATAAGGCTGTTCTACATGCAGCATCATTGATTTAATATTGATTCGGTTCATGGCTGGTGTGTTTAATTTAAAAATACTATGTCAGACTCAGTATTTAATGTGTTTGGCTTGATAGTATTTTGGCTCAATGTTCAACTGTCTGATTTGATAAGAAATATATTGCTTTGGGGCATGAAAAAAATTTGAGAGAATATTATCAGTAAACAGTAAGCAGATGTATTATTGTGGAGAAATGATTATACTTTTAGGACAGAAATCTGAAGTGGCGGCGCTATGATCAAAAAGATACAGTAGTTTTGTTTAGGTAAACAGAGTCTTTTTGACTGCATTTAATTAGGTAAACTGCAATGAAAAGGCATGTAAGCCTTCTCAAAGGTAAATAATTTTTAGCAAATTAAACATCGACTTTCTTGGGGCTTTCTTTGTATAAGAACTAACTTGTGTGTTTTGGTAAGCTCCTACTTAATGAGTAAACAACATGTGCCTGTTTACTGTTTTTTATATATTTGCATCGTGACAACCTCCAACTTCAACATGTCACAGTGAACACGTCAAGATCTAATTGACAGAGCGGTTAAATGCAAGGCCCTTTGCAGTCTCCAAGTGTGCATGTGGAGTCGATGCATTCTAAATGTCTGTGCAATATCACGTTTCCTGATTTGCCAGGAGAATGAATTTTAATGCTCAGTGATTCCTCTTTCCCTCCAGGATACCCATTGAACCTCCCCGGCTTCCTCCTCCGTCGTCCATTATCCTTATCAGTTACTCCAGAGAATCTCACTAGCATGCAGCCCAGAACGCCCTAAACATTCTTCTCTGACTATCCTCTTCTGTCTCTCAAATTTGTTAGTATGAATTCATTCAGCTCTTCCCATTTCTTTTGCATTCTGTTTCTGTCTGCCTAAGAGAAAAATCCTTGCTAGGTACTTTCTTTAAAGCCATATTTTAGTTCTTTGGTTCTCGGTAGATTCTGTATCCACAGCTGTGTCTCGTGTTTAAATGTTCATCCACTGAATTTAATATTCTTGCTATTTCAAATACAAACAGAGTTGCCTCTCATGCATGGAAAACTTTCTGTTCACTCTCCCTAACTCAATGGGACTTATGCCAATTTCTTTAAAATACCCACAGGAAAGACTAAAAGATACTGAGTCAGCTGAAGACACTGTGAGCTGTCTCTTGCTCTTCCTATCCTGCCGTACATCCTGTGAGACAATTGTCTGATGTTGGGGCTCGCTTCAGCTGTGGAAAGAAGCTAATTTAGGCTAAAACTGTGCAATAATAGCCCTGTTAGGTTTCACCTGTTCAGCCCACACAGCCTGGCTGCAGATTCTCGACAGCAGTAGATCCCGATATACTGCAGTGTTGTTACTGCTTCCGGTCCCATGGACGCTTTTCGGAAGCTTCATGGAACGACTTATTCTCTAAACTCTAGCCACTTCCCACTGCTCAGTCTCTGTTCTCTCTCTCTCTCTCTCTCTCTCTCTCTCTCTCTCTCTCTCTCTCTCTCTCTCTCTCTCTCTCTCTCTTCTCTCTCTCTCTCTCTCTCTCTTTCTAATATTTATTCTACTCTAATAAATATAGATGAATTTTTAAACCTCAGTCTTGAGAGGTTTATAATTAGTACCTGCTGAAAAAAATAATAATAATTTTCTGTCTTAAAGTTGCTGTGTTTTTGTTTCTTTTATGCCAAACTCCTCCTGATTAATCTCCCTTGTTCTCTAAGATATAAATTAATCCTAAGTAATTTTCCCTTAAGAGAGCAATTATAATTATTGTTTGTGTTTGCATTGTAATGTGCTTTATATTTATTCATTAGTTTGTTCTTACCCAAATACATTCACCTTGAAGGCAGGGTAATAATATTAATATCTAACAAAATCTAAATCTATCTTTCTCTCTGGCTTTATTCTTTTTATAACTTTTTGTTTCTGTTTCCATTTTATTCAAACAAAAACATCTCTGCCTCTCTTTGTCTGTCTGTGTGTGTTTGTGTGTGTGTGTGTGTGTGTGTGTGTGTGTGTGTGTCTGTGTGTGTGTTTGCTCGTGAACTCAAATGCATATGTATATAAGAAATACAGTAAGAATTATATTAACTACAGCTTCCTAATGAATGTAAATAACATTGTTGTTCATCACTTCTAGGCATGCAAAACTCATTCTAATTTGTCACTAAATAATTCCCACCCTCTATACTGCTTAAATTTCTCAACAATAACATATGGACTCTAAGGCTAAAGTAATATAATAAGTAAATGTTGCTACAAGATGTTGCTCTCACTTTAACCGCAGCATATCTAACGTCAGAGAACAATGCTATCTTTGTTCATTTCCAACACACAGCGTTCTGATGTGTTGGAGGACAGTCTAGTCACAGCCATTGTGCTTAGATGGAGCTGAGAGTGAACTTGTAGTACAGTAACTTCAACATCTAATCAACTTGAGTACTCAACAGAGCTTATTGGGAGATGAGAAAATGTTTAATCACTGTCACTAATGGGCACTTTTAAGCATAAGGAGAGTTAAAAGTGTTTCACCTAAAATGTAGAGTTAGACCAGCCACTTCAGGTGTACTTCAGGTAAATAGATTACAAGTAAATTGCAGGCATTTATTGATGTGAAAAAGGCTTTTAGATGATTGCACAGTAACAGTTTTATCATCACTGAAACTCCATGTAATTTTACCCTAAGTAAATTTCGCTTTGGATTGCATCATGTAAGTTTGAGATAAAATAGACCTTACACACTGGCTTCCATCTGCTTCCTTCAACCCACTGGAAAACAACACGATTATCCTCATACCAACACAAAACAGATCTTCAGTTTCTGTTGTTAGCCAAAGAAGGCAGCAAATGGCTGTGACCTTTGGAAAAGTATAAGAAGAACTCAGATCTCTTCTCCACGAAGCTCCTAGCCACGTTTCCAGCCTTTCAAGGCAATGTAGCTCAAGGACTGTATGTAATCTTGCATTTCTCCTGTCAGATCCTACCACAGGATGAAATTCGGGCTACCAAAGCAACTGGAAATTAAGAAAATATGCAAAAATGGAAACCAGGCATCAGTAAAAAGCCCAATGGTGCTTTCAAGCTGCCTTCAAATGCTTGGATGATTCTCAGATGTGTGTATTCCTGACAAAGTCTGGAGATGCTGGGGAAAATGGTGGGAAGTAACAGTTGATCATATCTTACTGCTGCCTAGGAGAAGAGATTTGATTCTGAATCCTTGCAGATTAGACGTCTGGGAAATGTGAGGTGACAGTAGAATTCCAGAAAATCTTGGGGAATGAAAAGCATCTTCACAAGTTCAACATCTTTAATCAAAGACAGACTTGACACAATGGGTGTCTGCAAAACTAAAAACACTCTGTTTTTCAAAGACATTAGTAAAAAAGAGAAATTAAAAGGCAAGCCGCAAAATGAGATAAAGCATTTGTTATACATGCAGACAGAAACAAATGTATATACAGACATATTTAAAAATAATTTGCCTCTCAAGATATAAAGAACTAAAGTAAGTTAAAATACATAATTAAAATAAGGATAAGGTTGAAAGAACTACATGTTAATGAATATGGGCAAATAAACAAAGGAAGATATATGTAATTAGATCATTCAACACCACTCTTAAGAAAATATAAATTAAATCACTATAATATATGGGCCACATTTAAAACTTCTATGAGTAAACAGACAACATAATAGGACCAAATATTATCAAAATAGAAGACCAAGAGCTTGCAGATTTTAATGCTATATGTTGTATAATTCTACATTTTTATTTATCAGTTTTCTACAAAATATGGACCTTATGGCTAGACATTTCAGTCCTGAATGTCTACCCAGAAAAGATTATTATTTCTTGGTTTATACTGGATTTTAGTTGGGTTTGTACTTGTTTTTCAAAATTCTTAAGATGCATCATTAAGTCATTTATTTGTGCTTTTTTTCTATTTTTTAAACACAGGCATTTGGGAATATAAACTTGTCTCTTAAAACTGCTTTCAGTGAGTCCCAGAACTATGGGGGAGAAGAAATGAATGGTTTCCCAGGAAAAATGGCTGACAAAACAAACTTGAGGGCCTTAGGTTTAGAGCCAGACAATGAGTGTTGAGTTGGCAGTAGGGGAAAGCACAGGTAAGAAAAGAACTTCCACCACAAATGGGGCTCATGAGCAAACGCATGTGAGGGCCTCAGGTCAGGAGCTAGGCCCAGCAAAAGCAAATTGTGAAGTATAATTGTCTCTTGATGGATTGTTCTTTAGATGAGTATGAATTCTGGTTCATGATTTGTCTTGTCAGAAAATAGAATAGTCATTCTTATGTGCTTCTCGTTTGTTTCTTTGATGTACAACTTTCCATCTTTTAACTGTAAGGTGGTGGTATCTTTTGAGTTAACTGGGTTCCTTTAGAGGAAGAAAAAATATGGACCCTGTTTTATAGTTCATTCTTCTAGCTTGTGAAATGGAAGTCACTAATACTAGGAATTACTACTAATGACAGTTATGTTGTTAATTTTGTTAATTTAGTGGCATTTGAATAATTGTCCTGATGTGTTTATTTTTCTTCTGGAGTCTTTTAGGTGAATTTATCCTTCTCCTCAGCCTGAAGTATTTCCTTCTGTATCCTATTGAGATGTCTTTGTGGCATAAATTCCTCTGTTCTGTTTTTGTCATGCACAGTTTATTTCTTTGTCAAGAGGTGTGTGTGTGTGTCCTTCCACTGGGTATGATAATTGGGTTTCTCAGTCGTTTACTCTCAGAACCTGGAATGCATTTTTCCAGCCTTTATAGCTTTAAAAGTTTCTATCAAGGCTCAGGGTTGGTTCAGGGATTAAGAGTGCTTATTGTTAAAACAAGCTTCAGTTCCCACTGTCATATCAGATACCTCAATGCTTATACCTCCAGTTCATGTGTGATGCTCAATCGTTTATGAGCAGGTGTTCTTCTTTCAAAGAGCAACAAATAAACAATGGGAAAATGCCAAGTTCAGTCATTTCACACCTGTCATAGCAAGTGAACTCACCAACACACCAATTTCTGGTCCCAGAGCTAACAGAATAGTTTTTCACTTCATTACAGGAAAAAATGCTTTGCATTTGGTTTTCAGGATATGTGCTTTGATACAGGCACTACGTTTCAGATGGTGCAGTAGACAGTTTTCCTTTACCTCATCCTGCTGCAACTGCTGCAGCCTACAGCAACCCATTCACCTAAGTTGTATCTATGTAACCATTCTTTAAAAAAAAAAAATGGTCTGGATTCTCTTAGAGTAAATGGAGATAATTATATTCACTTAAAATTAGACTGTTGTAAATTCAAGGCTATAAATTACATTCCCACAATGCCTTTTCTCAGATTAAAAGCAAAGGCCTCCAAGTTGATGTATCTAATATAGTAGCTATTAGATTCATGTGACTTTAAATTTAAGTGAAATAGGATTAACAGGTTCTTAATTTTCTTCGGGTTAGTTTGGTAAAACGTTCTGGCCAAACAACTTCTGGGAAGAAAGATTATTTTAGCTGATGGTACAGCCTATCATGGTGTGGAAGTCAAGGCATTTGGAGTTTGAAGCAGCTGCTTATATCACATCCACAATTAAGAAGTAGATCACAAAGGAAGGCGTGAGCCTACCCACCTCCTTTTTATGCTGATATTTTATCCTGATATTTCAGAATATCAGGAGAGAATAACACTGCCCACAATGTTTGCCCAACACATTCAACTCAATCAATGTAACCTCCCTCACCCAAATCCAGAGGTCTAGCTCCCAGGTTCTAGATTCTGTCATGTCAATAATTCATACTCACCATCACAAATAGAATTAATAATGTGTTTCCTTACTTACATTACTCGCCTTTCAAGTGCTAAGGAACCTAGAGTGCCTGGTGCTTACCATTTGGACAGCATAAATATGAAACATTGTCAACATTTTTTTAAACATACTACTGAGTTCTGCTGTCTGGCATTCATGTACATTGCATAAATCTTCTGGGTTTATGCTATATCACAGATAGCAATTAATACATGTTTACCCAATGATCTAACATAATATTCTGTAGATTTATGATAAGGTGATACGTGATTGGACATTAGAAAGATAGGCAGAGAAAGGTCAAGGAGCAGAAGTAGAGGCAGGCAGAGGGGAGGAGGTTCGAGGAGGAATCAAGATGGAGCTGGAGAAGGAGGATCTAGATCCAGGTGGTCTTAATTGGTGATAATTAGATATGGATATTTTAAAGGGTTTCTATAGGTCTTTTTTATCTCATATAGAATGGCAGTTTGTATCTTTGTCCATTGGATATAAGCTTATTGTGCATAGGGTTTGTGGATTGAGAATTTAATACATAAACCTGCATGATGAGCTATTGGGCTTTGAAGTCATGTTTGTGCTGGGTGGTGGAGAAAAGGAACATGCCAGATTGGTCTTATCCACCTAGGACAGGGCGGGGCAGAGTGAACTGCCTAGGAAAGAACTGTGCTGAGAGGATGGCTTTCAGACCAAGTAACAGAGTCCCTGTGCTTGGCTTCACACTAGAGAAGCATCCATGGAGTGAGACCACAGGGGCTGATAAAAGGTTAAGCCATCCACTTAATATTTACAACAACAATATTTTGTTAGTACTTAGGCATTACCAGTATTTGGGGATTGGCAGACTCAGATTGTTGAATTAACAGAATTCAAGAAAAAAGAATTGATTCAACAATAGGCATTTATTCTGTTTGAGGGCGAGACACTGGGGAAGCAATGGGAGGGATTAAAGAGGAAGCAATCCAGGCACACGAGTAGTTTTCAGTTACATGGTGTTCAACAAAAATCTCAGAACAAATCATAGCTCTTTAAATTGAGTTTATTCAGTTAACATTAGACTTATTTGTCCTGATTTCCTCTCACTTTGTAATGGACTGGTGACTGTCCTGTTCAGGCTGATATCTGCATGTGAAAGGGCTTTAGAAGTTAGCACACAGCTCCCAGGGACTAAAACATAAACCAATGAGTTTACATGGAGAGACCCATGGTCCCAGGTGCACATGCAGCAGAGGATAGCAGTTTTTGGTATCAATGAGAGGAGAGGCCTTTGGTCCAGCAAAGGCTTATTTTCCCAGTGTAGGAGAATGCAAAGATGCTGAGGTGGGAGATGGTGGTTGGGAGAGGGAGCATCTTCATAGAGGCAATGGGAGGGGAAGGGGGTGGAATTATGGGAAAAGGATAACATCTGAAATGTAAATGCAGGGAATATCCAATTAAAAAATTGGGGAAAAATATTAAAGAAAATTATTTACCACATAAAAAAGAAATATCTATATTTAAATAAAACAATAGTGAGACTATTGAACATTGTCAATTAATTTCAGTAGTAATAATGTGTGGTTTAAATATACTTATATTTTTATTCAATAAGTGATCATTTGGAGTTGTATAAATAATATACAAATGAAAAACATTCTGATGATATAATTATATATCATTGTATAATATAAAATGTAACAACATTTTAGTATGCTTTTTATGTCTGCTGATAAAATAGCTATTTTTAATTTCTTAAAGCTCCAAATTTGATGAAAATATTTTTGTTTTCTCATTTGTTTGTTTTTAGACAGGGTCTCACAATAATGCCCTATAGTCCTGCAATTTGATATATAGACCAGATAGGCCTTTTTGTGAATTCTTCCTCTTTCTCTTTTTAAAATTATACACTGGTTTATTCACAATTAATATGGAAATAGATTATAGGAAAAACTTCAAAGGGCAGCATTTCAGGTATATCAAGCCATTCTATTTTTTATATTCCTTTTTAATTTATTTTTAACAACTTTATTTTAAAAAACAGAGATAAATGTGCATATCTTAAAAACATTTTTGTGTAAAACTATATAAATATATTTTTGTCAGTACTTGATTTTTTTTGAAGGTTTGATAGTATTCATTGAAAACTTACCAGTTTCAGTGAGCATAAAGTACATATAAAACAAACGTAACATGGAAATAGTCCAAGTTCTCTTGGTGTGTATAGATTAAACATAATGATTTTTAAATACCAGGGATTGCCACAAGACTGCATTCTTAGCTCTTGAATTATTAATAATTTAATGTATAGGAGTACCCTCTGAGAGGGTACTATACACTTATTTTTTTTAATAAGAAGGACTAAGGCTTCCACATTTTGGTCTTCCTTCTTTTTGAGCTTCATCTTGTCTGTGAGTTGTTTCTTGGGTATTCAGAGCTTTCTGGGACTGGTATCAAAGAGGAACACTCTTCCACTGTTGGTAGGGTTGCAAGCTGGTACAACCACTCTGGAAATCAGTCTGGCGGTTCCTCAGAAAATTGGACATAGTACTACCTGAAGACCCAGTTATTCCATTTCTAGGTATATGCCCCAGAGATGCTCCAACATATAACAAGGACACATGTTCCACTATGTTAATAGCAGCCTTATTTATAATAGCCAGAAGCTAGAAAGAACCCAGATGTTTTTCAGTAGAGGAATGGATACAGAAATTGTGGTACAATTACACAATAGAGTACTATTCAGCTACTAGAAACAATGACTTTATGAAATTCCTAGGCAAATGGATGGATCTAGAGAATATCACCCTGAGTAAAGTAACCCAATCACAAAAGAACAGACATAATATGCAGTCACTGATAATTGGATACAAGCCATTCTATTTTATGTATTATTCTAAATAGCCAGGTATAATACTAAATAGAAATGAGGCAACCCAGTAACATATGATCTCATGAGACTAGCTGTGTTTCTAAGATTATACATGTTGTGTTTTATAAAAATAGAGAGAGAAAAAGTATCTTTGGTGGATGTGTAGTCAGGTGTGAAGGAGAGGGTCCCTTTGAGGGCCCATGCTAAGGTAACCCTTCCCCCTTGAGGGACCAGCCTCACAGCAGAATAGAGTTTACTCAGGGCATGGGGAGGGTGGTTTGATAAAGTAGAAACAGAGAAAGGCAGAGAAAGAGAGAAAGAGAGACGGGGAAGTGAGGAAGAGAGGGAGAGACAGACAGACAGACAGAGATGGAGAGACAGAGTGAGACAGAGAGAGAATAGAGGAGTGAAGGCCAGCCATGAGCATGTAAGAGAGACAAAACGCCAACATTCCCCCATTTTGGTTTAATTAAAATGGAAAAAATTAGAAAGGGGTGATGGTGGAGCAGGAATAGAGTTGTCATGGTCTTTAGCTACTTCCTGCTGACTTTGGGGTAGCATGTCTCTAGGAAAACTAAAGAAATGGATATAGGAATGTTGATCCAGTCTTAGGAGAGTTAGCTGTTTCCTTGCTTACCAGGGTCTGTGAAACCATCTGTGGATCAGAAGGAACAGTTTCAGTAGAAGTGTCTGTGTCTATGAGAAAAGATTGGGGCAACCGGGGCTTGCTTCTCTGGACCATCCTGGACATAGGAAAAGCCTGGGCTTGACAGGATTCTGAAAGATATGTATTATAGGTAGAGGATAAGGCAAAGTATGTTTAAGAGAAAAAAATCTATGTGTACATTTGGAAGATTAGGTGTACCTTTGAAAATACATTTGAAACCCTTATGTCTTGGTGTTTGAGAGAGACAGGAGTCCCAATCTCAGGAACAGGAGAGGAATACCATCCTCTGAAATTGGTAGATATACTTACCTGGATGGAGTTTATTTGGCCCATGATGGGTAGATCTGAGTGGGCTTCCTGTAGCTTATAAGTTTACAACAGAGATATACTTTTTAACAACATGAACAGCAAGGCGAGCTTAGGGAAAACAGAAACCTTTCGTGAAGCAGAAGAAACAATATGAGCTTTTTTCCTTCTCTCTAGGGGACTGAATATGTGTGAGTATACATGTATATGTATGTGTATATGTATATACCCAATTTTAAGTTTATAATTGAGAGACAAAGGAAACTAAAAATCTTGACCTTGTGAACACAGTTGATCCTACAGCAAGAGAAACACCTTAAGTCTACATTTAAAGTGCTATCAATTCAAACACAGGTTTGAGCAGGATAGCTTATAGTGTAGATTGAGCATGAGAAACATGTTAAATTTAGTTTAAAAAAATCAAGGAACACTTGAATTTGGAATTTATGATTATATAGTTGGATCCTTTATTGGAATGATTTATTAGGGTTAAGCAAATTTGTAAGAACTCAGATAATGTTAGGACAGTGGCATTGCAAGAAGAGGGGATATGAAGCATTTACTTGCTGGAAACTGAGTGTAGGTAAGAAGTAGCTGGTTAGGTCTGTGAAAGCTTACATCTGAACTTGTGGATTGTTTATTTTGAAGTCTGTAAGAATTCTGGCACTCTTAGCTAGTGAATAAATTTATTAATGAGCAAATGTAGTGGTGCATTACCTTAGGTCTGTTTTCTAGCTGTCATGTTGCAGTTAGCTTAGCTGTCAATGTAGTCAGAAATCTTGGGAAGGATAAATTATAACCTAGGAGTCATGCATTAAATGTATTAAAATGACAGAGTTTCATCTATGTCCACTACCTGAACAGTTCCCATGGCCCCATGGTCTTCGTGGCAACTTGGGAGGAGTCAGTCAGGCTGTTAAGCCCAGAGGATGAAGAGATTTTCTCTGTGGAATAGATATGTGTGAATTGAGAATGACCCACTTTGACTTAGACAATATGAGACATTAATCTCTCAGAGACTAAGCCCTGGCAGTGGGCAAGGTTATGGTGGTGTATCTCAGTGGTCATTGTACCACAGTTCAGTCTCTTGGAACTGTGAATATATATTCTTAGGGAGTAGCTGTCAGGCTTTGAAAGTCTCTGTCATAAGCTTAAACATTTAATGGTTCATTTGGTAGATTTCTGAAAATATTGAGAGCAGTATCTATTGAGCATAATCTGATTATAGTTTCTCACCTCCAAATCCTCCCCACCACCCTCCCTAACAAATCTACATTCTTTCTTGAACTTTCTCATTAGAAAACTAACCGACTTCCAGAAGAAGAGAGACAAAATTAAAATAAGATAAAATAAAAACAAATGTAGGAACAGAACAGCAAAGGACCAAAAGAAAATCACCACCAGACACCAGACACATACAGAGATAGAGACACAGAAATCCCCTAAAATCATGAGATCAGAAACCATAAAATATATAAGCAAAAAACCAGCTGGGAAAGGTGGATGGATGATAGAGGAAGAAAAAGGAAAAGGAGAAGGAGGAGAAGGGGAGAAAAAGAAGAGAAAAAACAGAGGAGGAGAAGAATGAGCAGCAGGAGGAGGAGGAAAACGAAAAAGGAGAAGAAGAAACAAGATCAGATGAAGTATTATGATACAAAAATACCTCCAAAAATACCACTGAGATAATTTTTACTTTGACATTTATTGTAGAACATAGAGGCCTACTCTTAAGAGTGGTTTGTATACAAATTTTTCATCATTTCTAAAGGAGCCCTGGGGATATATGCATGTGCATGCACACTCACACAGACAAATTTACACATACATAAGTAAATTGAATACATCTTGGAAACTAAGAAATTCAATAAGATATTTCCTTCTTGGCAAAACTACATTATTACCAGAAAGAATTTACATGCAACAATGAAAGTTCAAGACAAGTATTACAAACAGAAAAAAAAAATGAAGACATTTCAAAAGAGTTAAATGACCATGGTAAATCCCTTTACAGCCCATTCACAGAGTAAATTTTGCCTGTTTACCCTTCTGACTTCTTTGCTCCAGTCACAAATCCTAGCCAGCACTAAGATTGTATTAATTAGATCAGATGATTAGTGTTTTCTAATGTGTTGAATGTCTCTACCACAACTTACTGGCCTTGATCATTTATGCACTTATAAAGTAATCATCAGGTGGTGAAGGTTCAGACTTCACGAATAGATAGACACATTGTAAGAGAAGTGATTTAGTGGGTTATTTCCAGGATGTGTCTATTACAAAAGTCATCTCTGACTCTTGTACATCTTTTCTCATTGTCCTCCATTTCCCTGGCCCTTACACTTTTTTTGCCTCCTCTTCCTCAGGGCCCTGAGGGGACAGATGTGGTGGAGGCATCCCTTTCACTGCTGAATGTTCCAAGGTCTCTTTCTTTGCATTATGCCTGCCTACATCTCTGTATTATTCACATCGGCTGCAGGAAGAAGATTCTCTGGTGATTGCTTGGCAAGACACTTATCTATGAGTTTAGCAAAATGATACTAGGGTTAATCTTAGTGCCACATATTTTTGCTTGTTTGCTTATTTAGGGATGTTGTTTTTGTTTTATTTTTGTTTTTGAACAGTAGTATTTGCTTTCCCAACAAGTCCCTGAGCTATCTAGACTCAGGTTCTTGGTCACATAAGCAGTGACAGGTATGGGTTACACCTTGTGACCTGGACCTTAAGTCAAATCAGATATTGCTTGATTATCCCACAGACTTTGAACTACTACTCTTGTAGTTTATCTTGCAGGAGGACAGCACTGTAGATCAAAACCTTCTCTCTCTTTTCATCCAACATGAAATCCCCTGTGACTTTGGCTCTTGCAAAGCCAAGTTTCCTTGGGTCTGGAATCACTCTTGTGTGATGACATCCAACTAAATATGCTTTTCATGAAAATAAAGTTGGAGTGTTAAAACAGTGTATTCTTCATCCAATAGAAAGATCAGGGCTTAATCTTGGAGAGATTTGTCCCCAGATCTCTACAGGTTCTCTCCTGAAAACCAATCAGAGCCTTGGTCTCCTTATACTCATCATGTGGGTTAAACATTTTGAAGATGTCTATCTCGGTAAGCATTCTGAATCTCCTTGCTGACAATGTAGGTCCAAAATGGTTATAAAGCAGGAAAGCAATTTCAACTTGTTTTCAAACAAGTTACAGTATTTCAAAAAATAGTTGCATTATTAGTAAAGAATCTGACATATTTCTAACTCTAAGAACACACTGTTATTTAATATTTTTAAAAGTGCTAACTGCTCACTGAAATTCTGTCACAAACGACATATAACATTCAGCTCATTCTTTGCCTGGCTTCCCATGACTTTTTTCAAAAACATAATTAAATTTGTATAAAAAAGAATATTTTAATGTAATTTTCTGCCCTGTCATTTTCAATGTTTTTTTTTTTTTTTATAATAGAGAAGGACATTCTTTTTTTCTTTACCTCAAAAGTGTAAATCAAAAACATTTTGGCAACAGTCATTTTTTAATTTACTATCTTTGTTTATTTAGTAGATGTTTTCATGTGTGTTAACAGAAGATACTTTTAAATATTAGTGTTCACTAATTTTAAACATTTTCATATACTCTTTATGAAATATATGTGTGCCATATAATGAATATATCAAAGTAGACTTGAAATTTCAAATAATGCACATAAAAATATGGTAGGCCAATAGTTGAAGCAGCTGTAAACAAAACCATACCTGTGTATTTGAATGTGTGTATGTATGTGTGTATATGTGTATGTATGTGTATATGAACACTTAAATGTGGACTTGAACATGATTAACTGTGCTGCATAAGTTCAGAAGTGATGAATACTGCTAAATTATCAATTTGCCTATATTTGAAGAGGACAGCACCAAGATCCACATGTAATAAATATTAAAGCCATCTCATCTTGAAGACTTATGCTGCAGTGAATTACAAGAACAACTATAGGTCTAGTCTGAGTTAATCATGACTCTGTGACTGTAACTCACATTGATTTCATCACTGCATCGACTACTGACCATTACTTAAACCTATATTGAAGTGTGGAATACGAGTTAGAATTTATTTTGTAGAACTTATTCTCAGATCTTTTCATTTTAATGTTTTCCATTCTCAGCCATATTTTAATTGCTAAACATTTCATCACAACTGTGAGAACCAGAAAAGCTTAGAGAGCAATGTTCACGTAGGGTTTTGTAATCACAGAAAGTAAATAGCCATCCTCCCCACAGTTTAACAAGCCAACTTTTTCTTTTAAAACGTCAGTCCTTTTATCTTAGCAATGTGATTTTAGAACATCAAAGAAGCTGCCATTCACATCTTGGGTCACAATATATTTATTTACATAAATGGTATTTCTCAAAGTCGATGCTCTGTGCCTTAAAGGTGGAGATGACTGTACCTCACCTGCATTTGCTTTCCTGTGGACAATGTCTCCAAATGGCTGCAGCCAATGGAATTGAGCCTGAGTTACAAATGGCCACTGATCATCAGCATAGCTTGGAAGAAGCCGAATCTTAGCTGCCATAGATTCGACTGTCTCAAAGTATTGGAACTATCAAAAAAAATTCATAGGAAAGAGCACTTTATGAATCTAAAAATGTCTTACATGTTATTTATTCTCATTAAAAATAAATATATACTGGATGCTGTCAATAAGAAAACATATTCCCTTACTGTTTTCATTTAAATCTCATCTCTCCAAAAGACTATGATTGCTAGTTTCGGTGGATTTAGGTTTTGAAGTGAGCCTATAAGAAATTAGTAAATTAAAGCTTGGTACATGAATGAATATTGATCTCTCAATTCATATCAAGTTTAGTAGAATGGTAGATGGTAAGTGTATTTGCTTATAGTTTGGGCTTCCATAGTTACCATGGAGGATGCTACCTAATGAACTACTGAGTGCTTTCTTCATCACTTCATGATGGGAATATTGGAATAGAAGCATAGGAACAAGGACAGTCCCCAGATGGAAAGAAATGTGTCATCTTCCATTGAACACTGAGGAGTATAGGTTTTCAAATGTATTTTTTTCATTTTTCTCTTTACTGGGCCAGAAATGTAAATATTTGAGAAAATAATATTGAAAGTTTACATTTCCTCATCTGACAGGAAGGAACTTAGAAAAACAATGATTAGCTTAGTAGAGTGTGCGTGAACAAGACGTGGTCTCCACAGACTATCTGTGTTTAATCAGCCAGGTACATAGATATGGAACTTAAATATTTAAATTTTTCTACGACTATTTCAGTCAACCAGAATATTTGAGCAGACTATCTCAGTTCCTTTCCATGAAAATGAATTTCCTCTGTGTTTCAACAGAAGTGAGGTACATGACTGTGGATTATATTACTGTCGTTGTGTGACTTGTCTCAATGATCCACTTGTAAATAGATTATGGAAAGGGGCTCAAGACTTATATCACCCTCAAAAATCCAGCTCCAAAGTCTTACAAGATGCATGAAAACTTCCAGCATACATCTCAATGGAAAGTCCTTAAACTGAACATGAAGCAGTTCTGTAGCTATACTGTAGGAATCTAGCAATCAAACTGTCTCTAAGGTTGGCACCCTCAAACTGTTCCTCTGGAATTGTGATAAGGCCTTCTGTCCTGAGCATCAATAGATATCAATATCCACCAATCGCAACAGGACCTGTTTTTAAATAGTATTCTTTTTAATTTTTATTTTATTGAAAATAGTAATTTTTCATGCAATATATTCTTGTAACAATTTCCCCTCTTCCAACTCCTCTGAGATTATTTCCATGTCTTTATTAAAGGAGAATTTGATACAACCTGTGCATCATAGTCATAAATCAGTGACTTTTTATATATCCTAACTACCCACCCACCTTTCTGTTTTCTTCATTTTTCCCAATCAGGTTCATTTTCTGGTGCCCAACTATTCTTAGAGATAGGGCATGCCCTGGACAATTGTCACCTACCAGGGTTCACATCATTGAAGAAAGATGACTTTTCTTCTTCCAGAAGCCATCAAATGCCAAAAGCACCTCAGCTAGTAATATGATTCTGTGCCTGGCCACCCCCTCCATGCGAAGATATTGTCTGGAGTGAGCTGTTGCCACTCTTGTGCATGCTGTTGCAATTGCTGTGAGATTGTGTGTTCAGTTCTCCTGTTGTGTCCAGAGAAGATTGTTTTCCTGGAGGGGCCCCCTGTCCCAGCTCTTCTCTTGGTTATTCCTCTTCTGCCACAACGTTTACTAAGCACTGGGAAGATGGCTGTGTCCAGTCAGGGCTGAGCATTCTACGTTCTCTTTTCCTCTGTACATTAACCAGTTGGGGAGTGTGACTTTTTCTCAAAGACAATTCAAGAATCTTCTCTGATGAAGGGTGAGAGATGCACTGATCTATAGGTATAGTGGTAATTCATGAACTGTCTTTGTAAAACTATGTTCATACACGATTGAGTTCTCCCCCAGGGTCAAAGACCACAGGTTCTTGGCCCCATTGAGAGTACTGGAAATGAGCTCCATCTCATGGAGCAGGCATTAAATCCAATCAGGAAGTTGTTGGCTACTCCCACAAAATCATTTCACTATGTACAAATAGTTATATACTATCAGACAAGTCATTATTATAATGTGTAGAGTTTAAAGATGGTGAGATTTTTTTCTAAAGGTTTCTTTGTTCCAACAGTGTACCACAGGTTCTTAATACCTCTACTTTGGGATCTACACATGGAAAACAGCAGCAGTAGACATCCTTTTGTGGTCTTTCTCACAGTTGGGTCTGAGATATATGAAGAGCAAGCACCTTTCTTAGCCTAGAACAAAGCCCCACATTTTTGAATAAATCAACGCCATTCATTTCAGCTGCTAATCCAAACAAGGCATCAAGAACAAAGGCTAGTTGAAAACTTTTGAAACACCTACCACCTAGTCAGATGTATTGGACACTTTCTAGACCAGCTTCTCAATTATTTTCTCTATTGCAAAATTGGCTATAGACTTTGCTGATGAGTATTTTCTCCATAGTTTAAACTTGGTAGTTTAAAACCATCCAAAGGACAGTGGTTGCATATATGTTAAGAAATGAAAATTTGCCAGGAACCTTTTAAAAATTGTTTCATTGGGCTTTCTATACGCTATCATCACACAGTTTTAATGCTTTCTTTTAAAAGTTCACTCGTAGAGCTTCCTAACATAAGTTGCTAGAATAACATATGTGATAACAATGATAATGTTGCCATATATTGGGGTACAATGGCACAGCTCACAAAGTGCTAACTATACCACAATAATTCTTAGTAGCAAAGTAAGATGTCCCTAACCATGAGGACCATTTTAAAAATATTATAATAGGTCTTAGGTGGTATAGTGGCTATTTGACAGAGAATAGGAAAAAATCAAAATGGGTTCCTAAATGAAGTTTTAAGGTCACTGATATATCACACAAAGCAGTAAGGTCAGACCAGGAAGCATGGAAGTAGACCTCAGTGAAAAAGGATGCACCTAATCTGGCAGAGACTTAAAGTGACAGGGTGTGGGCATATGGAGAGGATACCTGCTCAAAGGAGAAAGGGAGAAAATATAAGAGGAGTGACCACAGGAGAGGAGATCAGGAGGCTGAGCAGTGTTTGGGATATAGATGGATAGATAGATAGATAGATAGATAGATAGATAGATAGATAGATAGATGACAGACAGAAAAATAAAATTTTAAAAAGAAATAAAAACATGAATAAAATATTGAAAAAAATAAAAGGAAAATTATAAAACTATGCCTGGTAACTACTAGGACCCAATCTGTCTCTTTTAATTTTAAAATTGTATAAATTGTATGCCTTTAATGCTAGCACCTAGTAAGCAGAACCGGGCTATTCTCTGTGAGTTCAAGGTCAGCTTGGTGAGTTCCAGGACAGCCAGAGCTATGTAGTGAGACTTTGCCTCAATTTAAGAAAAGAAAATAAAAAATAAAGACAGCAACAAGAACAAGAACAACAACAACAACAACAACAATAATAATAAATCTTGATCTGCATTGTTTGGAATGATTTGAGGAAAACATATGTTTTATCATATACACATATATATGTCAGTTTTAAATCCTGATGCACAGAGTAAGTTTCAGGACAGCTAGGTTTACACAGAGAAAACCTGCTTCAAAAAAACAAAACTAAAGGTATAAAATGACTGTTGTAAGTATTAACAATTGTCATAAAGAATTATTTCAATTTGTTCTGAGAGAGGGTCTCATTGTTTAGCCCTGGTTGGCCTGAAACTCAATAACATAGATGACACTGGTCTAACACAGGGATATGACTGCTTCTGTCTCCTGAGTTCTGTGATTAAAACCACTATACCTGTCAAATAATCAGTTGGCACGCATTTATAAGATTGTTTTGAATTTTGTGAGTATGTGTGTGTGTGTGTGTGTGTGTGTGTGTGTGTGTGTGTGTGTGTGTGTGTGTTTACATCCCCTCAGAATACAGAGGTATCTGAAGCTGGAGTTACTTGGTTGCAAGCCACATGAACTTGGGTCCTCTAGAATAGCAGGAAACACTTTTAACCAGTGAACTATCTCTTTGACCCTACTTCAATTTTTATGAAGCTCTGCTCCTTTGTAAGATGTAGTTTTCTAGTACTATGTTAACACTGAATCAGCGTCTCTTTTCCATTTTCTTCTTTCTCACATGTTTATGCATGTCACGGGTATGGGGGTGCACACATGGATACACGTGCACATCTGTGACATTCTGAGGCCAGAAATTGGTGTTGGGAATTTTCCTCCATCCCTCCTCCACATTATTCCCTGTGGCAGACAGTATAGGTGAGCTGCCCTACCCACCCAGGACTTACCTGGGACCTGGGGATCTGATTCTTTGATCCTTTTGCTTGAATAGTAAGCAGTTTAGTCACTGAGCCATTGCCAGTGCCCTGTTTTCCTTTTAATAATAGTACATTTTCCTTTTAATATAAATAGGCTAACTTTAGGGCTAGTTATTTGTTCTATGAAGTCATTAAATTGTATCTTTACGTTTTGTAGTTTTCTAGACAAACTATTGAGATATTTATCATAATTGATGCTTTTATTCATTTTTTAAATTTTAAATTTATTTTGTGTATGTATTTTGCTTACATGCATGTCAGTGTACCATATGCATGCATAGGGGACATGGAGTCCATGAGTGTCAGATCCCCTTAGATTGCATTTACAGGATGTCATAAGATAACATTTCGGTGCTAGGAATCAACCCCATGTCCTCTAGAATAGGGGTTGCAACCCCTTGGAGGGGTGTGGTCCAAATGACTCTTTCAAAGGAGTCACTGAAGTCCACAAGAAAGGGCAGCACATGGTGTGATACATTATGATTCGCAACAGTAGCAAACTTTCAGTTATCAAGTAGCAGTGAAAAGAATTTTGTGATTGGTGTCACCATAGCATGAGGAACTGTATTAAAGGGTCTCAACATTAGAAAGGTTGAGACCACTGTTCTAGAAAAGGAGCTCTCCTCTCCTGCCCCTTCATAATAAATGTGTCCACTTGGTCAATTTTACTACTGTGACATGATACCTGAGAAAAAAGCTTCAGAGTAGAAGGACCACAGTTTCTTAGGTTTGAGACCATGGTTGCTTGGCATTGTTGCATCTGACATGTATGTGGTATGGCAGAGAGCATCATGAGGGAAGGGTGTGAAGAGAGGAGAGGAGAGAATAACTCTGTGCCCTGGGGTTGGCTAGAAACAGGGACAAAAAGGAAGGGCCCAAGGGCAAGAAATGTCTCATAAATCAGTCAGCCTGTTGTCACGTATTATGCCCCAGTTCCCATGAGCCTATGCGGCTATGATTCTGCCAATGAATAATCCACTAATGAAGTCCACACCCTTATTATTCATCCACTTCTGAACCGTACCACCAGCTGCAGCCTTAGCATTTCACACATGACCTGTGGAGGGTAGGAAAGATATGACAAATCCAAATCATAATGGCAGGCTCCCATATGAACTATTGTTGACTGAAAAAAAATCACTAGAATATATTCTAGATGACTCACTATTAATTTATGCTCTCAAATGATACACAAGATTACAGAATTGTTTTCCTCTTTGAAATGACCATCAAGGAAAGGGGCTTCTTTGAAAATGAAGATATAACATAAAATAAAAATTTCCAATACATGCTAACAAAACACCCAAAAAAGACTTATTACACACTAATTGTAAGAGCTCCATAATTGTATTTGGAAAAATATGAAGCCTGTTGAACAAAAAAAAATGCAGAGTGAGGTTTATGTAGAGAGCAGTATTAGAAATTTCTCCTTAATGTGAATAGTGAGCATTTAAGTAAAAAATAGGTCATGATGAAGCCATACAGGGTGTGAAAAAATGAGCCTAGTTTAGAGGTCTAGTAGCCTAACAGAATCAGCATCTCTCAAGAATTCTAGAAGTATAGTGCTGGAGGGTCCTATGAATGACCATCTAAGTGGTAAGACATACTACAAGCTTAGAAGCATGTCTTTAATATTCTTGCAGTCTACACGACATCTGTAATTCAGGGATGCTTTTACTATGAGCCACACTGCCTGAAAGCATGAATACTAGTCTATCTTCACCACATTTCCAGAATTAAAGAGCTATAGACTAACAGCAACACAAATAGGAATTTACTTAAATACTTATAACCCATAATTTCTGCATGTACTATTGTAATACTTACTGTTCTATAAATTTTAAGTCCTATTTTGGTTTTCCCCCCATAATCTCACAGGTAAAATATGGAAACTATGCTTTTGTATGGGACGCAGCTGTGTTGGAATATGTGGCTATCAATGACCCCGACTGTTCCTTCTACACTGTTGGAAATACTGTTGCTGACAGGGGGTATGGCATCGCACTGCAACATGGCAGCCCCTACCGTGATGTCTTTTCACAAAGGTAAGGTTGTTAAGTCATCTATATAAAAAAGGAGGAAATTTAGACCCTTAAAAATATACTAGACAACACTGTCTGGTCCATCACATTTTCCTTTGTGTTACAAAAAGCATTGCACAGAACCAGTTCCTAGAAGTGGGTCTTACAAGAAAATTCTTGTGTAAAACATGTCCTACCTCTCCATAAATAAGAGGAAAGTGTGGTCGTATATAACTTCTTTGACTCTCCGAAGTTGTATGTGCCAAGTAGAGTGAACAATTACAACAGAAGTCTTCATGGTAGAAAGTGAACAGCATAAAGCTGTGGAAATTAACTTATTTGTGAAAATATTACAGCACAAATATACTTCAGGACCAAAGTAGAATACTAACTTGCAGATATATACCTGGGATATCTTCATCTGAATTTAATGAAGAAAATGGTAAAATCATTAAAATTCTCTGGTATTAAAGTGCATATGAGATGTCCATCATGGAACACCAGGAAAAGGTCATAACGATAGTACATCCAGCTTCAAACTAGAATGTTCCACGACCGGAAATTGTTTAAGAAAGTTTGGCAGTATATTTAACATTAATAATTTCGGTTGGAAAGGATCACACTGCCTCGCTCTAGTTATACAACAAATTTTGGCTTCAGAGAGCATTGCTGTCTTTTAAGCAGAGATATTGTTTATGTGACACTAATTGTTCCCTCTAATAATTGTTACTCACTAGAAGGTAGTGCCAGCAGAGAAGAGAGGCACTTAGGTTCGGGCAGTAAGCACAAAGCAAAAATTTCCACTGTGGTTATTCAAATCGTAAGATACCAAAAGGGCAGGAAATTCAGAGGAGCAATGTATAATTAGGCTACTATCTATATGAAGTAACTTTATCCCAACAGAAGAGTCTAAACCTCACTTTACATTTGAGAAAACTTCTCCGAAGGTTTATAGTTTCCAAAGTCACAAAGCTGAGAGGCAGAGCTGACCTTGGACCCTATGCTACCATGTCCACAGCCTATTCTATGCATGGGTGCTGAACTTGAGTAAGGACTGTGCAAACTGCCAGCTTTCCTGTTCAGGTAGTTACCTTCACAGTAGAGTGCTGGGTATCTGTTTTACTCAAATGTAGATGAGTTTTACTAATGTAAGCAGCCAAAGAGAGAAGCCTCCATTAAAAGAGCAGATGGTAAAAACAGAAACTGTCTTAGCTGAGCAAAGGCAAACCACATGTCCATCAGAAATGGAAAGCTGGGATGATGCTTCAGGATTTCTTCTATCCTGTCATCTTTTCCTACAAGTAGCTCAAAGCTCTAGTTAACCAAGTTGCTAATTCTTCCTTCCTAGAAGAACTTTAATCCATTGTGATTGTAATGGGTAGAATCCAAACCCCCTCTTACCTAACTGATATCACAGTTATTTGGGCAGCTGGAGCAGGAGTCACAGGCAATTGTAAGCTGTCTTACGTGGCTTCTGGGGACAGAACTCTGACTTCTGAAGTCTGGAGCCTTTAATGAGTCAACAGGACGATAATTAGTATGCTCACTTCCACCTCTCTAAGCATCCTTCCTTGCAGAGGTAGGGCGACCTGCTCCGTGATCAAATGATCCTAACAGCAATAACACACGCAACAAGCTTTGTGTGCTTCTCATTCATACAAGAAAGAAATCTGTCCTTTTAGCATAACTGTGCTTCTTCCGCTCCACATAGGGGGTTCGTCTGAGGTCATATTTACCCCAGGCTGAGCCATCTGTGGTAGAATCCACACTAGTGTCTGAGATGACCTGGTGAAAGGAATCGTGAACTCTACTGTCCCTACAACAAACCCAAAGGAGGGCTGAGATACTGAAAAGTATGGAAACATGGGAGAAAGAATCACATCCCATCCCTATCACTCACCACACACTTCTGCACGTTACTCCTCTACAGTTTCCATGCCAACTAGCTCCACCCCTTGTCCTCACAACATGTGTAGGTAGGTGCTATTGGCATCCCATTTTGTAGTCAGAAAAATCTGACAAAGTAACCGTTCTGCTGATGGTTAAATTATAGTTAATAAGTGGCTGGGCTGAGATTTGAACCTTCAAAGTCTGAAATAAATTAAAAAATAAAAGGAATATGAGGCAGGAGGACTCTATGTGCTTACCTGGTGGACTGTGAATAGGAAGGAGACAGGATGAGGAGAAAGTGAGAAAATGTGTTTGTGTACATTAAATTTGC
Source organism: Micromys minutus (assembly GCF_963924665.1). NCBI lineage: Eukaryota > Metazoa > Chordata > Mammalia > Rodentia > Muridae > Micromys > Micromys minutus. The sequence goes on along the minus strand of NC_137953.1, from coordinate 18,754,757 downwards.
AGTGGATGTCCATGTTTAAAAAAAATAGAAGTACAAGATAGGAGGTTCAGTGGGGTGAATAAAAGAGATACAGAGTTAGGATACAGCTGTCTGTACAAAGTAAGAAAGAGCCATTGGGAGACAGTATGTTGAAAGAATCAAGCCCTAGTTCTGACATTAAATAAGAAAGAGAAAGATGGGGGGAAAAAAAGTGCCTTCAGAATGAGTAAAAACAGCAATCTGTGAACCTTCCATTCCTAGAAAGGATCATTCCTGAGCTGCATGAGTATTCTGTGGCTATTTTATATTTTTAAATAAATCTCAAGGCCAGCTCAGCTATGCTCACCCTGAGACAGCTCCTGTCAACCTTGAAGCAAGTGTCAGAGCACCTGGGGGACCCGACAAAACAGTCATTTTTGGCCTCCAGCCCTAGCATTTCTGATTCTGAAGTGAGTATAAGTTTCATTTTTACCAGGTTCCAGTGTGACTATCATAGTCACACTGAGAAATTCTACTTTAATAGGTGTTTGTTAACTTTCCTGTTCTATCCTATTACTCTTTCCAACCGATCTCTTTTGTCGCTTCTTTTGTCTCTTCTGCTCAGTGGTATATTTCACGACATTTGGAGATACTTTTATATCTGTAATACAATCATATGTCGATGACTCCAGCATTCTTTTAACCTCGTGTAACTGTTATGAGATATCACTACGGATGACCATTGTGCTTAGTCAATTAGGGAATCTGGTGTGCTGCCAGAAATCCTAGCAGATAGGAGGCTGGGGCAAGAGAATCATAAGGTCAATTTCCTCTAGATAGCAAAACCCTAACTCACAAGGACATGAACACGTGAAATCTACAGAACAAAAGTATAGCAAAGGAAACATGAGAAAAATCAGGGATTGTTCACATCAATATACAAGTTACACATTAATTTGATGCTGTGATTTCTGTTTTATATCTACCCAATTTAACCGTATTTAATTTTTTTTACTTCATTGACCATGAAATCATCTTCACCAAACAAAAGACGTTTGAAGTCAGATATTTTGGCCTATCTTTTAAATTTTCTCAGGTGGCCTTTGCCTCCATGGATTGCCCCCAGGGAATCACCACGGACCAGCTGAAGTCTCTACAACTCAGTCTAGTCACCAAAACAGTTCTTTTCCTTCAAAGACTTGAGTATTGACATTAACTGGCACTAGGTCACCACATGCATATCCATTGTCTCTGTGGCAGTAATTTGACATCTGTTTACAGTCCCTGGATAGTAAAAATACTACCAGTTATAGTCACTGTATCTTTCATAGTTTTCATAGTGGGAGAAGAAAAGTTTACAAGGAGAGTTTTCATTGTTTGAGAAAGGAAATTGTGTGGCCTATATACCAAGGCTCATCCCTAGGGCTTCCCATCTGCATTGTAGCAAACACCCAGTAGCTCCCTGTGAGCTTAAACTAGAGGAGTGATGCTCTGTCATGTGTTGTAAAGTCATCTTAGAGGCTACTGCAAAGAAACGGAATCCAGAAAGGAAAGACCAGCACTGGACAAGTGACCCCGAGAGAAGTCAGATGACATATAATTCTAGAGTTTCATAGTAATCATCTTTGAGATTTCTCCCTGACAATAGATTTGTAGCCCTCAGCCTCTACTCTGTCTTCCAAACCACATGTTAACGAATGTAAGTCGGTAGCAAGTATGGAATTGGGCACAATGAAAATATGGACAGAAAGATACATAAAGGACCTACAAGTTACTCTCCTTCTTCCTGCTGTCTAAGGTACCCTTCCTACTGTGGGGATAAACTGATACGGTCAAAAGTAAATGGTTCGTTTCAGTTTACAGTTCAGCATCACAGTCCCTCGCTGACTACAGTCAGGGCAGGATCTCAAACAGGGCAGGAACTAAGAGGCAGGAGCTGACGCATAAGCCATAGAAGCACTATTCACTGGCTTGTTGCCCATGGTTTGCTCAGCCTGCTTTCTTTTTTTTTTTTTTTATTATTTTTATTTTTTTAAACAACTTTATTTTACAAAACAAAGATAAATGTACAGATTTTAAACATTTTTTGCTTAAAATTATACATTTTTGTCAGTACTTTTTTTTCAGATTTTAACATAATTTTTACATAAAACTATATGAATATATTTTTTAGTCAGTACTTGATTTTTTTTCAAGGTTTGATAGTATGCCTTGAAAACTTAATAATTACAATGAGCATAAAGTACATGTAAAACAAAATGTAACATGGAAATAGTTAAAGTTTTCTTGTTTTGTAAATATTTTTTATTGTTTTGTTTAGTTTTCTTTATTTCTTGGACTTCATACAGTCTGTAAGTTGTTTCTGGGGGAGTGCAAGCCTCTGGGGTTAGCATCCCAATATCAGTGACTGCATATTATGTCTGTTCTTTTGTGACTGGGTTATCTTACTCAGGATGATATTCTCTAGATGCAGCCATTTTCTTAAGAATTTGGTTAAGTCGTTGTTTCTGGTGGCTGAGTAGTATTCCATTGTGTATATGTACCACAATTTTTGTATCCATTCATCTTCTGAAGGACATCTGGGTTCCTTCCAGCTTCTGGCTATTATAAATAGAGCCACTATGAACATTGTGGTGCATATATCTTTGTTGTGTATTAAAGTGTCTCTGGGGTATATGCCCAGAAGTGGAATAGCTGGGTCTTCAGGTAGTACTATATCCAATTTTCTGAGGTATCGCCAGACAGATTTCCAGAAGAGTATCAACTAAGAGGCACAGTAAATATCTTCAACAAAATCATAGAAGAAAACTTCCCTACCCTCAAGAATGAGATGACCACAAGCATAAAAGAAGCTATCAGCCTGCTTTCTTAAAGCACTCATGAGCCCTAGTCCAGGATTTGCTCTTCCCACAGTAAGCTGGACCCCCTCACCTCCGTCATCAACCAAGAAAATGCACCACAGGGTGGCAACAGACCTTCTCCCTTCACACAGTCCAATATAGTGGGAGGAATTTTCACGACTTAAATTTTCCTCTTTCCAAATGGCCTGGCTTGTGTCAAGTTGGTGTGAAACTAGCCAGCATGCCTGATCAATGATTTCCTAGGCACTGTGAGATTCTTAGGGCTAACTCTGCCTTAAATTCAGATTTAAGATGCCTCTGGGTAACTCCTGCCCTACTAAGAAAAATCTGCTCACATATTGCTAACTTCTTTTTTTTTAAATTGGATATTCTCTGTATTTACATTTCAGACGTTAGCCCCTTTCCCCAATCCCATCCCCCCTCCCCTTCCCATTGCCGCCATGAAGATAGATTTTTCCTCTCCCAACCACCCTTTCCCACCTCAGCACCTTGGCATTCCCCTACATTGGGGAAAGAAGCCTTCGATGGACCAAAGGCCTCTCCTCCCATTGATGCCAAAAAATACTATCCTCTGATGCATTTGCACCTGAGGTCATGGGTCTCTGTGCAAACGCATTAGTTTATGTTTTAGACCCTGGGAGCTGTGTGCTAACTTCTAAAGCCCTTTCACATGCAGATATCAGTCTGAACAGGACAGTCAACAGTCCATTATGAAGTGAGGGAGAAATCAGGACAAATAAGTTTAATGTTAACTCAATAAACTCAATTTAAAGAGCTGAGATTTGTTCTGAGATTTTATCTGTTTGTATTGGGAAAGTGTGGTACGCTTCCAGAAGCATAGATTTTTGGGTTTCTTTGTTTGTTTTTCTGTTTTGTTTAATCTTGAGAAAGATCAGAACAGAGCAGCCTCTGTCAATGCTTCCACTGTCCTCCTGTAAACTAAGGTCTTAAGGGCTACATGTCATTTGCCTGGATAGAAGTGTGGGGAGGGATAAGGAATGTGTAAGCAAACCCTGCAGGAGCCTCCCTCTTGCTTCTTTCTCAGGCAGCTCACTGCTGGGAATAAAATGTCTACTCTAGGTCCTAAGCCAGGGCTGCTGACTCTGACTTTCAGATTGCCTAGGGGGCCCTTTGGGATGCTTTATGCAGAATTCTATGTCCTACTCTAAATCTAAGAACTTTTTTGACCTTCAGTACATGTAAAAATTTTGACCTTCAGTACATGTAAAATTGTAAAAAATAAATGAGAAAAGTGGCTTGTTCAAAGAAAAGCTTAAGAAAAAAAAAAAAAAAAAAAAACTTCAAGCAAAGCTTTTCCCGTGTTATCGTTGATTAAAATAAAAGGAGAACAAACTGGAAGCTCACACGGAGTCGTCCCTTGAAACCTTTCATACAAAGGCTACATTTTTTTCCCATTCTGAAACAAAGGTTTGTAGCGCTAGCAAGCTGAATACAAAAGCGATCAGATTCAGTTTTATTCAGATGTGAAGGTGACCATTTTCGGCCTAAACATAGCCATCGAGGCCATCATCTGTAAAACCACTCACTGAAAACTGGCTACCTTTAGGATACAAAGTCTGCATAAGCTCACAAAAGATGCTGAAGAAATCCCTTCCGGAAAAATGTAAATCATGAACCAGTGCATGCCACCTTCAGAGCCTCTCACATCTTCTGCCAACAGTGAAAATCCATCTTCACCCGGACAGCAGACGGCCAATTGGTGTGCTCCCACAGCTTAAGAGGCTCCTTTCTTTGCCACCAGAGAAGCCCTTGTGTATAAAAACCAAGTTTCGCAGGCAGCATAGAGGAGTCATTCTTTCGAGAACACAGGATTTAAGTCTCAGGACTGCCAGACTGCGCAGGGGGGAGGTTCTAAAGGAATGTGATTGCTCCGCGGAGCTCACACTGTACAGGAAGGATGGTCCCCATTATGAACACCAGCAGCCAGCATCTTTGGGCTCCCAAGCTTTTCTTGCTCCTGACATTACAATTTAAAATCCACGCAGCTCAGTTAGAGGGGCGTTTACTGTATGACTTCATGCCAGGAGGACATCTGCGTGAATATGTAGGTGACTCCCATTAGGAGACTAATGTAGAAAATAACCCTGGGACACATAAAAATTTCGGAGACAGCCTATGGAGAAAATACAGATTTGTCTGCAGCAAAGGGACCATGGCCTGAGGAGCTCTGTTTAGAGACCCCCCACACAGCCAAAACCAGCATTCGTGAATTTGATGAATTAACTTCAGAGTGTGCCAAAAATGAAGCAAAGTTGGGTTTATGAAAGATAGAGGGACTAGAAGGAAATCCTGTCTCATATACAAGTGTGGGCTTCTGTGACAGAGTGGCAGTTAGGGTTCTTTGCAATGGAAATCTATGGGACCCTTGGTGGCTCTCAAGTTAATAGTTGGTGGCTCTCCAGTACATGTTGACCACATATGAAGTGCCATACATTCATGATGGGCAAGGGATTCATACTATAATCCACACTCAGTCTAAGTCATTTACTAACGATTGAACAGGTGAATTAGCATCCTCTGCTCATGCGAGGTGTGCTAGGAGCACAGAGAAAGCTGGGCTTGCAGAAGCGTTGGCGAGGTTTCCTAGGTGAATTGGCACTGAAAGGATAATTCAACAACTGAAGATGGAGAACATACGAGCCCGTGTTCTCCATAACGCCGAGGCCCTAGCCCTAGAAACCTCGAATGAGATTACATATTACAGAAGTAATTGAAGTTAAATAAAGTCAACGAATTGTGCCCTATCTGGTGTGATGGGTGTTCCTGTGTGATGGGTGTCCCTGCAAGAACAGAAGATCAGAGCACAGACTTGCAGAGAGCCAAGAGAGTTGAATCCCAGAAGCAATTAACCTTGCAGACAGCCTGAACCAATGCTTAGCCTCAAGAATTGAGAGAGAAAAAGCAGGTTTTTTTTTTTTTTTCAGACCATCAGTTCTGTGTGTTGCCTGTATGGAACCTAGCAACAGAGTTGGTGAAGTAGAATGCACAAAACAGCATGATGTGGAGCACACAGCCAACAAGCCCTAGAGAAGATGGAAGGGCAAAGGGACCTCTTGGCTCCATTCAGTAAGGCTATAGATGCCTCCCCATAGTCCAGACTGATCCTGAGCGTGATCAGAAGTCACTAAAGAATATTAGGCATACCAAACATAAAAGGCTTCATTTTCATAAAGGTTCGTCAAGTTTATAGTGTTAGTTACTTATTGTCTAGATTGTATCTCTGGGAGAGTTATCATAAATGCATAGCACTAGTCCAGATGAAACATGATATACACCCAAAATAGAGTTAAAATGGGGATGAGAATTTAGACTTTCGAAATAAGGAACCATGTGGAACATTTTAAGCTTGTGTAAACTGCGGGAGAAAGAATTGGGACAGCTTACACAGTCCCCAAGCACCCTATACACACAGCAGTGTCTACTCCTCTGGAGTAACCACCCTGATATCAGCAGAGAGGACAAGTTGCATTTTTATTAGCTAACATATTTGGCAACAGCTCCTAAGGCATCTGCCAGTTCCACTGAATCTCGGCCTTAGACTCTTGAACTCGGAGACTGGAGAACGCTATATTCATTCGCACTTCTAAAAAGAACATGGTTTGAGGCATATTCTATAATACTGATATTTATAACACTGCCCAGAAGTGTTCTGTTTCGCATGTGTGAAAACTGCCAGAAGAATATGCACAGGACCCTTTCAACTTCTATCTCCAGCTTTGACATCCCTGAGGAAGAATGAGCTGCCTTCCAAATATAGTTAACCAGGAGAGAGAGCCAGGAAGGAAGGAAGAAAGAGGGAGGAAAATTAGGAGAGAGAGGTTTATCCACAGTAGCTTGACAGCTTAACTGAGCTTTCAGGAAATACCTTACTTTTGGTACACAGCAGTTTCCTTTCTAGGTGACGGTCAAGAGCTGATTTTATTTGGAGTCCTATCATTGGATGAGCAGAAGTCAGGAAAACATGTCTCATGGAAGTCAGGGAGTCTCATATTTTATTTGTCAGCTATGTCATGTTTAAATATTAGAAGGACTAACTTTTATTAGCTCTTTCTTCAAATGTCCCTTTTTAAATGTCAGGATGCTTTTCAAAAATGAGAGCAGGTCTTAGCAATTTACCAGTCAACATTTTCTGGGTGTATCTTAATGCAACACTTGCTTCTGATCCGTGGGGGATGGAGGGGGGATGGGATCCAAGATCCCAAATGGATAAATGCAGCCACCCATAATACTAAACCTCATATTCACATAGTTGTTTATCCATGGGCTTTGCGGCATTGTCACTTAAGTATCTGAGTTGAGCCGTCATTGTTTCTGTGGTTTATGCACTAATGCTTTTTTTGGGGGGGCATAGTTAAGTAAAATGAAGATTACTTCTGCGGGAGCATTTGAGTGTTACGGCCTGAGGATACTGGCAAAGGGTGTGTAGGATATGCAGTGGGAATACACAGAACAAAAACACGATTTACACCCTGAACAAAGCAATACCCGACATCACTAAGTCAACATGAAGGCACGTGATTTGAAACTGAAAATTCCTTTCTTTTTTTTTTGGAAAATTTTCACTTAGTATTTTGAACAACTTTTGAGAATTTTTCACTTAATATTTAGGGCTGTGGTTCACCAGTGGTGATAGTCGAAAGAGTAGACACAGCTTTGTCACTTTCTCCATTTAACGTTCACGTCAACTTTCTAATCCTATCTCCCAAGTGCCCCTTACTACTCTCCTATCGCCTGAAACAGTGCCTGGCTTCCCGTGCCAAAGTCTCTAAAGGAACACCGCTTCACTGTGCTTCCCACGGGAACCCAGGCACAAAGACAGATGATAACTCTGGCCTCTGCTTTATTCATAAAACATTCTGCAAACTGCATTGAGTAATTTGCCATTGTAACCACTGGCATCGGGAGCTTTCAGGGCCGAGTTCTGACGCTGTATTTAGTTCATACTTTGACTGCTCAGCTAAAACTCACATTTGTATGCATTTATTCTGCTCTACACATTATGTTATCAGTCACTTTCAATATTTCAAAGCCACAGCAGGCCCTCTCTGACACACATTTGTCAGAATGAGCTGCCTTGATTCTTATTACTACAGACTCCAGTGCCCAAGTATGGGGAAAAGCTTATGTAGTACCAGAATATTGAAACTGTCCAATAAAACAATAGACCCCGAGGGAAGAAAATAGAACAAATGTATTTAAATCAATGCTTTAAATGTCTGGGGAAATCTAGGGTTATGAAATAAGCATATAGAATTATAAAAAACATATAAAGAAAGTATAAAGCATTTTTGTAGAGACAATAAGGCATTGATTGAAGGGTATCAGTGCCCTGGAAAATAAAGGACAGTCACATTCCTCCCTTCTCCTAAGGAAGAGTTTGGACCAGCTTTGCTAATGGGAAGCCCACTAAACAGCAAAGGCTATAACAAAATCACACACTTGGGCTAAAGTGAATTTAATAAAACCTATAAGGAACTAAATCGAGCTCCAGACACATTCCTCCCTGATCACATTTGATAGCCAACAAGCAAGCTCTGGATGGAAACTGCAGGACACCTTCCGGCTCTTACATCACCTTTGACCTCACCTGCAGGTCAGGACAACAACTCTGAAATCCACTGTAGAATCAGCAGATACTAACCCCAGAAAGCTCTGAACACCCCAGAAGCAACTCACAGATTATATGAAGTTCAAAAGAAAAAGAAAATGAAAAACCATTATGCTTAATCTTTACACACCAAGACAACTTTAACTAATTCCAGGTTACATCTTGTTTTACATGTACTTTATGCTCATTGTAACTAGTAAGATCTTAATGCACACTAGCAAACCTTTAAAAAGACCAAGTACTGACAAAAATATATTCATATACTTTTATGCAAAAATGCTTAAAATCTTTGGTTTTGAAAATAAAGTTGTTCAATTAAAAAAAAAGAAAAAAAAGGAATCATCAGAGACGTGGTATCCAAAATGATAAGGCTTCCTTTAAAATCTCTCAAATTTAAAACTGATAGGAAGCATGATGTAAGAAGACCATATAAATGATGGTAATGACTGTGCCAAATCTTTATTCAAAAGGAGCTTAGGATATCGAAAATGGAAGGTTTACCACAGAAAACAGAACCACTTGATTGTGGTACTCTCCTGTTTTTGAGAAATTTCATAACCTTATGAAATTATCTCACATCATATATTTTTCAATATATTTTTTCAAAGAAATATTCAAGAAATCACCAAAAACAGAAAATATTCATAGTTTGGAAAGTCTAGGTTTCCTTTAAAAAAAAAAGAAAGGTTACCAAGTTATACGAGTATGTGCCAGCAAACTCAAAAACTGAAGAGACTGAGATAGAAAGATTGCAAGTTCAAACCCGGGCTGCACAACCCAGAATGAGGGCCTGTCTCATAAAATATGCAATGGAAAAGAAGGACTTATATTCAAAATTGAGTTATACTATTAAAATTAGAAGAACTGTAAAAGAAAAGGCCAAATATATAGCTCATAAATTTCTAACTTCCAGAAATATTACCTTTGTAAAAATATTTCAACATAAAATTTTCTCCTAATTCTACTTGAGTCATATGTTGAAATATTAAAATTGTGATTAAAAAGTTCTAGGTGTCTTTACACAAATATTGTCACAACTTTCTTACAAATATAAATATCTTTGGCATCAGTTCTTCGTAAAAGCATGATTTCACGTTCACAGATACAGTCATTGCAACAAAATACACATTTCCTTAGAAGCATAGTTAGAAAGTACTTAGAAGACGTTTGAGAAATACCATCCTTACTTTAATTTCTATGTTCACAAATGGAAATAGTCATCCATTAAAAGTCATACCTGCTGTGATACTCAACCATGTCTTAAGATTTTCTAATTGCAGACTATGACTCAGATGGGTGTAGATTATGTCATGGAACATAACTGTACTTCAGTGCATCCCAGAACATTTAAAATGTTGATATTCTTGCTAAAATGTTGATTTGACATTACAACAAAAATAATTGAGTCTACAATCAAATTATTTATTTTCTGGGGGGAAAAAGAATTTTATGTTTCAAGTTTTATCCACTTAAGCACGCCAATCCACACACTCAGACACTCATGCATACACAGTGTGAGCCACACCCCGGGCTTACTGAGCCACATCATTTTTCCCATGATAGATTCATAGCTATCACACCAGAAAAGACTGCTATAATCAGGATAGACACCACCTTACCAAAACATTCTGTGAAAGGCTTAACATTCCCTGGAACATTTTATGTAAAGCCATTGTTGTTGCGTTTATGGTTGTTGAGAACAGTTCTACAACCAGGTAGTTTTGAAGATGTTATTTTTTCCCATGGGTATTGCATTGCTTCTGGGGGGGGGGGGGTGATGGAAATGTGAATACAGTCTCATTCAAGAGAGGGAGTGTAGGAGCTGAAAAATCTCTATATTAGTAGCATCTATCTATGATGACAAATTTTCTATCTGGCCCCAAATTCCCAAATCTGACTAAGTTTCCAGCTCTCTTACCTTCAGTGTGTTCTGTTAACTTCATTCTTGTTCTGATAAAAAAAAAAAAAAGAACATACTATTTAAATGCACAGTTCCTATATAACTGGATGTTTTTAAAAATTGAAAACACACAGTATTTCATCCCAGTGGGTGATTTGACTCCTTATACACTGAATCAGAAATGAGTTTATGAGGAAGAAACAGAAAAAGTCATAGCATGAACAGTGTAAAGAAACAAAATAACAAAAAGGAATAATGGTATACTTTACCAATGCTCACATATAAAAGTACATATTATCTAATATTACATCACTGGTAACTAGGTGTAATCATACTATTAACTAATATTTTACACTTTTAAAAATTGCCAAATCTCAATCAAACACTGCATGAACTTATTCCCAGAAGAATATTCACTCAAATGTAGATTTTATAGGCTTTGCCATGACACTCTAAGCCACAGATATTATTCTGAACTGTCTGTATTTACCTATACACAAACATTTTTAAATGCACAACTTTATTTTTAAAAACAAAGATAAATGTACAGATATTAAGCATTTTTGCATAAAAGTGTACGAATAAATTTATGTCAGTACTTGATTTTTTTTTAAAGGTTTGATAGTGTGCATTAAAATCTTACTAGTTAGAATGAGCATAAAGTACATGTAAAATAAGATGTAACCTGGAACTAGTCATCGTTTTCTTGGTGCGTAAAGATTAAGCATAATGGTTTTTCATTTTCTTTTTCTTTTTTTTTTTTTTTTTTTTTTGGCCTTTGTTTTTTCTTGAACTTCATATAGTCTGTGAGTTGTATCTAGGGTGTTCAAAGCTTTCTGGGGTTAGTATCCAATTATCAGCGACTGCATATTATGTTTGTTCTTTTGTGACTGGGTTATCTCACTTAGGATGATATTCTCTAGATGCATCCATTTTCTTAAGAATTTCATAAAGTCATTGTTTCTCATAGTTGAGTAGTACCACATTGTATAAATATACCACAATTTTTGTATCCACTCATCTACTAAAGAACATCTGGTTTCTTTCCAGTTTCTGGCTATTATAAATAGGGCTGCTATGAACATTGTGGTGCAAATGTCTTTGTTGTATGTTGCAGCCTCTCTGGGGTATATGCCCAGAAGTGGAATAACTGGGTCTTTTGAGGAACCGCCAGACTGATTTCCAGAGTGGTTGTACCAGTTTACAATCCCACCAACAGTGGAGAAGTGTTCCTCTTTCTCCTCATCCTCTCCAGCATCTGCTGTCATCTGAGTTTTGGATCTTGGCCAATCTGACTGGTGTAAGGTGGAATCTCAGGGTTGTTTTGATTTGCATTTCCCTGATGGCTAAGGATGTGGAGCACTTCCTTAGATGTTTCTCAGCCATTTGATATTCCTCAATTGAGAACTTTTTGTTTAGCTCTGTATCCAATTTTTTAATAGGGTTGTTAGATTCTCTGGTGTCTAGCTTCTTGAGTTCGTTGTATACTTTGGATATTAGGCCTCTATCTGATGTAGGGTTGGTAAAGATCTTTTCCCAATCTGTTGGCCTCCATTTTGCATATTTACTGCATGAAAAATGTGTAGCTAATATTTCAACCCATAAAAAAATGAAGAAATTGCCATAGGAAACACAAAAAAACTCCAAAAAATGACATTTTAACATTGCATATTAAAATCGGAGAAGGAATTTTACAAATAAAAATACAGTTTTGAACAACTCTGTCCTAGCTAGGCATGAAATATGCATCTACAATTCCCACGGTCTTGAGACTGAAGCTAATGGTTGGTCAGATGATTATACTATTTTAAAAAGTGAAAATAAAAACACAAATTACCTTCTTTAAGTCCTTTCAAAACAATCTTAGAATCAGCCTCCAAACTCTTTTAAAATGAGGGGGAGTTAAAATGCGATGTTTTCTGTAACTATAGAAACATTGAGGCCAGGTCACTGTTAATCCCAGCACATTGTTATAAGGAGATGCACTTCATACTTAACAATAGCACCAAGATAAACCAGCTAGCCCAGCGCCATACCGCATGGCTATTTCTGTTTATTCACTGAGCTGCGTCAATATCACTCCAGCTCCTGAGATTTAGTCCAATGGCAATAATAGCTGGGGAGGGGCCTTCCTATTGATAGCAAACATCATACTTAAAGGCATCTTTTGGCCTCTTTGTAGAAATGGACTGAACCTGATTTCTATGATCAGCCAGACCTTTTGAGGCCTTTGTGAATATTATGAAGGTCAATTGGAAGTTTCTGAAAAGTATGTTGGAAAAATAATGGTAATGCTTAGCTATGTGTTTTATAGCTCTGTGGCCCATTACTTTCTTATTTTGTGTAAGAAATAAGAGAAATTCTTTTTAATGTGTCTGTTAATTATTTAATAATACTGTATGTGCTTCTAAATTATTTACCCCATCTAATTCTTAGAATGTTGTACATATTTTCACAGGCCAACATTCTAGTGTGAATCAAATCAGTACATTTGAACTGCTGGTATAGGTGGAGAATTCTCACTAAACTCTAGACTCTCTCTCCAGTAGAACTTCCCCATCATAACAGTTTTAGTTCTGGTAGGACATGGATGCCTTTCACTATAGTGCTAGCTCTAGAAGTGGAAAAGCAAACAAAATAAATACCATACAGTATTATCAAAGCCTCAGGAACAGATTCAGAAAAAAAAGGCGGGTAGGAGGATCTTCCTAATTCTGGCCATCTCTCTCCCAACTTCAGAGAACTCAGACTCAACATTCTGGTTCTCATTTGTCTGTTTACTGTGGTTGAGTTTTTACTTAAAATGTGCCACTTAAGTTTCTCCTTGGGGGACTATCTGGAAGCTACATTGAGGACGGAAATCTATAGTTGGATTGCCTGAGGTACAAGTTCCTTGTATCACCTACAACAGCTGCCAATTTACTTTTGAGGGCAATCAGGATGTTCATTAGTAATTGAGTTGAAGCAGAGAGGAACTTCATTTGTCCCAAGTCAGTGACCTGGATCGGTTTCAGAATGAATGTTGCACGGAAATGGACCATTCCTTTCTACCTCCACTGGGATCTGGGACAGGGCTGGTGCTCCCACCTCCTGTCACTAAAATGGATAGGGACTCTCAGGAAGAGAAAACGGGGCTTCGAGTTTGTCATTTGCATCTCAGAGGATCATTTATATGTCATTTGTCATCAGTCATAGAGCACAACCAAGCTCGATAATTTGGGACTGACAGGTTGGGCTGTCTCCAGCTACATTGCTTAGCCAGTAATTGATGAAGTATGTCGATACACTCAGGTGAAGTAAAGCTTCTAGAAATACATTTTCAAAAAGATTTAAAGGACAGATATGGGGTATGATGAGTGAGCATCAATATAAAATTGTAGATATTCTAATGATCAGCTGAGGGATGTTATTAAATATTGGCATAGTAACTTACAAATACCTAATAGCAAAAGTCATCATACGCATGCTACAGCCAACCACTTGGTCTTTGTGATCTGGGTATTACCTCTTTCCTATATTTGAAACAATCCTAAGGACTTAAGATTGTAAATAGGTCAAGTGGTTTGCCCAAGCTCATAGGAAAAGTAAATAGTTGTGCTGTTTTTGTAACCCCAATGTTCTGACTCCAACATCTATGATTGTAACTAACATGTTTCATCACCAGTTGTGAGGAATAACAAAAGGGGCCACCATATTACCTTCAAATTCTGAATTGTTTCCAGAAAAAGAATGAGTTGTAAAGAATGAAGAGACCAGTAGCAACATCCTTATCAGCAAGAGGTCAAAACTATTACAGAAGAAAGCAAACTATGTAACATTCTATTTAAAGTCTCTAAGAACTTCACCACACCTGTAACATGTCTGCAAGGAGAATGGCACTTTGAGCAAAGCCATTTCTACCCTTGTGTGGGCTCTCCAGGTCACTGAGGTCTTCAGGGCTCTGAAACAAGCGTAACAGTCGGGGCATAAGGTAGAGCATCTGTTAGCAGCAGTCCCAGCAGAAGGAAGAAAGCCTAGCATAGCAAGCTCCAACAATAGCAGCAACAGCCCAGCTGATGGAAGAGAAATATTTATCAGGCTTCCAAGGTATGAAATGCACTAAGTTCAGGTAAAAAAATGTTAAAAATTGAGGAAAATGACGGCATGGCATCTCCAGACTCAAGAACTCATGTGATTCCCTTATAAGTCACAGGAAGGTTTCCAAGTGGAAAGGAAGTCAGATGAGTGACACTAAGGTCAGCCCACTCCCTCCTGTATATGTATAGAGTAAGAAACATATCACAGGCTCATCCATGTGTCACTAATCGTCATCTGAACATCATCACTAGAGCATAGCTAACAAAAGAGTATACTTATGAAATTTTACAAAGAAAATCTCTGAAATTAAGAGAAACTTGAAAGATGTCATATGTAAAATGGGGAGTGGGGTAAAGAATGGAAGGTGACAGGGTCGTTTTTTAAACACTGGATGTTGTGATTTGCACTGTGTGATTGGCAGCTTGGGGGTAAAAATGCTGGAATGAAGATCTAGTGGGTAGCAAGTAGACCCAAGCACAGCTGAATCACCATTGGGAATTTCCATTCTGCTCTGAGCTTCTTTTACCTCTTAAGTTAGAACTCATTTTTAAGAAGCCCTAATAGTGGAAGAGCTGAAACCTTATCCAAATATAAGGTCTGAGCCTATTGTGGTGTTTTATTTTAAATTAAGCTTCTAATAGCCTCTTTTGTAATGAAATTCCTCACATACTCCTGACTGGCTATCTCTCTGGAACGCCGGCCTTGTTATGATAATAGTGTCACAAATAAGGCACTATTCTGTTTTGTTTTTCTCCTGTTGCAGACTCACAAGTATTTCTGCAGAATAGAATAAAAAAGGATATAATTAGATATTAGAACTGTATTTATGAGCATTGTCCATATAAATTATTTCACTTGGATACCCAGAAATCCTAAATTTCTATCTACTTTTACTCCATGTTCCAATGTCTCTTAAAATGTTATCTCCGTCAAAATAGCTTTTACATATGTAAAATTATAGTTATTTCTCAAATTATACTTCATTTTTCTTGAACGGAGTCTAACTTAAATGGTGTTATTTTGACTTGCCAGTAGACTGAAGTTCCTGAAAAGAAGTTTTATATACAAGATAATCCTTAAAGGCAGAAGAAAAGGGACATACTTTAATTTTATTGTAAAAAGGAAACATGTTATGAGAAGCTATTTAATTCAGGGAGTATTTTGGCATTTCTAGAAATGGTTCAAGGAGTAATGATGATACTATTTCTGTTGTCTTTGAACTGAAGAGGTTCTCACTCTTCTAACCCTGAGCTTACTAGAAAAAGTTAAAAAATATGTTTTTAGTATGAATTTTTTAATATTATAAATATGCCAAGAATTATAAGGAATCAGAAGTGCATACTCTACTCCCAAGTCTGTAGCCTTGCAGAGTTTCATACATTCTGGCTGAAGACAAGAGACTGAGCAATAGAAACAAAGGCCTTTATTATCACAACACAATAGGCAGAAATGGCCATTTTCACCCCCAAATGTGAGGGTGGTAATTTGGAGACGGATCCTGTAAAACTTACTCACATCAGAAAGCCTTCGATCTACACAGTCACTGCTTTAAAATCTGTCCAAACATCTCCCTTCCTTAGTCGTATAGAGAGCAATCTGTTCCTCCCATAAAGAAAAACCTGTATCACCATTCAAATATTCCTGAAAAGGACCAGATAAAAGCTGTCACAAACATGCAGAAACAAAAAAGAGTGGCTCGACAATAAGAAATATTCATTAATCACAATTCTACATCTGAGAATTAGTTTACGTGATAATACTAAAATGCCAAAATCAATTCTTACATAATTTCCACCATCATTTGCAGATACACACAGAACTGTGAAAATGTGAACTGCTCTATGCTCAAATCCTTGACTTGGAAATCAACTGATAGATGTAAAAGTTCTATTTTGACTCTCTGCTTTAGAGATTTCAGTTCATTGGTGGGTTGGTCCTGTTGCTTTGGATGTATAGCAATAGATCATAGTTGGGACACAAACTGAGAAAAACACAAAATGGGACAAAATTACTCACCTAATGGGCAGGAAATAAAAGAAATAGTGAAGAAACCAAACTCTCACAACCCCACTTAAAGGATGTCTCACCAGAAAGCACATCTTTGTATTTTGCCATTCTCAATAATTAAATATTGAAGACATGTGGATTTAATTACTCAAAAATCTCAGTGTATGGAATATGTAAAATATAAGTTCAGAGACATAAAAAACAAGTGAACAGCACTCCAATTGGCCAAGACAAAACATTGCTTTTTGTGAAGAGGGTCACTCAGATATAAGAACACACAGAGATAACAACTTAGGTTTTATTCTATCTTATGTGCTGACTCAGTACCTTTTCCCAATTGGCTAGGGATAATCCTCACAATCCTATTCAAGAATCAGCAGGCAGGAACTGAAGGGGGAGGGAGCCAGAACAAAGGCTTTACAGGGTTTGATGGGAGGATTAAAACTTTGCATAAAAAGTCTCAAGGGATGAAAGAGATACAAAGATTTGAGTTCCTTGTCCTAAACACAAGTACTTCCAGTGTTCAATAAAAAATATTCAGATTTAATGTTTCTTGCAAATGTCCTCCTATAAGTCATTGGTGATGGGAGGCTTCCAAAACAATACAGACTTACTCTTGGTGGCCCAGAGTACTTGGTGGTAAGACCCTATTGCTGAATATATCACACAGGTCATAGGACATCGAGAAATCAAACTGGAGCTGAGATGAAAGCCTCCTAATTAATGACTAGCTTTCACATAGGCTGCTAGGGAAGAAGAGTCAGCAACAGGTTTTTTTTTTTTTTTTTTTCCTTACTGCGAATGCTGTGAGTCAGTGACTATCTTTGGAAAATAGCCTCACTGGTGCAGTAGTGCCATGAATACTAAGTGTTTGTCTTTTTCTATTGCTTTTCTATTACTATGATAATACACTAAGACAAGTTGTAAAAGAAAGAGTTTATTTGGAACTACAGCTGCAGAAGTTAGAGAGTACAGGAGCAGACAGGCAGGCATGGTGCTGGAGCGGTGGCTGAGAGCTTACATCTTGTTCCAGAAGTGTGAGGCAGAAAAGCTTTTGAAACCTTAAACTCTGCCTTCAATGGCACATGTCCTCCAACACCGCCATACCTCTTAATTCTTCCCAAATAGTTCTACAAACTATAGACCAAAGCTTCTGGTCCATTCTCATTCAAACCACAAACTGAGGGTGGAAGGTAAATGCTATTTTACAATTGGATTGAGGACCCACAGAAGATGATGCATGCCAAGAGAACTCATGGTAAGCATGGCAAAGAACCCATGGCTTACCATGGGAAGTGGTAGGCCTTAGGACAGAATCTACTGTTGCTGTTTGTTAAATGAATGTGGTGTCAAACTGCCCTCTAAACACTTAGCTTTACATTTATAGGTTAGTATAGCTTTCAGCTTTGATTAGAAAGGATTCGATTTGTAATAGATACCAGTTAAGACTAAGATTTATAACTGGCAAAAGTTCAGAGAAATATTTGATTGTAAAGTATACTATGGGGGTAAAATGATCTAAACTCACCCAGGCTTCTTTACACATACACAAGACATGGCATGGAAGAGGGCATATATTAAGGAGAGTATCTTCTTAGTAGGACAAAGAAGATGGCTAGCAGAAAAACACATGTTGGAAAGAAGTAAAATCCATCATATACATGTATGAAGGCATCAAAAATAAAAAACAAACTAAAGAAGTACAGGTTATGTATCTACATTATATATAACCTGTAAACCAGTGTCCTTTCTGCGGTACATTTAACACATGTATTTGCTTTATGTGAATGGCTTTTTCCTTCCTTTGCATTCATTGGTGACAGCTGTATATGATGGCATTAACGAGTGCTGCAGTGCAGAAAGGCTCTGGTGTGTATTTACAGACAAAGTGTTTTCATTAGTACATTCAGGCTTGAGCCCTAATGCTGTTGCCCATGAATCCAATATTGATGAATCTATAATACAGACAAAAGTGTCTTTAAAAACAGAAGCACACATGAACAAAGTTTTGTAGGAATCCAAATGTGGAATCCAGTTCTTCATTCTTTCTAAGAAGTATGATTAAGGGGTTAAGATCAGTGTGTGGGTGTGTATGTGTGTGTGTGTGTGTGTGTGTATGTGTGTGTGTGTGTGTGTGTGTGTGTGTGTGTGTGTGTGTGTGTAAAACAGTACTACTATGAAGGACCCACTGTAGAGTTGGCCAATGTCTCATCTTCACTGTCATCCCTTATAGTCAGTCCTTAACAAAACACCAAGAATGATCCTTTCCAACCTAAGTGACACTGTAGCTTTGTTCTCAAAGGCCTCTGGTAAGTTTCAGTCTCAGAATCCAAGACACAGTCCATAGTCCTCCAGCTTCTGGCCAGCCATTAATAGGTGGCTTCTGACCTCAGCTGATGGCTTTCCCTGACTCCTGGATCAATCTGCTCCATCCGCCTGGCTTTCTTGCTCTTTTTGAACCAGCCATCCAAGACCAATGCCTTCCTCAAGATCTTGTCACTTACTTATCCTCTACCTAAAGTGTTCTTGTGTGAGTGCTTAGTTTGCTGTTTGTTGTGAAACTATTGTATATTTATTGTACACATTAGGGTTCTTTGTTAACAACCTAAACCGTCCTACTATTCTTTTCTGAAGAACTAAATTTTTATCCCTTCATCTTTCAGGAGATATTTGTTTAAATGTCATGTCCCCACAGTGGCCATTTTTACATAAATTTACAATCATCACCACCACCACCATTACCCTGACACACACAGGTCTTGGTTACTTTTTTATCACTGTGAAAAGGCAACATACCAAGGCAACTCAAAAGAAATAATTTCAATGAGGTCTTACACTTTCAGAGGATAAGTCTGGCAGGAACTGTGGCCGCAGGCGCACAGGCATGGCACTGGAGCATAGTTCAGAGTTTACTTCCTGATGCACAAGCAGGAGGCAGAGCAAAACAACAAACAAAACCAACAACAACAACAGCAAAAAGCAAACAAACAAAAACAAGACTGGGTTTGCTGTGGGTTTTAGAAACCTCAAAGTCTACCGCCAGGGACATGCTTCTTCTAACAAGGCCAGATCTTTCCCAAAACAGTTCCACCCATTAGGATCCTTGAATTCAATCCTTTGGGGGCCTTTCTCATTCAAACTACAAGCAACCACTCCTTGTAGCACTATGGCCACGTCATATGAAATAAACATTAGGTATTTTCTACAGTATGTTCGGATCCTTATTCCGTTCATTCTGGGCTACATACTCAATACCAAAAGAATGCCCATTTCAAAAACAGATACATAATGTTTGTTTGATAAATGGAATTAAAAAAAATAAGTCTCTTGAAGTTTTTCATGGTTTGCTTTCTTGAAGTAAAGTAAGCTCTTCCTTAAACTACTCCTAAGCTAGCACCTGAGAACATTTCTTTAAAACATATAATAAATACAGAGATAGTCAGAGCTTGGGTTCAGCAAACCTAGAAAAGTAATTGGAAAAAGCAAGCTGGGTATTTTCAAGCTGTCTTGAAAAGGAAGGAATGGGGACTCTTCATTTTTTTTCCACTGACAGCAATGTTGTTAGTAGTATGAGAGTTGATATTAGGCCATCAAAATAAAACTAATTGAAAAAGCAACAAACCCGCTCACACACAAAAACAGGTGTTGTCGCTTTAATTTCTTTACCCAATAGTACCAAATCCAACTGCTCCCTCCTAGAGGAAAAGGAATGCTTTTTCCTTAGAAAACAAAACAATTAGATTCTGGCTAAACTGCCCACGAAACATGAAATGTTTCATTTAACTAACTGAGAAGACACAGCTTGTTTAAATCCTAAGTAAAGAAGCAGTCTCCGGTAATAGAAGACCAGCCTCTTGTAAGCATGCCTCTCCCTGCATGGTAAATAGATACCCATGAACTCAGATGCAGCATGAGGCCACAGACAACCAAGGCTGAACGAAACAAATGCCCTGCAACTTTGAAACAGATGCTAGGTTGCATGTTCACGTGAATTCTGAGTTTTCCCATCAAGTTTTTTTCTTCTGATATTGTAACCCAGCTTTTCCATGGCCTCAGCAGCCAAGAGCACAAGTAAGGCTATAATCAGAACATACTTGAAATTTAGAGACTTAACCCATGGCAGAGCAAAGGCTCTCTGCCTTCCGAGAGTGTTGTAGAAGAAACATAGAGCTATGTGAGGTGTTCACCTTAAAAGAGATTTGGCTATGTGCAGGCTGGTCTTTGGTCTTGTCCTCATTCTGCTGATGATAAAGAAGTCCTGTTAAAGGATTCGGGCTCTTATGTTCAGGGCAAAGAACTGAACCATGATACATGGTTAGAAATGGAAGTAGAAACAGTTTATTAAAACAAAAGATAGTACTACTGAGAATAGTTATGGACAAGGAGAAAGATGTGTGTGTGTGTGTGTGTGTGTGTGTGTGTGTTCATGCATTATAGTTATGTGCATACAAGTATAACATGAGCCATATCATATAGACAAGAGTATGACTGTGATGTGAAGGAGCTAAAGGCCATTACATGCTGTACAGACACACTTCTTGATGGAAGAGGTTTTCTGTAGAACTTAGACAGTTGGGTGAATAATTTCATGTATTATTTAATTCATGGCTAGAAACTATTCTTTCAGTTTCCTGATTTCTGTATTTTAAGAAGGCAGTCTAAAACTCTACTGCAGTAACAGGGTCACTTGAAGTTTTTCCATGTGAAAAGTAGTTATATCTGATATCTCACTGAAAAAAAAAAAGAGAAACTATTTTAGTCTGAACTGTGTAGAGTATTTTGCTTAATATTGCCTAGCTATGAAAGATATCTCTATTCAAGTGCATCCTGACTCTATAGAATCTACGTTTTATTCCTTCGGGAAACAACAATTCAAATGAGAAGGAAGGTGAGTAGAGATGAGCCATAAGTTCATAATATGCGATGTGCTCAAGCTGCACACTGGCCCTAAATAGTGCTAATTAAGTAGCCTGTGATCCAAACCTTGAAGTAACAAGAGAACGAGCAGCTTTGCTGACATCTGGAGAAGTAAAGGCAGAGAGACCTGCGTTGCAAAAGCTCTGGGGAGGAGCCTTGATTACGTACTAGAAACAGCACAGGGCTAAACATAATGAGCAAGAAGAAGAGTTGGAAATAAAGTCAGAGGGATTGTCCAGAACTATGTGCCAATGCCACTGCTGTTTTGTGATATGGTTCTTGAGGAGACATGAACGTCTACTCACCCAGGTAGAAAACCCAAGTCAAGCATAGTGAGCTAATGAGTATATGAGACTACCTAAGATCACTGGTAACCATGAATGACTCAAAAGTAATGTCATTACCAAAAGTCAATGCCAGGAAGGGTGACAACTTAGAAAAGCTGGAACCTTGGAGAAAATGAAGCCTTGTGATTCATGAAGTTTCAGGAGCACCTTGAGATTTCTGAGTTATTAATATCCTGGTTCAGCCCCTTAGAATGTTTTGAGTCTCGATTAGTTTCCCTCTGTTGGAAAGGCAGTGTAAATTTTAAGCAGGAAAATGCTGTTATCTCAGTTGAAAACATTTATAACATATTATTTTTTAATTTATAAACAATTTCTTTTGATCATATTCTTTCTTCTTCTTAGGATTACTTTCAGATCCTCCTCTCCTTCCCCAGCCAGTCATCCAACTCCATGGTATTTTGTTGTTATTGTTTCATTTTCTTCTCTTTCTTAAAAGCAGAACAGAAAAATTCACATACATACATGCACACACATGCATGAAGCACATATGTACATACATACACATATCAACAAAAGCATAGACTTTATTTTGCAGTATATAAATACTCCTGACTGTGAGGCCTGCCCTGGAATACAGTTGATATGTCCAGCATCATTACATTGAAGAAAACTGATTTTTTTCCCTTTCTTAGCAGCTATCAATTGCCAATAACTTCTTAACTTGTGCCTACTTCCCCTTCTCCATGTTGTGTTTTGTCTGTCTTGATTATGTACATGTCTTACAAATTTTGTCACAGTCTCTGTGAGTCTTATGTGCATCAGACCTATTGTTTCTAAAAAAACCAAACAGGCAAAACCAAACAAAACAAAACTCTCTTTCTTTGGAGTCATCTACATTTTCCACACAGATCCACATGCCCTCAGAGTTGACCAAAACATCCCACTTAGAGCTGCTTGTTTCATTGTTTCGTACATTCTTCACATGTTCCAATTATGTGCCTTTGTGTTAGTTACCGCCTATTGCAAGGAAAAGCTTCTGTAGTAAGAGTTGAACAAATGATCTATGGGTAGAGTGACATGTAATCAGGATTTGGTTCACTGCCATATTTGATTATAAAATAACAGTAGTAAGTTGTTCCTTTAGACCAATGACTGACCTGGTCTCAGGTTTTTTTAGTCTCATGAACAATATTAGTTATGGGATTTATCTCATAAAGCAGGCCTTAAATCAAAATCTAAAACGTGGTTGGTTATTCCCATAACATTTTACCACTGTTGTACTAGTAGGTGTGACTTACAGGTATTGTAATTGTATGTTACTATCGTAACTCACAGAATTCATGGATGGAAGAGACTGGTAGCTATGTTTCTCCTCTGGCAACAAGAAACCCTCCTGAGTTCTCCATGTTCTATGTCTTAGTATGTGGTGAATTGAAACTTTGAAAGATAATAGTTGGCAGTGCTATAGGCAAATGATCCAGGACAAAGTGAAAGCAGAGAAGACCCTCAGCGATGTGGTTTGATTTAACTGTAGCAACAGTAGTGAAGGGCAAAGGACACAGCAGTGTGATTGTGAATGGGTAAGAGAATTTACTGATGAATTAAATATTGGGTTCAACTAAGCATGTTCACAAAGACAGAACATCAAAACTAATAGAATAAGAGGGAAACTCTAAAGAAAGATTACTATGGGGGTAGGGTAGGTCTAAAAGTTAGGAGTTGAATTTGAACATGGGGCTTCTGTGGCTGCGTAGTTCCTTCTGGCTTCAGTTAGACATTCCCAGACATTGTGCTGGGAGTAATTCTGTGATATGGATATTAATTTCACTCTTTCTGAGGCTAATTTTTTTGTCTGAATCATGAGAACAACAGAACCCAATATATGGGTTATAGCTATTACTAAGGTTAAACAAAAAAAAAAAAGAAATATCAGAAACAGATTTAATCTAAGATAAAGTAGGCAAAATAAAGTATTATTTAAAAACTTTTTCTGAAAAAAAATATGAATAGATGTTTTCTTCTTTCCAGGTAGGGCACAGAAACAGACCAATCTTGGGATTCTACCAAAGTTCAACCTAGCAGTCCAGTCAATTTATTGTTATCTTATAGAAGAATGAGTAATCTAGAACAGCTATATCAATATAACATTCCATCCCATCATGGTTCATAACCTCAGGGAAGCTGCATTGTGGAGTTTTTCAGCCAACTTCCTATTTATTTCACACTATAGCTTTCCAAATATAATTTTTGTGAGAGGAGAAAAAAGGGGCTTCACTCCAAAGTGAATGTCCCTGTGACCTTTCTCCCTCTTCCTACTTACAAATGCTAGCTGCATGACCAATGGAGTCTCTACTCCAAAATTACAATAGATGCTCATGCTATACCTAGAGTACAGTGTCATACTATAACATTACATATAAATGATTAATAAGCAGTGTTTATCATAGCTGTAATTAAAGCAGGTAAGGAAATTTTCAAGAACTGTAAAAATTATTTCCAAATGACCATATAATGATCATACAGACAGAAAATGTGACCCATAAATCTATGAGATAAAGGGGAGGACACAGAAGTAAATTCACACAGTACAACTACATGGTGTGGACAAATGTGTTTGGACAAGCAAACATTAGAGAAAAGACAGTCACTTCAACAATGGTGTCATAAAAACTAGATACCCATGTGCAGAACAATTATATTCTATCCCATACAAAACTTAAGTTCTTAATTTATAATCTGAAACACTGAAACTGTGAGAGGAAGACAAAGAAAAGGTGTCCAGATACAGGTGACAAAATGACTTTCAGTAATGGATCACAGTAGCACAGGAAATAATGCCAAGAACTGATACATGGAATTACTTGGGATCAAAAAGCTTCTACATAGCATAGGAAGTAATTAATCAAGTAGAGAGACAGCTTACAGAGTGGGAACAAAAAACCTTTGCTTGTTACACGTCTGATAAAGAATCAATATCTAGACTATACAAAACTAAAAACCAAGCATGAAGAAACCAAACAACCCACTCACTAAATAATGAAGTACAGGGAGCAAATAAATCTGCTAAAAATGTACTCAATATCCTTAGCTATAAGGGAAATGGAAGTCAAAATTACACTTAAACTCCATCTCACTCTACTAAGAATGACTTCCACTAATGAAACAGCAAGTGCTAATATGAATGTGAGCAAGCAAGAGCCCTTATACACTGCTAAGAGGAAGGCAATTTACTCTAGACAATATGGAGACCAATATAAAGCTGCCACACAAACATAAAAAAAAAACCACTAATATTTGACCCTGCTGTACCAATCCTGGGCATATACTCAAATGACTCTAAGTCAACAGACCACATAGGTACCTGGGAATTGATGTTTATCCTCGATAGTGTTTTATTCATCCATAAAGAGGAACAAAGCTATATTGTTTGCTAGAAAATTAATGCCATGTGGACAATAAACAAGATTCAAAAATGCAAACATTTCATACTTTATCATACTTTTGGTCCTGAAATTAACAGTAGTTAATGATTAAGGATACTATTTTTACTATTGTGACAAGAGCAATTAAATTTCAGTATAAGGTTTGAGATGTTCAAGCCACAGCACAGTGCTCTTGAAAGGCGAGCACAAAGTCTGGCTTATGTTTCCTTTCCCAAAATGACTTAAATACAGTAAATGCACAATAGGGTGGGACTGACATAAGGTACTTAGTTTCCTGATAATGTCTTTTCTCTGCCGTTTCAGGATTATAAATGTGGGCATGGTGTAATTCATGCCAGTAATATGCTGTGAGACACAGTTTCATAAATCCAGCGTATCAAAGTTATTTCTGTAGAATTCTATTGAATGTGTACATGAGATATGACAGATTATTGCTTACTCCCTTCCCTAGAGAAGGTTGAAAACAGAAAGGAAAAACATGTAAAGGACCAACACACTGTATGATATCTGTCAGGTAGTCAGACTTCTCAAAGAGGTAAACAAAGTGGCAGGGTCTCACAGGAAGATGGGCTTTGAGGCACTCTGATCCTGGGTCTGGGTAGACTGAGGAAAACAAAATATTACGACTAGAATAATCACAGCAATTGCATTAAGAATTAATTTATAATTATAGCAAATGCTAGCAATTTACTACATTCTAGGTGTTGGATTCATTATGTGGCCGCAACGGGATGAGCTTCTATTCAGAAGACAGCATCTGCATAGCTACAGAGGAAACTTTTCTGGGTGCACTGTGAGGGTCTGACGGTCCTTTCTTATGGGTAGTCCCAGGCTCTGTCGTTTACATCTTTACTTGAGAACTCCAGAATTATTTTATTCACTAGAATAAAATAGTGAAAAGAAGAAGAACACATAGCTTCTAATTCAGATGACTCTCCAAGAGCATTTTCTAGAACTGAAAGAGACAGAGAAAGAGGAAGACAGAGAGATAGAGAGATTGGAATAGAGAAACAGAGAGACACAATAAATCAGAGTGATCAGAGAAAAAGTTCAGCATTTAATGTCACTTGCTTCCTAGAGTTCACTAACTGGGAAAAAGAAAAGATTTCACATAATTGTGCTCTGATGTCCACATGTATAATAAGGCACACGCACCCCCCCCCCAACATCATACACAGGAAACATGTACATGAATATTTTTTAACTAGTCATATTTCTTACAAATATAAACCTGAGATATTCCATTGTAAACTCACTGGATTAATCAGTCTTTATCCTCAGTATGACAAGGGGTAATTTTTTTAATTGAACAACTTTATTTTAAAAAAATAAATAAATGTACAGATTTTAAAAGCATTTTTGCATAAAAGTATATGAATACATTTTTGTCAGTACTTGATTTTTTTTAAAGGTTTGATAGTGTGCATTAAAATCTTACTAGTTACAATGAGCATAAAGTACATGTAAAGCAAGATGTAACCTGGAAATAGTCAAAGTTTTCTTGGTGTGTAAAGATTAAGCATAATGATGTTTCATATTTTTTTGGCCTTTGTTTTTCTTGAACTACATATTATCTGTAAGTTGTTTCTGAGGTGTTCAGAGCTTTCTGGGGTTGGTATCCAATTATCAGTGACTGCATATTATGTCTGTTCTTTTGTGACTGGGTTATCTCACTAAGGATGATATTCTCTAGAGGCATCAATTTTCTTAAAAATTTCATAAAATCATTGTTTCTGATAGCTGAGTAGTACTCAATTGTGAAAATATACCAGACTTTTTGTATCCATTCATCTACTGAAGGACATCTGGGTTCTTTCCAGCTTCGGGATATTATAAATAGGGCTGCTATGAACATTGTGGTCCATGTGTCTTTGTTGTATGTTGGAGATTCTCTGGGGTATATGCCCAGAAGTGAAATAACTGGGTCTTCAGGTAGTACTATGTCCAATTTTCTGAGGAACTGCAAGACTCATTTCCAGAGTGGTTGTACCAGTTTTCAACCCCACCAACAGTAGAGAAGTGTTCCTCTTTCTCCGCATCCTTGCCAACATCTGCTGTCATCTGAATTTTTGATCTTAGCCATTCTGACTGGTGTGAGGTGAAATCTCAGGGTTGTTTTGATTTGCATTTCGCTGATGACTAAGGATGTCCAGCACTTCCTTAGATGCTTTGCAGCCATTCAATATTCCTCAATTGAGAATTTTTATTTAGCTCTGTATACCATTTTTAATAGAGTTGTTTGACTCTCTGGTGTCTAACTTCTTGAGTTCTTTGTATACCTTGGATATTAGGCCTCTATCAGATGTGGGGTTGGTAAAGATCTTTTCCCATTCTGTTGACTGCTGTTTTGTTTCCTTGACAGTGTCCTTAGCCTTACAGAAACTTT
Source organism: Micromys minutus (assembly GCF_963924665.1). Taxonomy (NCBI): domain Eukaryota; kingdom Metazoa; phylum Chordata; class Mammalia; order Rodentia; family Muridae; genus Micromys; species Micromys minutus. Next base: position 18,727,292 of record NC_137953.1, on the reverse strand, counting down.
GCAATCTCATTAAGTCCCATTTGTCAATCTTTGACCTTAGAGCATGAGCCGCTGGTGTCCTGTTCAGGAAATTTACTCCTGTGCCCATATGTTCTAAGGTTTTCCCTACTTTCTCATCTAGTAATTTCAGTGTACCTGGTTTAATGTGGAGATCTTTGATCCACTTGCACTTGAGCTTCGTACAAGGAGATAAGAAAGGGTCTATTTTCATTCTACTTCATGCTGAGTGCCACTTGGACCAACACCATTTGTTGAAGAGGCTGTCCTTTTTCCATTGAATGTTTACAGCTCCTTTGTCAAAAAACAAGTGACCATATGTGTGAGGGCTCATTTCTGAATCTTCTTTTCTATCCATTGATCCAGGTGCCTATCTCTGTACCATACAGTTTTTAACACAATTGCCTTGTCATATAGCTAAAGGTTAGGGATGGTGATTCCCACAGATGTTTTCTTGTTGTTGAGGATGGATTTCGCTATTTTAGGTCTTTTGTTATTCTCAATGAAGAATTGGGTTGGAATTTTGATGGGGACTGCATTGAATCTGTAGATTGCTTTTGGTAAGATGGCCATTTTTATAATGTTTATCCTTCCAATTCATGACCATGGGAGATTTTTCCATTTTGTGAGATCTTTCTCGATTTTCCTCTTCAGGGATTTGAAGTTCTTGTCATACATGTCCTTCACTTGCTTAATTAGAGTCACACCAAAGTGTTTCATATGGTTTGTGACTATTGTGAAGAGTATCTTTTCCCTAATTTCTTTCTCCGCATGTTTGTCCTTTGAGTAGAGGAAGGCTACTGATTTGTTTGAGTTAATTTTATATCCAGCCACTATGTTGAAGTTGTTTTTCAGCTGTAGGAGTTCTCTGGTGGAATTTTTGGGGTCACTTAAGTATACTATCATGTTCTGTAGATGTCTATTAATTCCAATTATTTCATAACCTCTGCTAGTTTCACTGTGTCCTTGTTCAGTTTCTGTTTCCATGATCTGTTCATTGATGAGAGTGGGGTGTTGAGGTCTCCCACTATTACTGTATGAGGTGCAATATATGTTTTGAGTGTTAGTAGGGTTTCTTTTATTAATATGGGTGCTCTTGTTTTAAGAACATATATGTTAAGGATTGAGGGTTCCTCCTGACAAATTTTCCCTATAATGAGTAAAAAGTGTCCTTACTTATCTTTTTTGATAACTTTTGGTTGAAAATCTACCTTATTTTATATTGAGATGGCTACTCCAGCTTGTTTCTTGGGGCCGTTTGCTTGGAAGGTTTTTTCCCAACCTTTTACTCTGAGATAGTGTCTGTCTTTGTCTCTGAGATAAGTTTCCTGTATGCAGCAAAATGCTGGATTTTGTTTATGTACCCAGTCTGAGAGCCTATGTCTTTTTATTGGGGAATTGAGTCCATTTATGTTAACAAATATTAAGGAATAGTGGTTTCTCTTTCCTGCTCTTTTCGCTTTTAGAGGTAGAATTGTTCCTGTGTGTCTTTCTTCTTTTGGTTTTCTTGCTTAGGTATTTTCTTGTTTTTAGTAGGATGTAGTATCCCTCCTTGAATTGGATTCTCCGCCTATAATTCATTGTAGTGCTGGGTTTGTGGTCAGATATTGTGTAAATTTTGTTTTATCCTGGAATATCTTGGTCTCTACATCTATGGTGATTGAGAGTTTTGTTGGGTATAGGAGCTTGGGCTGACACTTGTACTCTCTTAGGGTCTACATCATGTCTGTCCAGGATCGTCTAGCTTTCATAGTCTCTGTTGAGAAGTCAGGTGTGATTCTGATTGGTCTGCCTTTATATGTTACATGACATTTTTCCCTTATTGCTTTTAGTATTCTTTCTTTGCTTTGGGTACTTGGCATTTTGACTATTATGTGTTGGGAGGAATTTCTTTTCTGGTTGACTCTATTTGGACTTCTGTAGGCTTCTTTTATGCTCATGGTCATCTCATTCTTAAGGATAGGGAAGTTTTCTTCTATGATTTTGTTGAAGATATTTACTGTGCTTCTTAGTTGATTTTCTTTGCCCTCTTCCATTCTTATTATCTTTAGGTTTGGTCTTCTCATTGTATTCTGGATCTTGTGAACATTTTAGGTTAGGAGCCTTTTGGCTTTTGCATCTTCTCTGACTGTTTTGTCTATGTTTTCAATGTTGTCTTCTGCTCCCAAGATTCTCTCTTCCATCTCTTGTAGTCTCTTGGAGATGCTTGCATCTGTGACTCCTGATTTCTTTTTTGGGTTTTCTACCTCCAGGGTTGTCTCTTTTAGTATTTTCTTTATTGTTTCCATTTCCATTTTAAATAGCATCTTTAATTCCTTCATCTCTTTGGTACTATTTTCCTCTAGTTCTTTGATTTCTTTGAGTGTTTTTCATGTTTTCTCTTTAAAAGCTTCTATTTCTTTATGCTTTTCCTCACGTTCTTGTTTAAGGATATCTATCATTATATTGTGGTATGATTTCAGGTCTGAGTCTTCTTTTTCTGGAGTGTTTGGCATTCTACTGTTTGCTGTGTTTGAAGAGCTAGGTTCTGATGTTGCCAGGTTGTCTTGGTTTCCATTGGGTAAGTTCTTTTACTTTCCTCTTGCCATCTTGTCTGGGATTATAAGTGTTCTTGTTGTCAGTGATTTGTTCTCCTCTCTCCCGTGTACCTGGCCTGTGTCCCTGGATCTCTGCTTTTCCTGGTGGCAGATGGCCTGAGCACCCATTCTGCATGCAGGAGCCCTCCAGGTGGAAAAGGAGTCCCTACAGCAGAGTTCCTGTTCCCCTGAACCAATGAGTGGAAGGTGGGCTTTCAGAGTGGTTGTCCCAGACCTCTCTGCACCCTGGCTACTCGCAGCACAGTCTCACCAGGCCTGTGTGCCTGAATCTCCGCTGTTCCTGGTGGCCACATAAATATTTTTTAAAAGGTACTTTAGAAAAATAAGCTGCAGTATTAATGTAAGAAAGAACAGAACTAAAGTGTTTATCAAATTAATATAAGAAAGACAGTAAGAAGATGTTTATGGAATTATTTTTTAAACTTTACGTTTTTTTTTAAAAGATTTGAAGTCTGAGGTTCATACAAAACCCTCCTTTTATGCATAATAAAAATAGAAGCTTGTCACTTGTCGGTCAGTAATTTATTTTTTAATTAAATGCCTACTGAAAACCTGTCTTGCGATCATTTCTCACCTGTCTTGACATTATTTGTTCAAGAATACAAAGGCAAATAAATTATCCGTTGTTCCACATACTTTATTTCAACTAATAGAAAAAAATAAAAATCTCCATTATGTGCTGGTAAGACCTGTGCATGAAGCATGGGCTGAATGGGGAGGGAGGGGATGTTAGTGGGATGAGAAGCAAAGAAAAGGCTTTTGATAGCAGCGAGCATCTCTGCTGATTGAGAAGGGCTGGTATCTCTGTTGGACAGGAGGGGCATTTGGGCTAACACATCTTGGTACCCAATATCACTGTGAGATTTTCCCTTTCCAAGCCCTGGCTGTGGTGGGAAGTGGAAGCGCCTCCTGTGGAGAAGACTTATCTCTACCACCTTTGAAGAAGCCTGATTTGAACATGAAGTACCTTTTTATGGGTTTAAGCTATCAAAAGAGAAGTCTGCAGATGGGTTTCCTAGGGAGCAGTGGTCTCAGGAGTCAAGAGTCAGAACAAGCCACTACGCCTGTCACCATGTGTGCACGAAAATAAGTCACTGAAGCTTTCATTTTCGGACAAGGAATGTAGCACTATTTGGTTGATACTGAGCCTTAAAATTTACAAGTAACATTTCCATCTAAAGATCATAATATCTTTGATGGTGTGACAAAGATGAAATTCAGGAACTGAATTTTTAACCGATATAGCCATTATTTCTTTCATTTAAACCACATAAAACAAGATTTCATGCAATGTGCCACAGACTTGGCATGGAGCTTTCAGACAAACTCCAAATGTCTCTCACTGACTTGGGTAAAGGGGCTGATAGAGGTCTATTGCTTTTCAAGATTGTCAAATACAGCAACAGGCTGCATTGTTGTTAAGATGTTGCTATAAACTAGGAGCTTGGAAAAGGCATTGTTTTTCTTTTTCATTCTTAGACACAGCAGTTTGTTGTGCACTAACATTGGTTAATATTTTAGTGGCATTTTTGTTTCTTCTCCCATTAATTACAGTCAAATCTCCAGACTGACTGTCTTTGGGATTGTATTCTACTGATAACTTGATGTATTCCTGGGTTTGGGTATGTAAAATGATCCCAAACAAGATTAATGTGCTCAGACTCTGAACCATGTAAAAATTCAAAAGCTACAGGGTGAGACATGTCTCCCTAAGCAACCAGTCTGGCCTTGGATTTGTGTCTCTTCCTTCTTTATCATCAAGAAGATCAAGGCAGAGTTTCTTGTTAGTGATTTGTTGTTGCTGTTTGGTTTTGAAATAGGATTCATTGTCTAGCCACAATGGGATTCAAACTCATTGTGTTGGTCAGGCTGACCTCAACCTCACAGTGATACACTTGGCTCTGTACCCAGCATGTTGGGATTAGAGACATGTGCCTCTACTACAAGGCCAAAGAAGATTGACCTTAAGGATCCGTGAGATTGTATTTATTGGCTATGAAGAAAAATCGATGCCATAAATATAACACACATTTGGTAAGAACTGTCTCTAGGGATCAGAGAGATGGCTCAGTAGTTAAGAGGACCTGAATTTAATTCCCAGCACACACTTGGAGGATCACATCATCCCAAATCCTCTCCTGACCTCCGATGGCACCATGCATCCACATACTTTGCTTACATAAATGGAGGTCAAGCACTCACAGCAAAAACAAATACCTTTTTAAAGAAGTTTGTCTACAGTCCCTTTTGTCTACAAAAACAAAGACACGCGTTTAATGCAGGAGCAGGGCTGTTCCTAACCCATGAACTTTGGCTCCTGATGTGGTGTCTCACTATAACCATCTGGGATCTTGTTTTGGTAATTTTGTCTCTGCAGCAGGTACACAATCATTTGACATGGGACAGCAGAGTCACCATTTACTCAGACTCAGTGTCCCCATTGTGCCTTACACACTGACAGCATGTGCCTTATCTTTAATGATTTTAGCTTTTTAGAAGTTACTAGAGATAGAATCGTCTAGGCTGAGTTTGCCTTCTCCAAATTTCTTGGGACCAGAAATGTGTGAGGCAAGGCAGTTTTTGTTTTGATTGGTTTGGTGTTTGTTTGTTTGTTTGTTTGTTTGGATTTTATATTAGCATAGAATTTACTGGTTGACAATGGTCACTAATCCCTTGGAGTATTTTTGGCTTCAGATTTGGGGGTAGAGAAGCTCAGTTTGCATTAGATGTATAGATAGCTTCTGAGTCGGTGTGGGGTCCTGTTTCTGAACAGTGTTTTGGGGAGACAATCATGTCTATGGTGGAACTTGTGATGCTGCAAATTATGCTCACAGAGTAAGTGCTTGTGAATTAAATGGTAACCTTCCAACGGTCTTTAACACACTTGTAGAATGTTCTTAGCATGATGCATGGCCAGGTAAATACTTGTTATTTTTGTGAAAAGTAATGTGTTTCTGAGTGTTGTACCACATTCTTGAATCCCAGAAACTTATTTGAAAGCAGAGGCAGGAAGATCTCTGTGAATTCAAGACCAGCCTGATTCACATAATAAGTTCTAGGCCAGCCAGAAGTAAACAATAGTAGAAATAAGCAGGGCTTCAGTGACTCACACATATTAACTGTACTAACGATATAAAAAATAATGATGGAATTCAATGTAAAAAAATCAATCTTAATTCTTTTAAATTTCAACTCCACCTCAGAATGAGTCCTTATTTCTGGAGACATAGCTCAGAGCTAGGGATGTGATTCCATGGATAAGAGTGTTTACTGAGCAAGACCACAGATGTGACTTCAACCATCAGCACCCCATAAAAATATGGACATGGGGACACCTGTGCCCCTAACTCCAATGCTATGGGTGTGGAGGGAGCAGAACAAAAGGAAGAAACTGTTAGGGCAAATGACACATTCCAGGTTCACTGAGAGACTATGTCTCAAGGGAACAAGGTGCAGAATGATAGAGCTCTACACCCAACATCTTCCTCTTGTCTCCTTGTCAATGCACACGCACACACACAAACACACAATAACCTGTGCACACATATGTGCACATATACCACATACAAAACATATAGCACATATGCGAACAGAAAACCCCATAGTGAAACTTTAGAGATGTGGCTCAGTGACAGAGTACTTGATCAAGGCCTTGAGCTCATCTTCAGGACCACATCTCCATTTTTGAAAGACTCAGGAGGAAGGGAACGAGAAAAGTTAGACCTTTGTTTGTTTCTCCTACTTCACTTGCATAAAATTTATGGAACATATTTTGATTAGTTACTTTTTTAAAACCATGTGGTTTTCAGAGACAATATAAAAAAGTTACACAATAGTTTCTTCATATGGTATACATGCACACATCTATATTCTATATTCTATATTTTCTATATAGTCTGTATTTTCTATATATTCTATATTTTCTATATATTCAATATTTTCTATATATTCAATATTCTGTAGTCTATAGTATATAGTGTATACATTATACATTGTATATTATATGTTGTATATTATATGCTGTATATTATGTATTATATATTACATGCATTATATATAACATATAACATATTATATATTGCATATCATATATTATATATTATTATATATTATACAACAGACAGGTGGATAGATGGATGGATGGACAGATGGATGGTTAAGTGTATTGATGAATGGACAGACAGAATATAAATCCTCCTGCCTCTGTTTTAATCTCAGTTGTGAGGATTAAAGGCAGATGGCACAACAATATTGGAAAAATATAGTTTTTTACTCATAATAACAAGATGTCATTTATTGTGCCACATATTATGCTAAGAACATTCTATGACTGTGCTGCAGTATTTTTGTAAGTTTACAGTTTAATTCACACACTCACGTATTCTGTGAGTATATATTCTATACAGTTTGAAACAACAACCTATCAAAACTGAAAGTGACTCATGACTAGATGGTTTTTTAAATTACTACTTGCAAGTGGTCTACCATGTCTGATTTGAAAATCCTAACAATATGCTTCTGAAGCTATCTTTGTATTGGAGCAAGCTCTGGAAGAACTTTCTACAACACGTTAGTGGCAAAATAGCACCTTGGGGAACGGCCATTTAGAACAAAGATATAATAGACACGCCTAGTAAAGTTTCCCTAAAATAATGGCTCTTCCTCTCACAGCAGTTACCTTCAGCCATTCTTTTTCCCACGCTAGTTTCAGCTCTGAAACAGTTGCTTGTTGGAGTCAGAGATGGCTTTGCTCTTAGCAAAAGGATCCCATGACCCATGAAGCTCAGACTGGTCCTATGCTGGATTTAATGAAACCAAGATCTAATAATGAATCCATGCATCATCAATATCTTGTGTAGCATCAACAATTCAGGACAAGGAGACAGAGGCATGCTTTCTCTCTCACAACTACAAAAAGCAACAACCACTATCGAGCAGATACTCCACCCCAAAACCCTATTTTCATCTCATAGAAAACCCTGGATTATTAGAATAGATTTATACACCTATATCTAGTTGTCTGGGCTTCTGGGTTATTAGAAACAAACTTTGTATTGTTTGGAAACTGAATTCTTTGTTCATTTAAGAAGTGGATCTGTTGCAATGCAATCGAGATAAGGAACTTAAAAGAATCAAAAGTTTGCTTCTGCTCACAACACAGCAGTGCCAGCCCATAATGATCAGCAACAGAGCGACCTCTTAAGGCCCTGGGACACAAAGAGAGTGGGATGGGGTCTATATTCCCTACAAGAGCACATCCTAATGACTTAACTTCCTTTAACTTAGCCTCATCCTGTAACAGGTCTACTGCTTCATAAGACTGTCACAGGCTGTCAACCAAACATTTAGCCTGTAAGTCTCTGGAGGCATATTTAAGATCATATCAGAGCAACAGGCTATTCTGATCCTTACTAGGGGGCTTAGAGTTCTGGCACACACCGGTGTCTGCTGCTAGAGGCACTGAAAAGCTAAGGATTTTGAATACTGAAACACAGCATCCACCTTCTTTGGGGGGAGGAAGAGACACAAACAAAAAAATCACAATGTGCTTATTTTTGACACACACGATGGTCCATGTATGCTTCATTAAAAAACAAAAAAAAAAAAAAAAAAAAAAATTCACTACCATGGGAATGAATTCGGGAGCCGTGGGAAGCTGCTGTGAGCCCATCCAAAGAGGCCAGCATGTTAGACTCTGATGTAAACAAGTTAGTCAATCAGCACTAGAATCTTCCATGCAGAGCAGACTTACACAAAGGTGGCCTAATGCGCATTTGCTCTGCAATCAGCCTGTGTCTGAGAGGGCCCTGACCGGATTCCAGTTACTTTGGTTTCATCCTTAGGTTGGCCAAAGATGTTTTCCAGAAATGTTCCTAAGCACTGAAACGAGTGTGGCCCTCTTTCGCAATTTCTTCTGAGGATTTTGATACAGAATTGGGTAAAAGAGTCTGATAAAAAAAAAAAAAAAAAAAAAAAAAAAAAAAAAAGCAGCTTTTGCTGAGACAGAAAGTCTTACCTGCACAGTAAGGCTTGCAAACCCCGGCCACTGATTAGATGTAAACCCAGGCATTAGCTATCTCTCAGTACTTTGGTGCTCATGGATTTCCTGTCACATGCCAGACTTGGAGAATTTAATATGTCTCACCCACAGGGTTTTCCCCAGTTTCAGCATTAGAAACTCTTGGAACAAGCACTGTATATTGTCTGCCTAGGACAGAAAGCTTTCCACAAACTGATCAATTCGAGTCCGCTACACAGCAATCTTGTTTCTCCACCTCTCCGTTTAGATGATCGTTTCTATCTACTTTCCAGGGGCGTTCGTCAAAGTTCAGTGAAACCCTGAACACAAATCATAAAACTAAAAAGAAAACACTGACGACACCATCCCCCTTAAGGCGCTATCTGGGCATCCTTAACCGGAAGCAAGCAAGACCTCACTCTCGGCTCCTTCCACTTCCTTTGCTTCTCTTTCTCCCTCAGCACTAAAAGGAACTCGCCGTCAGGGGGTTTCCATCAAAAGCCTGTATATTACTTCCAGACTACGCTTCAGTGTCAAGACCACATAAACCCCAACTCAGACTACTGTGATCCCAGTTTCTGGGTCAGTGGGTCACTTCTACAAGAGAGAACTACACCGCTGAGATGCTTTCCCAGGCCCGTGGGTGACCCTGGGTAGCTAGCTGTTGGCAAGATGAATGATTGAGTAGGGAAACGTATATCCTGTCCACTTGCGTGAGGGAAGAGGAGTGCATGGGGCAAAATCAAGCTGAAATAAGAGCATACTCTATTTAAGTCTTTTGATAACTTGATCCACTAATTTTAAATATGTAGAGATGTGGTGCTATTCCAGTTCCTGCTGTGTCCCCCCCCAACCCTCCCACCTTCCCACCCCCTCTCCCGGCTACACAAATACTCACTTGCTGGCATTTGGCATTATTCATTATTTTGTGCATTTAGAGTTTTCTCCCATGCTGTTTTTTTTTAAAAATTTACTACTAATTGTTGCTAAATATTTTAATTTGGGAAGGAAAATATCCTACTATGTGCTACAATGACTTCTGAATTGCTTCTGTTGGCAAAGCCCCAACCATTCCTCCATTATTGTGCCACCTGCTGGGCGCATGCTCACACTGCAGGGGTGGACACTTGGATGCAGGGATAGCGGCTGCTTCTCACATCAGCTCTGGGGGAAAAAATACGTAAATTCCTTTCCTCCTTTGGTAGGCAAAGATAAGCCCCTTAAAAAGTTGAATGTGGACGGGAGATAAGGAGATTACACGGTCAACTCTAAACTTGGAATCGTCTCTAAACTGAATCTCTGTAATGAATTTGTGTAGTCTCTGTAAACAGCATAAATACTATTTACCCAAAGAAGGGCTGGTTTAACTTACTTCCAGTCTTGATGAGAAGTGGGGCGAGACGGAAGTGTTCCCCCCACTGGTGTCTACGCACAGCAACTTGGCAAATAGTAGCAACATCCCACCTACAACTATTAATAATTGTGTAGCCATTAGCAGCAGAGATTAAACAGAGCGGAAATGTCAGCTAATCAGCTTCTTCCGTTGAAGTCGATATTATTATTTCTGTCCCAGTAGTTCCACACATCAGGCAGAACTAACCGTGGGGGGCCACAGGGATCCTGATAAATATTTTGCTTGTGAGATTTTCAGTTGTTCATCTTTGGTTTACAAGATGGTATGAAATGACTGTAAAGTAACAATGTCACGTTCTGCACATGGGCAGTCTTTCGGTGATGAGATTCTGCTTTCCTTTTCTCTCCGTTTTGCAGCCTAAACCACCCCACAATCTGAGCAACGCACACAGACGTTTTCTATACATCTTAGTGGTTTCACTAAACGTTCCATTGTTCGTACACCTCGTACCTTGGTGATTGAAACACTGCAAGTAATTCTAACACATATGAGCCAGACAATATTACCCATGAGGCAAAATCACACATGTCACTGGCCACAGTTAAAGACAGGTTCAGAGATTCTGACATGGCATATGCCTTTGTCTCTGGTAGTTCAAAATGCCTTCCAATGTGGCCTCTAACAGAGCTTTGGAGACACACCAGAAACCCCAGCTTCTATTTCTGCGACCACCCTTCCTCCTTACCTACTGAAGTCACTGTTAAAATGTGATAAGCAACACCCACAGCCCAGCTCAGCCCCTGATCCCTTGCAGCTTCCCTGGCTCCCATTTCCGCGCTTTAGCTCTCCTCTCAGTCTTAGGGTGGTTTTGGCAGCTTCCAGCTTTTCTCGTGGATTTTTAAGTCTTTGTTTTGCTTTGTTTTTCTTGGCCCCACACTTGATCCCTTGATGCTTGGCATTTGCAAGTTCTCCAGTTTTAACACAAGAGACTACCCTTCGGTTTCTGAGTACCTTTTGCCTGTGTTCTTATTATTGCAGCTAGGTTTTTATCCTCTAACAAGTATAGAGTCCAGATTGTATTGATCTTAGCATAGGCACTTCTGAAGGTTGCTCTGCCCTGAGCTCTACCCATAATGCACTGTGCTCAATTTGTGAGAATGAGGTAAGGCTAGAACAATCCTTGCTAAAATCCATGGTTACCCTGATTCTATAATCCATGATTACCATGATTATTCGAGTTCTTTTTCACTTAATTGTGTTTAGGCCAGTGGCTGAGTGTGTAATTTAGTGTGTAGTAGTCAGTTACTATGTCAACAGATCAAGGATTTGTCTCATTTAAAAAATAATAGACACAGAATTCACTGCTCCAGGGTTCAGCCAGCCTTACACAACTGCAGTCAGTGGGGGCATGTTTAAGAATTGACCAGCATGTCAGACTCTATTTTAACATAAGCAGTTAATTTTCTTTTAATGGACTGAAAGCAACGGGCATGATCACAGGTGACTCTGGGGACAAAAGAATGGATTTCTGAACTCTCTAAACAGTATAAGTCACAGGAAGCTCTGTACTGACCACTCTTCTTACACACAAAGGCCAGTGACTTTAAAGCAAATAAGACCTCACTCAGTAACCTTGTAAAAGTACATGCTTTGTTTTTCAAGTGTACATTAAATTCCTTCTTACATAATTGGAGCTTAAAGAAAAATCTTCCACAAAGTTTGCCAAAAGTTATGTTGGGTTGTTAGATGCAGAGAAAAGGGGGTGAGGTTGGTTTATATAAATGTGTCAGTATATTTACTCTCTCAAAGAAGACTTAGAAACACAATATGTAAAGCAAAAGTGGAGTCCTGTGTACAAAATATGAGCAGTATAAAAATAAAAAAATTTGACTAAATTTTCAACACTTTAAAGCATTTCACAAATAACAAACACAGTGTGTATGTGTGTGTGTGTGTGTGTGTGTATGTGTGTGTGTGTGTGTGTCTTACATATAAGAGACAATGGAAGGAGAGATGGAGGGAGAGACAGAAAGAGAGACAAAGACACACATACAGAAAGACAGAATAGTAAAGTCCTGGATAACTTAGACAAAACTTTGAATTAATAACCAAATGATATCCCATTTTCTCAAGATTTTCTTGTGACTAGCCCATAATCTGAAAAGCCATTACATTACAGTAGATATTGTTGTATATTAGCTTTTATATTCCAGTTATGCCTTTTTAAAGTACCTATTAGAAAAAAATATCTGGTTCTTAGTGTTTATTGAGCACCTACTGTGTTGTAGCTGCTCCTCTTCATGTTTACTGGGTAGGAATGTTCTTCTTACAGCAATCCTTGAGAGTAGACTCCACTGTCTTCCCAGTCCAGTAGATAAGAAGCTGAGGCTCACAGAGGTTAAGTACTTTCTCTGGGGCTTGCTTGAGATCTGGCAGCAGGTCAGTCTCCCCTTAATCTCTTTGATCCCATTCTCTCAGGATCAGGGGAGCTTTAGAGAGGAAAATACCTCTTTCTCCAAATGCTTTTAAATATTTTATTTTTGTTTGTGGAGTATATGTCATTTTTCAAGGTTAAATTGCAAAGTAAAAAAAGAGCATTTACTGTCCCAGCAACAGGAAGGACTTAGACTTTTCCTCTCCACCATGCCTTCCAAGCAGAGGTTGCAGACATTTTTCACACATCACTGCAGGATAGCTCCCTTCAACTGCATAATGGTGATGTTTATTAGCACTTAATAGCCTCAGACAGGACAGTATTTTGAGGAAAGCCGTATCATGAGTCTACCAGCACAGTGTAACCATATTTCAAAATAGAGTGTCCCTGCTTTACAAAGCAGTTCATCAGTGCTGACCGCTGCTAAGGTGGCCGAGGTGGGTGGGCCTCTGGTGCTGCCCCTGTAATGATGTGCAAACAGCTCCTGAAGACCCACTGCTTCGGCCTCATCAATTAGCCTTCTGTGCTTCTGTGCCTGCCGTTTGTTAAGTACCTACGTGCCAACACATATGTCGAGGAAATTCTTGTTTGTAAAAATGTAATGTTCTTAACTCTGTGCTAAGATGCAAATGTGACACATTGTTAGCTTTGAGAACCAGATGGAGCCCCAAATCCAACACCAATTGTGCAGAGGCTCTGGGCACTATTGTATGAGATGATAACATGCCTTGGACGAGTTAAGCTTTGCATACTGAGTTTCATAGTATGTACACCAATCCCATGTATGTCCACATCCCTTTATTTCTACCCTTTGCCTCTACATCCTGCCCCCAAAATAGATTAAATAGATTTTTTTAAATCCTGTTGTAGAAACTAGTGGGACAGAGTGTGTCACACAGAATATTCTTTTGTCTACATATCTTTACTTGCAAATTTTTCTGGCAATGAGTCATTGGTCTGGTTTGAGGCCTCCATGTTCTGCTACACCATCAATATTCCATTGCCACTGACACCCTTGGAATTTGAGCAGATTATACAAATTTGATTCAGGCACCACAGTCTGAGACCAACTGCTGTACACAACTTCTGTTCATACCTAAGTGACAGATATAATCCCTCCTCATGGACAGTATAAATTGTAGGACTTTTTATAACTCAGTGCAGTGATATGTTAAAGTCGGCCATAGTTTTCAAATAAAGCTAAATAGATATCAATCTGTGTTTCTGAAGGAAAAAAGACTATATTAAAAAACAAGAAAATATGATTGAACAATTCAACATATTTTTCCATCACTAGTAAGAGCATTTATTTAGAAACTCCTTAATAATACCAATTTCCTCCTGACTCTGAAGAAAGACAGAAACAAAACTTTCCTCTTGTTATTATTCTTAGGAGCTCTGTGCTGATCTTTGGCTTCTATTTGGCACTGGAATTATCCAGCACAAACTCACATAGACTTTGACCTGCCTTCTAACCCAGAACTGGCCTCCCAGTTACACTGAGATACTCTATATTCTTAAAGTACAATAGTGATTTTCTTGTTGGTACCTGGGGCTTGAGACAAAGTGGAGCATTATGCTATAACTGGATGTGAGCTTCAGACATGAGAGGTAGGTCCATGTTCTATCCTGAGGCCAGGCAAATGAATGGATCCGGGTGCCCCCAATGCCATCTCATCTTGAAATGAGAAATTTTCTCTATTTTTCATCACTACCCAAGTTTTGATAGCTGCCTTAAGATGTTCTGAAATGGTGAAGAGCTATCTTAACCATAAATCTTGATTTTTCTTTAGCTAAGCGGCTTATGTCCTGCCCTTTCAGTAATCGGAAGGACTTGGCAGCCAGAGCCCCCGTGTTTTCATTATTCATAAATAAATTTTGTTCCAAATCTCTTTATGCACTATGCCAAGATATTTGCTTTTGTGCTTATGAATTTTTATATTGGGAATATCATTTTATTTTATTTGGCAGAAAAGTAATTTATGGGCAAACTCCAGTATTTGAGCCTGTAATAACACATAGGATTATTTTTGAGTTATCATAAAACTGATACAGTTGCATAGTAACTGTTAGCATTACAGCCACTTAATGATACTTTTCATATCATGGTAAAGAAAACTCAAGTCATTGCAGTCAGTATACAGAGAATAGTGATAGAGGCACAGGGAGGTCAAGTGGGATTTTTCAGCCAAGAGGCAGAGTTGAGTCTATGGATGGGCCGTTACCATAGGTGAGCAAATTCTGGCTCAACCAATGTAGTGAGAGTCATAATGCCACTTTGTCAGCATGGCCATGGCCATGGGAAAGCAAGGCACCAGCCAGGCCCTAATAAATGAGACAAATGTCTTGATAAAGCCATATTTCATGAGCATGTATACAGATGGGTCTATTAGGAGGTCCTCTAGGCTGAGTGAAGGAAGGAATCTCACACGCAGGGAAGTAGATTTTAACCATCAGGAAATAATGAAAACTTAGTGAACATGGTTGGGAAAGCTTTGTTATGAATGAGTGGCTGTTGCCAAAGCTGAGGGGGCATATCTCTTCTTGGTCCAAGCAGTTTGCATAAGGATTCTTTATGATACGATAAACGGGGAAAACGAGGAAATGTTTCCACCCGGGAAATGGAATCTACAGAGAAAGTGAATGTTCTGTTCACACTTTGGGTCAGGCATAGAGAAGAATGAGGTAGACGTTGTCAAGTGCTGGTGGGTGTAAAAGCATGCATCCTTCAGACCACGGCCCAGGCCCTGCTAACTTCCCTTCTTCATTTCCACTAATTTCTCTCTTAACCTTTAGCCTCCTCCTATCAAATGCTCCTGCTGACTCTGACACATCCTTGTGTTCCAGGGAAGGTTGTTTGCTCAGAGAGATTTCCCTGACCTTGGCAACTAGGCCAGTCTCTTCTGGTCTGTGCTCCTTGACTATCCTCACCATATATCTTATTTCATTGGAATATAAAGTGGGAAAGGGGAAGGAGAGGGTCTCAGAGGTCTGATTGTGAAATTGCTGCGTCTGAAAGTGGAAGATAAGCAGAGTTTTTCCTCTGTTGAGCTACAGCATTGATCCTGGAACCTAATTGAAGGGAACTTAGCAATTCCCTTCTCACCCACGTGTGTGCCCTCCACAGACTCTACCCCTCCTGCTTTAGCCTCAGCACTATCTACTGCTTGCTGGGATTAACTGGAAATTCTGCCTTCTTGCCTATTCAAGGAACATTTCATCTATGTTATCTGACGGAATCATTTAAAATAAGGTTGAAGTATAAGTTAATTCATCCTTATTTAAAGAAAATGATGTTGGTCTATTAAGTCCAAAAATAAGATTGGTAATAAATAATGCCTATATTTACATCGATATGTATTTTTTCTCCAAGCTTTCTAAGAAATAGAGAGACAGATCAATAGGTTGATAAATAGATAATAGATAGATGATAGATAGATAGATAGATAGATAGATAGATAGATAGATAGCTGTATATTTCCATACATAAGGACTTTATAGCCACCCCACTTAGGTTAAAAATGTCTAAAGAAAGGTACTTAGTATGTGTTTCCACAAAGCTTTTCTTAAACAACAGTCTGTTCTTGTGTTGAAGGGTTATATCTAACATTACAAGGCATCACTTTTTCTATTATTCATGTAAAAAAGTCAAGGTTAATATGTGACTGGCCACACAGCAAAGGCACAACAAATGCTCACATGTGTACACTCAGATTATCTAACTTCTGTGTTCTCTCAATGGCTATGGGCTAAAGCATACTCTCCAAAAATATATGTGTTAAAGTATCAAATCCAAGCTCCTCAGAACATGTATAAAGATTTTGTAATATTCCTGTTCAAGTATGCCACATAACAAATTCATTCCTCAATATTCATTCCCAATTACCCTCTCTTGATGCCCCATCATATACACACGCACACACACACACACACACACACACACACACACACACACACACACACACATGCTAGCTTCTCCCTTCATTCCTCTTACTACTTAGTCTGACTTCTATTACCACTGGTCAGTGTATGTGTGTATGTGTGTGTGTGTGTTGCATCTGTTTGTCTGTATGTATGACTTGTCCAAAGTTTCATGTGAGAGAAGAAACGTAGTATTTGTATTTCTCAATCTGGGTTATTTCTCTTTCTATGACTATCTCTATTCAACCTATTTTCTTACAAATGAAATAATGCCATTTTTATGACTGAATTATGACTTTATTACAGCACTTGGGACATAGCTTAGCTGATCGGGAATGTTTGCCAAACATGGAAAATCCCTGGGTTGAATCCTCAGAACCACATAGTGGATGCCTATGATCAGTGTGCCAGCTAAGAACAGTCCCTTACAGAGACATCTGCAAGTCATAGTCCCAGAGTCTAAAGTCATGGGTATCTAGAGCAGCAGCAGGTCTGGGAGGCTGAAAGCAAAAGCCAGACAAAATTCCCTCTGCCAACCATATGAGTATGGAATCTTGGAGGTAAACCTGGAGTAAATTCTCTATCTGAAGCAAGTTGAGTCTTGGAGCTTGAAGCGAGTGCTCTGAGTGGAGAGAAGTGTCAGTTGTGGGAAGCCAGGAAGTTCATTTCCTGAGAAATCCGGTGGAGAAGAGGCCTCAGACAAGGGAGCACATTCTCATGTCTCCAACAAACTTAATCTAGAAGGTGGGTTGAGATCTGATTCTGAAGTCCCCATGTCTTCCTCTGTCATAAAGTATCCCTGAGAGCCAGCTGGATGCTGATTGTCTCGACAATCAGGGAAGAGCTTTCAAAAGTTTCTACCTGTCTCCTTTGCTGTGATAGTCTTCTTAGGCCACTATCTCTGGCTTTTCTGCCCTGGTTGCTCTGATAACTCTGGTTGTGAAAAGCTAGGGCCCTGCTGTAGCACATGGTTTTGTTTATCCTCCGTCCCCCTTACCTGCTGAACTTGATTTCATGTTCCTAGCAGAAAACTTCCCACAGGTACTAGATAGAAGCCCCTTACAGCCCAAAACTCTGCTCTGATGGGGGAGAGAAAAGGGGCTTTCTGTGTCCATCAACTTGGCAGTTGTAATTTTAGTTTCTTGAGCTGTCTCCATACTTGGAGCCTTCACTGTTGGTCATCTACGTCAGCAATCTGGAGTTCCCTCTTCTCCAAATTTCTGGATATTTGCATTACTTTTTGCTTGTGACCACTCTGACAAATAAAACGCAGTTTAAATGGAGTCTTGGATTGCCTTTCCCTGATGGCTAAGAATACTGAATATCTTTTTGTATTTATTGACCATCTTTACTCTATCTTTTGAGAAGTATCTTTTCAATTTTCTTTTGTGCCTTTATTGATTAAGTTGTTTGATTTAATTTTATATTTCCTACATATTAATAATATCTCCCATTCTCCACGTGGCTCTTTTGTTTGCTGGGCAGCATTTTAATTTTGTGTAATATCATTTGTCACTTCTTGCTATTATTTCATGAAGTATTTCAATGAGTCCTCTCATGTGCCTGTATCTTGGAATGCTTCCTTCTAGGACATTAAAAGTTGTACATTTCACATTAAGGACTTTTCTTCACTCTGAAGTGATCTTGATTTAGGGGAACACATGGGATTTTAGTTTTTGCTGCCTTTTAGATACAACTTTGCCAAAACTGTTGGCTATTTCTCCAATACATGTTTTTGACAACTTTGTAAAAATGTGCATGGTTATAGTTGAAGAATGTTTTGTAGGGTTTCTAAGTAGATACATGAATTAAAATGAACTGGGGTTGTCTTATCCCAATATGACTGTGTCCATATAGAAAACTAGCATATATAAGAAGGATCTCAGCAGAAGCAAAGCTTACCAACTCCTTGTCACAAACTTCTAGTCTCCAAAGCATGGGAAAGAATACCTCTCTGTATTTCTTTGTTTTGGAGTCTGGGGGATGTTTTCTCCCATTATTGTGGAAACAAAGCATTCTGAGTTTTTTGTGTAAGGTATCAAGATTTTTAATTATTGAGTCCACATATTGAACCTTGCTGCTTTCTGGGGAAAAAATTAAGTTAAACCAAAGTCCCAGTTTTCTAAAGCACTTGATAAATGACTTGAGGATAAATAAATGATTAATAACTTTGCATAATAAATGTCATTTTTCAATTGTTCCACCAAATCAGAAATGTAAAACAAAATTGCATCCATATGTGTGTCAATTTTGAAAACAGAGGACTTCAGCTTACTATTTTAGCCTTTTTCTTCCTGGTCTCCAAATTAATAAACTCAAAGTAAAAGGCTGCGCTGCTCTATAAAAGGTGTATTTTGCCAACATCATGAGGAAAAAACAGACTTTAAATAAAAGGACATTAAATCTAACATACACGGATCTTATCTGTATTGGATGTTCAAAGTGATTAATACGGAATGCAAATGGGCTTCTTTTGCAATATTCAAATTCAGAACTTTTTATTCTGAATAAATAAAATATCCTAGGGTTTCACCAGGCAGAAGGTAGAGTTGGGGAGACCAAGAGTTTAAGGTCATCTTCTGGTAAATAAAAAAAGAGTTTGAAGCCAGTCTGGATTATGATACTACTTCAAAACAGAAATCTCTTAGCAAAGGTTCCAAGGCTGTGATGACACACCATGGCCAAGGCAACTCTTCTAAGGACAACATTTAATAGGGGCTGGCTCACAGGTCAGAGGTTCAGTCCAGTATCATCACTGCAGGAAGCACAGAATTGTTCAGGAAAACATGGTGCTGGATAAGGAGACAAGAGATCTGAAGTCAGCCAGGAGGAGACTGTCCTCCACAGGCAGCCAAGAAAAGGGTCTCTTTTGCACTGGGTGGAACTTGAGCACTAGGAGACCTCAAAAGTTGCCCATACAGTGACACACTTGCTCCAATAAGGCCACACCAATTTCAACAAGGCCACACCTCCTAACAATGACACTTCCATGGGCCCGACATATTCAAGCTACCACAAGAACAAAACAAAACAAAAACTATGTAATTATTACTTACAACATTTATCATTTCAAATTCAGAAAAGTCAGAAAGGTAAAATCATCCTCTCGATTTTCTCTCACTAATGGATAACCAATTCTTCATTTCATATGTAACATGTATTTGTGTAATTGAAAGTTCAAGTATTTTATATTTTTCCTTAATGTACAGGACATGTGATATAATTTTTCCCAAAGAATTTTGATTAGTAGAGTGGTTATATAGCATTTTAAATGCTTATTGTTGTATGTAGGAGTGTTTGATTTGTGTTTATGTAATATTAAGTCTATTACATATGTACCTGGTTGCCACAGAGGCCAGAAGAGGGCACTGATCCTTAGTAGTTCATGCCATGTGTGGGCTGGGACCTGAAAGCAGGTCTGTAAGTGCTCTTAAGTACTGAGCAATCTTCTCAGTATATATTTCAATATTTTAGTAAAAAGTATTGTTCCCACTATAGGATCCTACCTCTGTGAAGTGGTGTTGTCTCCAAAGTTAAACTAGAGTGTCTCAAAATTAGCAGCTCAGGGTTACAATAACACACTGCTAGTGTGATCCTCTTGGGAGCAGGATGGGGTTAAGAACCTTCAGAGAAGCATTCCACTCTGTTGTGTTGTTGCTTCGCTTAAGAGGTAAGTATTCTTTTTCTATTTTGAAATACTTTTAAAACAAAATAGCAACACTACACTGAACACAGGACCTGTATAAGCTCTTTCTGAAATGCAAATTTTTGTCTTGATGTATATTCCCAGAAATTCATTGCTAAATCAGAGGGTCTGAGCATTTTGAAACCTTTTGATAAAAGTTGGCAAATTGCTTTCCTAATGAGCTGTCATGAGTATGTTCTTGAGGAAAATAGTAAACAACTGAACCAGAAAGAAATACTCTCGTCACAAATTTAAATGAGCTTGGCTCTTCAGAATTCAATTCTAAGTACATACCCTTAAATCTTCAGTCCTTCCTGCTACTGGGAAAGTTAAACAAATCAATATAATACAGAGAGTGCATGCAATAGCTCTTCCATTTTAATGCCATTTAAAATATAGCTATGATAATAAAATCTGCATTATAGTCCAATGTATTTAGTCTGTTTGACTCAGAATATTTTCCACTTTAAAAGATTTTTTGTCATAGCTTTAACTATCAGATGTTTTTGTTGATTTCAAATGTGAAATATAAATGAATATCATGTTTAATTTGTCATAAATATCTGGTCCCATAATTGATCTAATTACTTACCTTAAATTTTCTAAAGTGAAACTTAAGGACAGTCTCTAAATGCTGACAGTTGACAGACTGATTAGAATTGATTATATTCAGAGTGTGAAATAATTGAATGTTTCTTTTTCTGTTTTTCTCAGGAGATGATTATCAAATTATTCAAAACATTTTATAGACCTGATGCTTTAATGCTAATGTGGTCAATAATTCTTGGTATAAAATTTCTTTTTTAGAGAAAAATAAAATAGGTAAAATAAGTAGCCAAATATATTTGAAAAAATAAATGAAGGAAAGGCTAAGGATTTAGTTGCAGATAGTCTTCAGTTCAAATCCTGCTTTGCTACATGTCATTTTATAAGGAAGCCTTCTAACTTCATTTGATTTCCATATTCCTCATCTATAAAATAACTAAGGAAAATATTTACTATCATAACTGTTCTAGTTACCTTCCTGCTACTTTTCAATCACTATGAAAAGACACCATGACTAAGACAACTGATAAATGAAAACATTTAATTTTCAACTCATGGTTCCAGAGGATTAATTCATGATCATCATGACAGGGATCATGGCAGCAGTCAGGTAGCCATGGTGCCAGAGCAGTAGCTGAGACCTTACATGTTGAGACCATAACATGATAAAGAAAAAGAGAGCTAACTGTGAATGGTGTGGGCACTTGCAACCTCAAAGCCCACACCCAGTAACATACCTTCTTTAACAAGGCCACGCCTCCTAATCCTCTTCAAACAGTTCTACCAACTGTAGAACAAGCACTCAAATACATGAGCTTGTGAGGGCCATTCATATTCAAATGACAGTAACTTAATAGTTAATGAAAACCAGCACTTATCTTTAGTGATAAGTCAAAAGAAATATGCTATCTATTTCATAATTTTAAATAAAAAGAACTATAACAGACACTCCCTAAGACACCTATGTTTATACACTGAGAGAAGTTTTGTTCTTATTTGCAAAGTATTTAAAAGCCAGGGTTCCATTGCCAGCAACCATGTGTGGCACACAATAATCTGTACCTACAGTTCTAGGGAATGTGGTACCCTCTTCTGGATCCATTCAGCTTTGGTGGGTGGGGAGGGGCTGTGCATGAACATACATGCAGTCTAAATTACCCATACATGTAAATTGAATTTTTTTTTGTTGAAAATGACATTTGGAAGAAGTCATGTGCCTCTGCTATAGAGCAAAAGGACAGGACTGTAGTGAGCCTGCCTAGTCCAGAAGAGAGGAAGGAGCAGTCAGTCCAAGGCCAGGTGATGTCCAAGGAGGGAAAAAAAACTCGGTGTTATATCTTTCAGTCTACTATTTCATACTCACTATGGAGAGTGGCAGCTGTGCGGACTGAGTTGTCACTCTTACACTGGCCACGCTCTGCTCTCTGAGAGCACACTGCTGGTGTGGTGTTCCCTAGGTAGTTGAGAAGAGTTGCTGGTCACTTTACCTCTCTGGGCTCCTGGCTGCAGCTTCATTCTGACAGCGTCATAAGACTCTGGTTGACTATGCGCTCCCTGGTTTAACTCCAGTGCACTACAAGCTTCTCCTGCCTCTGAGGCTAGTCTTTGTTACACTCCCAGCAGAAGCCACCACAACCATGTACCTTTGGCATGCTCACTATCTATAGAACTTTTGAAAACAAGCCACCAAAAAGGCCTGCCACCAGCACAAGTTTTGCCTGTGGCTTGCCTAGGTTCTTTGCCAGGAGAAGGGCTAGGAACAAATGCTAAAATCACACCTGCAGGAGCAGGAGCTCCTCAACACCGGAGTTCAGTCGGCAGCAGCTCGGGTGGCGGGCTCCATAGTCCTGAACTCTGTCAGAAGCTTAAGAGCTCAGAGGATCTACTTTTATCTCCTTGAGATGTTTGAAGGTTTCCTGGCAAGATTTGAACAATCATTTGTTCATCCCATTGGCAGAACTGCCCAAAGTAAGGAGTCCACCAGAGTCCACCTATGAGGTCAGATGGGTTTGTTGGAGCTACGTATGGGAATGTGGGAAGGGGTTAATGACAAACACGTAGGTGACCCAAAGGTAGGTGATAACTCACAGAAATTGTAACCATGTGCTTTCTGAAGAACTAACAGCTTTGTACAGTGGGAGACACCTTTTCAGAAACTGTATCCCACTTGTAGAACCTTGGAGAGGCCCTGCTGAATCGTCTATAATTTCTGCTCTCTGGGTCTTCCAAAGTTCTTTTTGAAGTTTCTGGTCTCATAAACCTTCCTTCTCCCTGCCTGGAGTAAAATTTCAATTTCAGGGAATTGCTATAGGGCCCCCTACTAGGACCCACCTCTTGAAGATTTCACCACTCCTCAACATAAACACAGTGGTGATCAAGTTCCCAGCACATTAACACTTGCAGGACAGAATCACAGCCCATCTGTCTTAGTGAGGGTTTCTATTCCTGCACAAAACATCATTACCAAGAAGCAAGCTGGGGAGGAATAGGTTTATTCAGCTTACACTTCCACATTGCTCTTCATCACCAAAGGAAGTCAGGACTGGAACTCAAGCAGGTCAGGAAGCAGGAGCTGATGCAGAGGCCATGGAGGGATGTCACTTACTGGCTTGCTTCCCCATGGCTTGCTCAGTCTGCTTTCTTATAGAACTCAGGTTTACCAGCCCAGGGATGGCACCACCCACAATGGGATAGGCCCTCTCTACTTGATCACTAGTTAAGAAAATGCCTTACAGCTGGATCTCATGGAAGCATTTTCTCAACTGAGACTCTTTTCTCTGTGATAATGCCAGCATGTGTCAAGTTGACACAAAACCAGCCAGTACACCATCTGAACCATGGGGACATACAACTATGTATATGTGTGTGTGTGTGTGTGTGTGTGTGTGTGTGTCTGCCCATCTCCATTTTAGTCATATCATTCATTCAACAAATATTCACTGAACACTTGGTTCTCTTTTGTTTTAAAACACACTGATCTAAAAAAATCAAAAAGACAAACTTTTGAACATAATAAACCATCCCTGTAAGTGAGAGAAGCAACAAAGTTGGCTTATAGCTATGAGATTCCATCTGGGAAGGTGAGGAGAGCTCAGGAAGAAAATGGACAAGAAGTAAACAAGCATTTGGGGTTGCAAACCTAGAACTGAAATGAAGAAGGCCCTTCTGAGATGTCATCTGAAGAAACTCAGGGAGCTGCCATCATAAACACTTCAGGGAGGAGCTTCTGGGCAAAGTGCATGCAGGAATAAGGCATGGAGTTAGGGATCAGCCAGGAAGTAGGCTAACTCACCCAGGAGGGCACTGGAGGACAGAATAAATTAGCACACATAAAACAGGAAGAATGCAGGCTGGAGAGATGGCTCAGTGGCTAAGAGCACCAACTGCTCTTCTAGAGGTCCTGAGTTCAATCTCCAGCAACCACATGGCGGCTCACAACCACCTGTAATGGAATCCAGTGCCCTCTTCTGGTGTGTCTGAAGACAGCGACAGTGCACTCATGTCCATGAAATAAATCTAAAAAAAAAAAAAAAAAAAAAAAAAAAAAAAAAAAAAAAAAAACCAACAGCAGGAAAGAATGCATCTGCTTACAGAAAAGCCTGTGAGTCAGATGGTTCTATCTTTGTCTTTTCAAATTCCAGATCTTACTTTACGATCATTATCATTAATCATTTTGTTTAACTATCCTTAATATTTTTAAATTCTTTCAAAGTTTTCCATTTGTCTCCCGATATTTGCAATTACAAATACTCAATGGCATTTCAAGCCATCAAGTGAATAATTTTTGGCTCTGTACATATACAGTATACTCACTTCTTTGGGGATTTTGTTTTTTTTTTTTTTTTTTTTTATTCTGTGCATGTGGATGTTTTGCTCGTACATATGTGTCTGTGTACTACATCCACGCAGTGCCCATGGCGGCCAGAGGAGGGTATCAGAGCACCTGGGAACCACAATGTTGGAGGGTTTTTACCTACCATAGGGGTGCTGGACATAGAACCCAGATCCTCTGGAAGAGCAGCCACCAAACCGTCTCCCCAAACCCCTGCAATAAATTCTTCCCAGGCAGGTTCCATCTCTTACCTCCTTTAATCATCCAAGTTCTTGCTGGATTCAGCACATCAATTACTTATATCTGATATATTTGCAGAGAGTTGTCGCCAATGCCTGAAGAAATGAAGTTCTTATCTCAAGGTTTACAGACTGGCCTCATTCGCTAAACCAGAGTTGACCATGTTTTCTTACAGCTTATTATTTGGAATGGCCTCATTAGCTCATTCATTCATTTTTGATTGTCGCCGGTGTCGGTGTATAAATACAATTGGAATATGGTACGAGGAACTGTTGGAAAAGGCAGAGCCACTCTGAGTCAGACAGCTTGTTAGCAGTTGTCAGTTCAACTAAAATCTGTCACATTATGCTGCACATCGACCCATCTGGCCCTCGGTTTCATTATTCTTTTTATACATTTGGTAAAGGTTGATATTTCTATTAGAAATTATTATATAGTACTGAGTACATATAACATTTTGAAGAAGATTTCCCTCTCTTTTTATTACCTGCTAGAAGAGAGGAAGAATTTTTTTTTAAGGTCAAGATTCATGTTACATCTAAAAGCTGTGTAATTCGCAATATTATTTGGATGAGGCATATTGAACATTTGCTCAGTGTCTTTGCCATCTGTGTCATGCTCCCAGTGCTTCTTAAGATAACACTGGAGTCTAAAGAGACAGAGATGGAACCATTTGACTCACGAGAAAAACAAGCTGGAAATTAGATTGTTCCTAAGGGGAGTCTGTCTTAATTACTGTTCTATTGCTGTGAGGGGACACCATGACCAAGACAACTCTTTAAAATATATATATTTAACTAAGGGATCGCTTACACTTTCTGAGGTTTAGTCCACCATCATAATGTAGCTGAAGAGTTTTACATTGTGATGCTAAGGCAGCAGGCAGAGAGAAAGGTTGTGGAGGGGGAGTTCAGGAAGGGGTGAGCAGGCAAGGAGGCTAGCATGGGCTTTACAAGACCCCACCCCCTAGTCCTTTCCAAACATATTAACCTATAGGGTCTACTCTATTTCAAATTACCACAGCGCCCCCCTGAAATTACAAAGATTTCCTACTTTCAACTTTTTGTTTGACATCGGGGGTCTTTATTTTATTCAGCAGAAATGATTTTTACGAGAAACTACGCATTATGTGTTGCTGGTCTGAATTCGTGAAGAACAGTTGAACTGTTATCTCTTTGCTCTTAAAAGTTCACACCAAAAGTTTAAAATGCAGTGGTAAATCATTATTACTACTATATTACTCTATGAAACAAAAAGATATTTACAGTTTTGCCATTAGTCAAGGCAACAGTTATTGCATTATATGGAAACACAACAAAAAAATGTTTTGCACCCTTTGGACTATAGAAACCTAAACACAAATAAAGCCTACCTACTACAGAGAAAACTTTCTGCCTAAATAAAGGTGTTATTATATAATTCTGCCTCTAAAAAATGATCAATCTCAGAGGATCCAAGAAACACAGATCAAACAGGAACTAGAGGGGAGCACAAAGAACAAAGAATTGCAAAGCCAGCCCCAAGGGAGCAGAGGCAGAGGGACCTCAGGGAAGAGACATAACAGTGTGGCCCAGGGGAAAGAACACTGCTTAAAAATGAATGACAGAAAAGGACATAACAACCTCCAGGGTCCTTGTCTTGTCTCTCCCAGAAGATGGCGCTTCCTGGTGAGTGGCACTCACAAACTCTGCTGTTAGCTTATACTCCCTGCCCTAGGCCCCGGCCAAGTGCCCACCAGCATCTTTAGTGTAGATGCTTTTCCATACAGAGCCTTCTATTTTGTTCTTATGAAGTTTCCATGTGTTTTATTCTCCCTTTGAGAAGCCTCCCACCTCTCCTACTTATTAAAAGCTTACTTCCTACTGCAGTACCTCTGGAAGACTCCACTGCAGAACAGTTCAGTCCTTCCAGAACTTCTGCGGACTTGTTGGTACTTTGTTCTGTTACACTTAGTTTTATATGTTTTGAAATTCATGATTTCAAAATATACCCTAATCCATACTGCTTTGCTTCTTATTCTAAAACTGATGGACGTATTCCTGAATCACTTTTTTCTTTATCTGCTTTTGATCTGATATCAATACCAGTGACCTCCCCCAATGGTTTTTTCCTCTTTGTGTTAGCCATCTTCTCTTTCATTCGGCCTCAAGTACAGCACCCTTGTGAATTTATTCCTAGAAGTGCTTACCTCCATGTTTTCTAACTCTTATTCTATATAGCAAAGTCTCAGACTTTTTAGCAAAGAAATATCCAAAGTGATAATAGCTGAGTGCTCTGGAGATATTGAAAATGCATTCTTGGTGCATTCTTCATAGGGTAGGCTATAGCCCTCAACCTTGTGTAATTTCTGTAATAAGTCCAGAATTTACCTGCCACTTCCTCAGCTTGAGATTATAATTATAGTTATATAACCCTAACTTCTTACAGTGCATTGTAAGAAAAAGTTATGCTGAGAAGATTAGAACCAGAGGCAGGAGGCAGTACACACTGTCTTCTATACAAGTCAAACAGACCTAAGCTTATCTTTGCAAAATCCAGAGGAATCAGATGTAGGTCAGAAACAAGCATGGCCTCTGTGGAGGAATTAGGAGAGCTGTGCATATGTGCATATGACCATTTTATAGCATTACAAGTTATATATCCACCTCTTATCTCATTCAACTAACTTAGTGGCCACATAGCCACTAAGAGGATTTGTCTTAATTAGGGTTTTACTGTTGTAAACAGATACCATGACCAAGACAATGCTTATAAGGACATTTAATTATGGCTAGCTTACAGGTTCAGTCCATTATCATCAAGGTGGGAACATGGTGCTGGAGGAGCTTAGACTTTTACATCTTCATCTGATGGCTGCTAGGAAAATACTAACATCCAGGCAGCTAGAACAAGGGTATTAAATACCATGACCACAGTGACACACCTACTCCAACAAGGGTATGCTTCCTAATAGTATCACTCCCTGGGCCAAGCATGTACAAACCATCACAAGGATGATGATAATACGTCCTTACCACTGAGGAGCTTAGATGCTTTAGGAAGCAAGGAAACTTTATAAACCCACATGATTAAAGAGTGGCCGGCATGCCTTTTACAGACTCTCTTGATTCTTGATTTGATCTGTTGATTCGATCAGTGTTTCATAGCTTGTGTTGGAATACTGATGCTCATGGAGAAAACAGGACCAGAGTGTGACACTCTTGGAGACTTTCAGCCCAACCTAGTGGAAGCACCATGCTGTCTGGGAAGACACAAGGTACACACTCAATTCTCTGGATTTTTCATTAACACAGAGAGCAAGTGCGACCTATGGAGATCTTTCCACTGACCGCATGTTCTCCTCCTCTCCTACATCCATTCTTCAGCTGCCCAGCTGATTCCCAAAATTGGTCTCTTCATTGCTTCCCTGTACAAAGCTGGCTTCTCTCCAGATACCATTCCACTTCCAGATCAGCCATGTCCGACCCCTCCCCTACAGAGTGTTCTTTCCACGTCTCCACCAGCTTCACTTCTGGTAACTCTGTCTCGTTTCTTCTTTCTAGTATTTGGGTGACTTGTCATTGCTGTAGGAGTGCATAGTTCCAGAAAGTCACTTCACCACTGGCATTCACAATAGTGAATAAAACTCTACAAGCACACAGAAAAATTAATGATACTAATGTCTCCCGGAGTCTACACTTTCAAATAACTGCCAAATTCTAGGTCTACGTTTTACATTGAGCGTGAAACTTGGCGTGAAGTTTTCTCCCATGCTCTGGATCAATGTGTAACATATTCTAAGCCTTGGATTAAAATTCGGTTTTACCCACAAAGTTTTTCATGTCTTTGTCAATCACTCCTTCTCTGCAATGTCATTGCTTTCTGCTTTATTATGATATTGCACCTGCCATGGTAGCATTTTACTGTGCATAAATATGCCTCCGTGAGCTAATAAAGGTCATGTAAATCAACTGCTGACCGCACGATAGGTATTCAGTACTTGGTTTTTAGGAAACAACTAGTGTTACCAAGTGTGCCTTAAAATACTCTGCATTATTTTTCCAAATCATTGTTATCCAAAATGAGTAGAACAAAAAGGTAACTAAAAATAAAATTACTGAAGATCTCACCAGAAAATAAGGATACAATTTTAAGACAACTAGGGCTCTACCATCATTAATTGACTGGAATTAGACTTTTTGATAAACATCTGAATTGTAGACTTGAGATTTTAATGTAACCAAATCCAACTCAAATCCTTCTAATACACTTACAGGGTGATAACTGAGTAACATGATAACTAAGCCAAGGTATTCTGGAATGTTGCATATCAGCCTGAAGAGCCCAGGTTGTTCTTTAGTGCACAGAGGCATCTAGCAGATGACTGTCAAATTCACTTCAGATTCAGGAAGTTGATCTATGAAGTTCATTTTGTAATAGAGCTCGCACTGAAGTTAGGATGTAGCAGTTAATTGTCATCCATATTTTAATTGGCTATCAAGAGGAAATTACAGGGGCAGATGTTGTGGATTATTACTCAGTTTTTTTTTTTTTTTTCAAAAAGAAATATAGGCCTCGGGGAGGTAATGGAAACCATTGGTCTAAAGATGCAAAGCATGTTCACTGTAGTTCATTACAGTATTGTATTTTTAAAAATTGCTGAGAATACATTTGAAGTGTGTTCACTACAGAAAGCACATGTTTGAAATAATACAAATATTAATTCATTTTAAATTATGCATGTGTGTATGCATATATCACAGAGCCATGTTATATATGGTAAATATACTGAATTTTCTACATTTTAAATAAAGATTTAACTTCCTACTTTTAGCCTACATTTTAAAATAGCTAATTATAATGCTTTGTTTACTATGGAAACTTATAGAACACCTGCACACATACATGCATATATACACATACATGCATATATACACATACACAAAACTGTCAAAACTCTTAATTTTTGTAAGTATATATGCTGAGAAGAGAAATTGTCACATTCAGTGGTCAACTCTTTATCATACTATAAACTACTGCATGAGTTACTTTTTTTCTACTTCAAAATGATTATACTGTCAGGTATGGTGGCACGTGCCTGTAATCTCAGCATTTAGTAGACTGAGGCAAAAGGATCATGAGTTTAAGGCCAGCAAAGATGTTATTCTAAGACACTGTCACACACACATACACACACAGAGAGAGCCACATTCACACACAAACACATACATATGTTCATACACACTCATACAAACATATACACATATATGCACACATACACACATGGACACACACACATACAGGCATGCACCCATATACCCACACACACACTTGCAAAAAATACATGGCATATATACATACATATTTACACATGCACACACACAGGCATGAATACACACACATATACACATACATGAAAGATGCATAAAATCAAATAACCCTATTAAAATGGGGTACATAGCTAAACAAAGAATTCTCAACTGAGGAATATCAAATGGAAGAGAAGCACCTAAAGAAATATTCAACATTTTTAGCCATCATGAAAATGCAAATGAAAACAACCCTGAGATTCCACCTCACACTGGTCAGAACGGCTAAGAACAAAAACTCAGGTGACACCAAATGCTGGAGAGGATGTGGAGAAAGAGGAACATTTCTCCACTGTTGGTGGGATTGCAAACTGGTACAACCACTCTGAAAATTAATCTGGTGGTTCTTCAGAAAATTGAACATAGTGCTACCTGAGGACCCAGCTATACCACTCCTATCCATATACTCAAAAGACACTCTAACATTTAACAAGGACACATGCTTCACTGTGCTCAAAGCAGTCTTATTTATAATAGCCAGAAGCTGGAAATAACACAGATGTCCTTCAACAGAGTAATGGATACAGAAAATGTGGTACGTTTACACAATGGAGTACTACTCAGCTATTAAAAACAATGACTTCATAAAATTCTTAGGCAAATGGATAGATCTAGAAAATATCATACTGAATGAGGTAACGCAATTACAAAAAGAAAAAAACCACCATGTTATACACTCACTGATAAGTGTGGATATTAACCCAAAAGCTCTGAATACCCAAAGTGCAATTCACAGACCACATGAAGCTCGAGAAGAAGGAAGACAAAAGTACAGATGCTTCAGTCCTTCTTATAAGGGGGAACAAATGTATTCACAGGAGAAAATATGGAGACAAAGTTTGAAGTAGAGACTGAAGCAAAGGCCATCCAGAGACTGCCCTAACTGGGCATGTAGCCCATATATAACCACCAAACCCAGACAATGTTGCTGATGCCAAAAGTGCAGGCTGACAGGAACCTGATTTAGCTGTCTCCTGAGAGGCCCTGCCAGAGCATGACATATACAGAGGTAGATGTTCACAGGCAACCACTGAACTGAGAACAGGGTCCTTAATGGAGGAGTTAGAGAAAGAATTGAAGGAGTTAAAGGGTTTTGTGCCCCATAAGAACAACAATAGCAACCAACCAGAGCTTCCAGGGATCAAACCACTATCCAAAGAGTACACACATGGATGGACCCATGCCTCCAGCTGCATATGTAGCAGAGAATGGCCTTGTTGAGAACCAATGGGAGAAGCCCTTGAGCCTACCAAGGCTTGATGCCCCAGTGTAGGGGAATGTCAGGGCAGAGAGGTGAAAGGTGGTGGGTGGCGGAGCACCCTCATAGAAGCAGGGAGAGCAGGGATTGGATAAGGGTTATGGAGGTGAAACCAGGAAAGGGGATAAGACTTGAAATGTATATAAAATATATCCATTTTTTAAAAATCACAAACTTGCAATTTATTTCTATTCATGAGAATGAAGTTGCTAACTGAAGTGATACCTAAGATTCATTAAAGACAAAAGCAGTTTGGCTTTTGCACTCTGAAGTGTATCTTCTGATATGGAAAATTTATGCTTAACGCTTCTCAGGACAATAACATGAAGGTGTGATAGCCGTGCCTCATGCTAGTTTATGTCATCGTCATAAGTCTTTTTCTCCATCCGAATGGCGAATTCTGTTTGACAGAAGTTATATGACATGAGTAACCAAAAGCAAATTCTTTGATTATGGGGACCATTTGGGTTTCAGCCCTAGTTATGACACACACTAACTATGGAGCCTTGGAGACGTTCCCAATCCCCTCGCTTTCCAGTTTATGACCAGAACAATGCTCGAGTTCAGTCATTATCCTACAACTTGCGTGAGAACAAGGAAAGTGGTCCAACGCTTAGCCCCCCTGTGTGAGCACAAACCCATCTCATCTCAACATGTGGTTCTGCTGTAATTACTGCTTCTTTTCATTGCAATGCTGACAAAAACACGCTATTAGTGCAAGAACTGCCGCAGAAGCAACTTGAAAATACCACGTGGGCAATTATGATTTCTTTTAAAAAGTAGGTTTCAGTGAAGGAGAAAGTGGTCAAGGTATACGGAATAAGGTCAATAGTTTTGAGCAAATAAAAACTGTTCAACATTCAGCACTCGATTATACAAAACGACTCCTTTCCGTTTTATGTGTTGAGGTTGTTACTATTTTTAAGTAGGAGACACTCACGTCCTTCACTTAAAGCCAGAATATGTGGGAAGGATGATAGGTTCAGAAACTACAAGTAAGACTGGGCTCTGGCTCTGTAATAATTCCAGACATTGCAGCCTGTGTTTTGCAAATAAAAAACTCTGGTTCAGAATGGCCAAGTAGTTTGCCCAGACAACAAATGGCTGGTAAACTGCAGATGTCAAAACTCATGGTGGATTATTTAAAACAGATGCCCTTCACCCCCACGCCCCCTCTCCCTCTGGCCCCCGCGCCCTCTCGCCCTTCGCCTCTCCTTATCTGTCTTTAGTTGTGTGGAGCTGTGCCTGAGGAAAGCACAAATGTGAAAGAGTCACAGGAGCTGAAAACCAAGAAGAAGCAGATGCTGTTTTATTGAAGTGTCTTCTGCGGAATGAGGCGCTTTCCTAGTGCACGTGAGGCCCCGCTTCAGTGCCCAGAAATGGAAAAAAACAACACAAGAATCCATCTCTTCCCCCTCCCCTTAAAGGAATTATAATTCACAATACAAAGTTCAAGATATCAGATTGTGTTGAAACTTTGTCTCCTTGATATTACAAAACCTTGTGAGCTGGGACTTCAAAGTTACTTTCGGATTCTGTCCTCTGAAACTACATTTCTGCCCTACAGCTAGCTGTTCAGAGGCTTTCTGGATCTCAGTGCTCATTCGCGGGCTGGAGTGTGCCAAGAAAATTCGTAACACAGTGGGAGTGAGACATATTTCAGCAGAAGGAATGTAAAATAAATAAATAAGAAGATAAAAGACTCAACCATGCTCCGTTTTAATTATCTGAAATTTTGTATATGGCCATTAAGACTCCCACGTGTCTCTCTCTGTATTAGCGGTTCTCAATCTTCCAAATGTCGTGACCCTTTAATACAGTTCCTCATGTTGTCATGTACCCCAGCCATACAATTATTTTCATCTCTAGTTCATAACTGTAACTTCCGTATTGAGTGGTAATGTCAATATTTTTGGTAATAGAGGTTTGCCACAAGGCTCATGACCCACAGGTGGGAAAGTGATTCTTTATATTCCTGTAACTGTTACTTCTCTTTCAGAGTATGTTAATATTGTGAGTGAATCTAACATATGGCTTTTTTTCCTAGAATTTCCTGAATAGGCAAGTGGAAAGATTTTAAATACAAATTATACCTTATCTGCTTTTATTCCACTATTGTATAATTTACATATGTTCATATATAGATAGACAGATAGATAAAAAGCCTGTGCAGATATTTTAATGTTTTCACCAATAACTGCTTAAGCAACATCAATTTCACTACAAAGAATTCACTCTTAAACATTCCTATTTATTCAGGTAACTATCACTTCTTAAATGACTTTAGAGAATTTCTGACTAAGGACAGCAGCTGTAATGTATGCATGACGTAGATCAGGTCAAAGAGAGCAGCTCATTCCTTAGTCATATACTCCAGGGTGTTTCCAAGTATTTGAATATCATTTAAAACTGAGATAAATCAGGAAGGAACACGTTTATGCAGTTCCTCTGGTCTTTCCTCGCACCATGCCCTTAAGGCAACTTTATCAACTGTCCAACACATGATTTTAGGAAATGAGATTACCTTGCTGCTTAAGCCAATGAACCGTGAAAGCTGTCGGGTTTTCCTGTGGACAGATGATCTGACAGGGCCATGACGCCTTCTGCTTGAGATGGAGGCAGGAAGTATGGGTGGGAAGGGGATCGTGTGGGTGCAGTGTGATGAATGTTTTATCTTCGAGTGACTCCTTATGTTCTCCTGAAGCTATCAATTGTGTCTTGTGCTTTTTCTGTTCTTGCCCCCTCTCCTTTTAATGCCAAGACAAAATTGATCATAGATTGCTGCCGTAAGTGCTGACGCCACTGAAAATGAAGGTGTCATTGCAAAGCAAACCACAGCAGACTCATAATAAGCAACCTTCACAGAGTTACAGTTCTTGGCATATAAACTTCTCTAGAGTGGAGAGAGAGAGAGAGAGAGCATTGTTCATCCCAGACAGGCAAAGATGAATAAGAAACAAAGGTGATTTGATTGACATTAAATGTGTGCTTATCATGTACTGAGGCACCAGCAGGTTCACAGTTACCTGACATTCTGGTGCCCTCCTTTTGCTTCCATGGGCATGCAGGTGGTACCTCTACATACATGTAGACACTCACACATACAAATAAAATAAAAATAAATCCTCCCTTCCCACCCTGCACAAGGAACTCAACCTCCCCTTCAAAGGCAGCTCTTAAGCATTGAGTCATTTCCCCAGGTCCCTAACATTAAGCTTTAAAAATAAAATACTAAAAGTTGAACAAACATACTCTAAGTATAATACATTTTAATAAATTTATATTGAGCAAAGGCAACCTGAATACTTTAGAGGCTACATTAAATAGTTTGTTATAATATATGGTCATATATTTTTTTTCTGGGAGCAGCTTCTTAAAGAAAATCATAGATTAGTTTCATTACAGTAGTGCCAAAGGATAGTTCTCTGCCACTCTGGTTTACTGATGTTTGATTAAACTTTTTATTATTAATTTGACTCATAGTTATCCAAATATCTAATCATGAATATATTTCAAAGTCCTAACTATAAGTAGATCTGCCTCCATATAACTGAAATTCTTATATGCAAAACAACTTTTTGTGAATAGAGCCTATATACCAAAGATTTCTAAATTTACAGGAGCTTTGCCTCTAGTGTTCTTACAAATCAAAAATTATTTTCTTTTTCATAACATACACATGCATATGTATTATAACAAAGGTGTCTTGACTCTGTCATTACCTGTCCTTGGTCTTCGTTTTCTCCAAGAAAGTAAATCCTATCCTGAGTGTGATACTTTCATCCCCATACATAGGCATAAATTAGAACTGCTTGTCAATGTGTTCATAAAGAACACACTGTCCTTTGTAATTCAGTATCAAACTGGAGTCACAGCTTTATACTGTATGTTTTTCTCTTGACACTGGGCCCTTTAAATTTGTCTGCCGTGGGTCTTCAGGCCACTTTGGTTCATTCTCATTAACCTGTGTGTGGTATTGTGCTGTAGAGAATTTACTACATTTAAAGATGATAACTTGATTTTTTTCCAACGTTTTACAAATACAAGAATGATGAAGCAAACGCTTTCTCTCTTGGCAAGTGGTCCAGAATTTACCTGACTGAATTTATTTGGGTTAGAAAGACCAGATTTATGGTCAGCACATCTTCAACAGTATTAGCAAATGGCTTCTCAGAGTATCAACAGACATTGATTTTGATTTCCATCGCAATTGATTTTGTTTTCCATAGCTCATTCGATATTTATTGATTACTCATGTGATGGACAACTCTAGAAATGGTTATAAAAAAGTATAGCAGTAAATCATGTATACGGAACTTTCTGCCTATATGAAATTTATAGTCTAACCTGGACAAACAGAAAGGATAGAAAGAAATGCATCACATCTCACATGGTATAAATGCTATAGGGCAGCAAGGACTAGGCTGAGAGAAGTGGTTCTAAGTTCAAACCCCAAGGGAAATGTCTCCACAAGGAGATATGTGAGCATTGCCTCAATGGCGAGCAGCAATCCAGGCTTTGTATCTTTTCTTTAAATCTGTTTTTACGCTCTAGATTTTATCCCCCTCCTGGTCCACCCACTGACTCTTCCATATCCCATACCTCTTCCCCACCCCATCTCCACAAAGATTCCCACCTCCGCCACTCCCCATCTCACCAGACCTCTCCACTCCCTGGGGCCCCAAGTCACTGGAGGGTTAGGTGCATCTTCTCTGACTGAGTCTAGACCCAGAAGTCCTCTGTTGTATATGTATTGGTGGCCTCATATCAGCTGCTGTATGCTGCCTGGTTGGTGATCCAGTGTCTGAGAGATCTCAGGGGTCCAGGTTAGTTGAGACAGCTGGTCCTCCTACAGAGCTGCCCTCCTCAGCTTCTTCCAGCTTTTCCCTAATTCAAGCACACCCTGTCCATTGGTTGGGTGTAAATATCTGCATATAACTCTTTCAGCTGCTTGTTAGGTCTTTCAGAGGGCAGTTGTGGTAGGCCTTTTTTTTTTTTTTTTTTTTTTTTTTTTTTTTTTGAGCATACCATATCCTTAGTAATAGTATCAGGCATTGGGGTCTCCCCTTGAACTGAATCCTAATTTGGGCCTGTTGCTGGATCTCCTTTTTCATTTTATGTCCCTGCAGTTCTCTGGCTTTGTATCTTAGAGCATATCTGAAATAAATGCAAATGTCTCATTGGGGATTATCAATTTGGTTTTTTTCTGACATATTTTCATATGTTAGCTTTCCATTTGTATTTTTCTGTTGTAACTTACTTGCTAATATCTTAATCCATTTTTCTATTCATTACTTCCCTAGTTCTTACCAAATAAGAGGTTATTTTTGTACTTTAGAGATGCTGTGTCTTTGTTGTATTTGTGCTACAAATGCCTCCAATTTCTAACTTAATTTTCAATTTTTCATGATGTCTTTTCATGTGAAAAGGTTTAGTTTATTAACATTTTTATTGAATATTTTTTCATTGCTAGTCTCCAGTTGTATCATATATAAGAAATCCTTTTCTGTCTTATTTTCTTGTATGCCTTAGTTTTATTTAATCCCCATACGTGGTCTTTAAATTAACCTATATGGATTCTAATTTTCTGTTGTGACATTATTCTTTAGTGTTTAATTTCCTTTTTGTGTAAGTGACACATTATCGCCATGGTACACATGTGTCTCCGTGTTTATCAGATTTTCAGACTTTTGACCTTTTACTGAGTTATGTTTCACTTTCTCAACTTCCCTAACGTTGTTGCCTTTTAATACAGTTCTTCACATTGTGAAGACCCACAGACATAAAATTATTCTCATTGCTCCTTCACAACTGTAATCTTAATACTTAATTATAGATCACAATGTCCATATCTGTGGTTTTGATGGTCTCAGATGACCCCTGTGAAAAGGTCATTTGACACCCCATGAAGGGGTCACAACCCACAGGTTGAGAACTGCTACTCTAAAGATTTCTATGGTTTTGCTTCTTCAGAGTTGGAGCTGAATGGACCATGGTGTTCTCTGTTTACACAAGAACTTCAGGGATCATTTAGTCTCATCTCTGGCTTAGTCTAACTTGTGTCCAGAATTCTTTTCATTTGGTAGCACTATTCTTGATAATTCCTCTTTTTTTTTCTGACTTTAAAAAATATTTGGATGCTAAAGAGCTAACACACACCCTTAATTAACTGAAAGTATTTCATTGTTATTTAGTTGGTTTTTGTTCTGAGAGAGGGCCTCTCTATATTATAGTCCTAGCTGACCAGGAACTGGCTATGTAGACCAAGCTGGCTTCACACTAACAGAGATACACTTGACTCTGCCTCCCAACTCTTGAGTTTAAAATCATGTGCCGCCATACCTAGTCTAAGCTGAAACTTTAAACATGAAAGAAATGTATTAATTCTAATGAAACAAATATTTAATATGCCTACTTCCCAGTAATTGTTCTAACTAGAAGGCATCTTCATGGCACACATGAGGCCATGGGTTCAATATCCAGACCACAAAAGAAAATTTAGAAATAGGTGTAGGGGATGCAAAGGTAAAATGCAAAAGTCTCTGCATTGATGAGATTTATAGTATCCCAGCAAATGGCACTGTTATTTACCAGTCCACTGAAGACCATGTTAGATAAAAATAAACCCTACCTCATAAGTTTGCATGTGGTCCTTTAACAAGGATGAAAAGCAAATGTAGTAAGCATACATGTTCCACGGGATCAAAGCTTGTTCAACACAGCTCTTTCTTAGCTTGACATTCCTGCTGTGATTCCATCCTCTCCGTAGGATTTCCTTTTCCTTATACACTGTTTATGGGCTAATAGCAAGTCCTTCATCTATGCTATATGTGCATATGGTATATGTCCCCTTTTTTATATACTTTGCTACTTTGTCATTCTTCTTCCTAAATATGTTCTCATTTACATATATTATACAAAGCTCTATGTTTGGAGCTACTTATGTATCTACATACTAGGCTAAATGAGAGATTGTAGATAACACGTAGGCAGGTCAGCTAAAATTTAGTGTATAACATGCACTAAAAAAGGAGAGGTACAAAAGACATGAGGCTTAAATGCTGGTTTGCGCTTATTTATGAAATAATTATGCATAAAATTTGGCTGCCATTCCAGAAGCAAACACAGTAGGGTCCAAAGTTCAGTCATGCTCTTCTGAGTCAACTTTACATGCATGTAGACTGTGAACAAATTATTCAGCATATCCCAGACACATGATTAGGGCAACTGATTATAGTAAGCACAGAAATAGCTCTTTCTGAAAAACAACACGGAAGCACATTTTCCCTTGGCCAAACTCAATTCATCCTTTAAACTTTTTTTTGTTTGAAACTGTTCTTCGTTATTTACAAATGTATATGATTAGTGTTGCTTTCCTCTTAAGACAGAGATTGAACCCTGGTCTTCAATCATCCCAATTTCTAAGTACGTGACAACTGAGTTATATCCCAAACACTATATGACTACTTTTAAACTCAAGTCCATACTTACATATTACCAAGTCAGCTCCCTTCCCCTTTACTAATAATACTGTGCTTAATACCTGAAAAATGTCTTTTTA
Organism: Micromys minutus; assembly: GCF_963924665.1. Lineage (NCBI taxonomy): Eukaryota > Metazoa > Chordata > Mammalia > Rodentia > Muridae > Micromys > Micromys minutus. The sequence continues at coordinate 18,688,500 of NC_137953.1, read as the reverse complement.
GTTTCAATACAAATTTTATATCATTTTCCTAATATCAGGCATCTGTCTATACACAACAGAACTTTCTCCAGATACTGCACAGGGAGATTTCATATCAAGGCATTCTTCTCTTTAACACATGATTAATGAAATACGGTCGGGGTCAGAACAGAACAAATTCCCTTCTCCCCCACTTAAGAAGCATGAAAATGATTCATTCTCAAATACGTACAGAAGCTTCACAGAGTGCTTTATCTGGTTCAGTAATTAAAAGATTTCCAGCGAGCTATTCAGTCAGTCTGCTTTGGAGGCAGCTCTTCCCATCCCTCCTTTTGAAGCGTCTAATTAAAGTGGGAAGCTTTTCTTCTGTGCATATTGCTTTAGCCATACTGAATGTATGTATGAAAACAATAAGTAAGTGTCAACCCTGGCTCTTTTTCCAGTTTTTGTCCTATTGAGACTCGGGCAGAGAAGATGGTGTATTCTCTAAGATGTAGATTTTTGAACATGACTTCTTCTGGTTGTTTTGTCAGTGTTCAAATATCTTTAGGGTTAATATGTGGGGTATGAAAAACCTCTTTCCTGAAGCCTCTATTGATGCTGTGATTGTTGGTTTGTTTTTTAAATAACTGATAGATACACAATGCAAAGTCAATTCTTCAGAATTTGCATCCTCCTTGTAAAGATTTTGTAAGCACAGTAATACTTTTTAAAAAAAAAAAAAGAATCTCCTATAGTTCTTAGAAAAGGCTGAATTAAAACTTTAGTATTGTTCCTGTCTCTCTGACACAGCTGCCTTCATCTCTTGTGTTTATTTCTAGCTATCCTTAAAAACAAAGATTAAAGGTCATAGTTGCACATTGTATCTGGATTCTCTGTTTTGCCCTTTTTATTTTCTGTTATAAACTCTATTCAGTAAGCATCTTGAAAAGGAGATGTTGAGTTAGAGAATTCTAAAGACATTTTAAGTATTAGCAAGAGGACGATTGAAGGGTTAAGACATAATTCAACGAGGACATATCAGCCCTTGGCACTTGCTCTCTTGAGAAAGTTATAATTATAGAGTAAGATACAGGTATTTATTCATGAGTCCATAACACAGGGAGAATTATGGTGCTGCTAAAATATAGTATTTGAAGGGAAAGTATTTTGTATCTGACCCATGAAAAACTAATATCAAAACAAGATAAAAGATGCTGTTGTATGTATGCAGCTACATGCATTTCAAAACAAACCTCAAATAAAAGTATGGAGACAAAGTAATAATTTGGATTACTTTTAGACACTGGGAAGGGAAAAGATCCACTTTAAAATACTATCAGAAGAGCTACACATGAATTAAGACAGGGACCACCATATACCTGTTTGTCCATTTGAAGAACATGGTGTAGTACTATTTTCAGAGTAACTACTTGATGAGTCTCATTGAAAACATATTGAATGAAATTCTAGGCACAAATTTTAGTTTCAGCCCAAGTGTGATATCCAATCAATAAAACATTGACCAAAAACTAAAACCTTGTTCTGAGGCATGAGCTATATATACTTTTAGAAAAAAAAATCCATAGCCATCAATATAACACAAAAGACTGAAAGTCAAGACACTTGGGTTCTTTACAAAAACCAGCTGCAAAATGTGGCCACATTACTTCCTCTGACTACTGTCCTTTATGACTTTCATGTTCTATTAACCTACTCCCAAGCCCATCCATAACTTTGAAAGCTCATAGAAGATCACCCAAGTTTCTTATATATCCCCAGCCGGTAATAAAGATAAATCAAAACTGGCTGTGGAAGATTTTACAGCTCCTCTTCCCTTCCCACCACACACACATCTTTGAGTGCTTTTAGACTATATTTATTTAAAATTGGAAGAGTATGACTGTCCCATTAGGTAGGAAAAAAAAAAGTTTCTCTTTTCCATAAAGGCTCAGTCAGCATTGACATTTTGCAAATATTTCAAATTAGTACAGACAGTTAATGGAGAAAATAACACTTCAGATTTTCTTTCCTCCCTAAAATTCTAGCTAAAATCTGTGGTGCTGACCTACTCCACCCAATCTCTTATATGTGAGAAAAAAGTTAAAGAATTCGACACAAATATAGGAATTATACAACTGTAGAGCTCTAACACATTGTTTTATAAGCTTGGATTGCAACAAAATAAGAATGTAGAGATGAAATTTATTACATCCAAGGGTTTTGTTTTTCTTAAATATGAATTCTCCAAAGCCTCATTGTTTCATTAGGTTAAATAAATATTATCCCTTTTGTCCAATATCACAGGGGATTGTTGTTGTCATTTGGGTTTCTCCTCCTTCTCTTCCTCCTCCTTCTTCTCCCCCTCTTCCTCCTCTTCCTCTTCTTAGAGTTTTTTGTTTATTGGTTTTCTTTTGTTTTTTTTTTTTTTCAAGACATGGGCTTTCTGTGTATAGCCCTAGCTGTACTGGACTCAAACTCACAGATATTAACCTGCCTCTGCCTCCCAATTGCTGAGACTAAAGATGCACACCACAATTTCCAGGTTCTATAACCAAGGCTCTTAGTGGCATTTCCCCATTCTCAGGAAGGTTCCTCATAGTAACAAAGCAATGCCATACACTTTTAGACTCTGAAGCATACAACTCCTCACCAAACACATATGGAGAAATATGGAAACACATAAATTGCTTCCAGGAGACCTATAGTTAAGAGTTTAACTATGTAAGGAACATGAATATCAGTTAAGATAGTCCCCAACCTACCCATCATACAATCTGGAAATGAATGTTAGTCCTAGTACGCACCTCTTACCTCACTCTGATAGTCTGTATAAGGCTTACAGATGCACAACTACTAAACCTAATGCACTGTTCAGTATGTCTTAATTGGGGTTTTCTTTGCTGTAAAGAGACACCATGGCCAAGGCAACTCTTATAAACTACAACATTTAATTGGTATTGGCTTTCAGGATTTTAGGTTCAGTCCAATATCATCATAGCAGAAAACATGGCATCATCCAGACAGGCATGGCACAGGAGGAGCTGAGAGTTCTGCATCTTCATCCAAAGGAAGCCAGGAGCAGACTGGTTCCTGGCAGGTAGGGGAGTCTCAAAGCCCACCCCAGCAGTGACACACTTCCTCCAACAAGGCCACACCTCCAAATAGTGCCACTCCCTGGGTCAAGAAAATTCAAACCACCACAGTATGGTGTGAGTGAGGTGGAAAAGCCACCTTTTCTTACACATTTCCTGATGGTCTGGTTCCTCTCTTTCACTCTCAGCTGCTCATTCCCTCCTCACTCAGAGACAAATTCCTCTCTGGTCTCAGCTGCTGCCTACACTCTGCATGTTTGGCTGCCTACTTGTTCACATTATTCACAAACAGTAAAGCCTGTTTGATAACAGAATCACTAAATAATAAATCACATAGAAGGAATTTTGCCCTGCTTCTGAGTGTAGCATTTGATGTTAATGATACAAATCAGCAAAATTCAACAGTAGTTTAGAATGTTAGATGCCAGGAGAGGAAAGTGACTTCAAGAGGACAAACTTGAAAAAGAGAAATTCCATTTCAGGCCCTCCTTTCCTTGGCAATCATGTTCTGCCATCCTTACTAACAGGTAGCATTAAGGCAATTTTTGGTACAGTGTTACTCAGGATGAGCACAGTTCCCATATCAGTCAAGTTAAGAGGTCTAAAACTCTTACATTACTCTCTTCCCTACAAAATTTTGAGACAACATATGCTAAAGATGTCTGTGAATAACTTAATTTTGCATTGTTCATATTTCCTCTGCAATAGATATGTCCTTTAAGTAAAACAGCACTGTCTAGTCATATAAAACAATACACAAATAAGACACTCCACCCTTCTGATGGCTGGGGAGAGGGCTCAGCAAATTAGGACTGCTTGTTGCTAGTTCCCAGCACTCACAACCCCCTAATGACTTCAGCCTCAAGTTTCTTACACCCTCTCTGGTCTCTGTAGGCACTACACACACACACACGTGATAAATACAGGCATTTTGTTTTCTTAAGCTAAGAAACACTTTTCAGACACAGTCTTTCTTCACAGATCAACATCAAGGGGGTGAAAAGAAGAGTGTATGTACAGCAATAACAATCTTTAGAGAAAGAACTCAGCTTAAACATCTTACCTCCCATATCTCTGTAGTTGCAATGACAAATGGTGCCTGTGGTGAGCTGCACAAACTTGCTTTGGATTGACAAGCTGTAGCAAGAGCAACAGATTGGGAAAGACTTTTTTTAACCTAGTAAAAAGTAACCCTGCAGTATTTATAGGATAAATGGATGGATATGTAATATTTGTATCCTGAGACTTACTATCGCATGAATTTCTCTAATTCTGAAAGTTCAGATCATTCTGAACATATTCTTGCATGTATCAGTCATTCTTGAAACCAAAGGCTTTATTTCCAATGATTAAATGACACTTGAACATTCTTATATTTAAATTCTGTAAAGTGTTATTTTGAGATCTGCCCCAATATATCTTCAGCAGCAAATACTGTATGAGAGCCTGGCATTCTAGTGAAAAGACAGATCCAGGATGAGGACCAAAGGACTCTTAGAGATGGAATTCATAAAATATACATTCTGACTCCTCTGTGTGTTATTATAGATGGGTGCTTCTAACCTACCATTTTCCGCTATGGCAAGAATCTTTTTTCATGTTACTTTATGGTTTAAGAATATTGCATATGTAATGTGTTCGATCAAATCCATGTCTCTCCTTTCCTCTTATGACCTTTGTGTCCCTTGTTCCACAATTATCCCTGAGCCTGACAATAAAAGAAAGAGCTGTGGTGGTATTTGGGACATAGAAAATGGTTCAGATAGCTTTTAAAAGTTAGCAGGCATACAAAAAGAAGTATAGTTTAGGTACAGAATGAATCAAATTGAAGACATGCATGGAATACTTTAGACTGATAGTTGAACTTTGTTCCTAGGCTTTTTGGCAGGTATAAACAAGACTAGAAATATTGACATTTCAAGGAAATCTAGGGTAATAATTGCTAAATATTCAGATAAAATAAGACCGATTAAGTACAATTGAATAGGTATGACCCCAGTAGGCTCAGGTATTTGAATGCTTGGCCCATAGAAATTGGCACTATAAAGAGATGTGGCCTTGTTGAAGTAGGTGTGGCCTTGTTGGAAGAAATGTGTCACTGTAGAGGATGGGCTTTGACGTCACCAATATTCAAACTATACACAGTGTGGCACACACTTTCTTTCTGCTGCCTTTGTATCAAGATGTAGAACTCTCAGCTCCTCCTCCAGCACCATGTCTGCCTGCACACTACCATGTTGATAACAGTAAACCTCTGAAACTGTAAGCCTGTCCCAACTTAAATGTCGTTCTTTATAAGGGTTGCCATGGTCATTTTGTCTCTTCACGACAACAAACCTCAGCTAAAACAGAAGTTGATTCCAGGAACTGGGTTATTGCTGAAATAGACCTAACCATGCTTTTGTTTGGAGGAATGTGAATTTGGGGACTTTGGATTCAAAAAGTAGTGAAAGCTTTAGGCAAGGTTCAATGGGCCATCCTAGTAGGAACATGGAAGACAGTAGTGCTGGAGGTAATTTGAACTGTGGGGACCTGACTCAGGAAGGTTCAGACAAGAATGTTAATATGTGATGGAGAGACTATTCTTGGGATATTTTGGTAAAGAATGTGGCATCTTTTTGCTTTTGTCATTGCCTCCAGCTAAAGTGTTTTGGACAAATTGCATTGACAAAGGAGATTTCAAAACTCCCTGGTGTAGTCTGTGTCGGATAGTCTGATAAAATCAAGAAAAACAAGATGCTAAATGGAATAAACGAAACGGTGACATCAGGCTAAGGCCCACTCAGCTAAGCTTCTAATTTTTGAAGAACAGGTTAGGTCCTAGTACATGCCTTTGATCTCAACACTCAGGAGACAGAAGCATACAGATCTCTGAATTCAAGGTCCCTCAGTCTACAGAGGAACTTCCAGGAGAGCTTAACTTAGTTGAGCTAGTAAAAGAGCTACTGGAAACAAAAATCTGATGAAGATGTAATTTGAGGAGGGGGCAATGTTCCAGCAACTTCTGCCACCAAGCCAGCTTTCAGCCACCAAGTTCTGCTTTAGAGTCAAGGGTAGAAAAAGAGGGTTATGGAATCTCGCTCTATGACTAGGGAAAGCTGCTGAAGCAAGGTGTGTGGCAGGGGTGTCCCTGCATTGAGACCCAAAAAGACCATTGTGTGAAGGTATGAGGGGATTTCTGGATTGCTTCGGAGTTCTCAGAAAGTTAGAGATGCCAGAGCCCTGGGACATCTGGCAAGGAACACTGGTAAGAGGGAGTAGAACTAGCCCAAAAGAAAGATACACATTGCAATCAACAAAACTAAAAGGAGTTGGAGATCCAAAGATCATGTTGACATCATATATGGATATGCAGAGTTTGGAGCTTGTTAAACTGCTTTTTGGTCTTGCTTTGGTCCAGTATTTCCTCACTATGCTTCCATTTTGTAACAGTAATGTATATCCTGCACAATACTATGTGGGAAGTGTGCAGTCTGTTGTTTTATTCTTCTTTTATAGAGAATTGCACTACTAGGAGGTACAGTCTTACTGGAGTATGTGTGACCTTGTTGTGTGTCACTGTGGAGGTGGGCTCTGAAGTCACCTATTCTCAATCTACACCCAGTGTGTCACACAGTGGCTCAAGCTATAGAATGCTCAGCTTTTACTCCAGCACCATGTTTGCCTGGATGTGGCCATGCTTCCAACCATGGTGATAATGGACTAAAACTTTGAAAAACTGTAAGGCGCCCCAATTAAATGATTTCCTTTATAAGAGTTGCCTTGGTCATGATGTCCCTTCACAGCAATAGAAACCCTAAGACAGAAATAGTTTTCAGCTTGGGGGGCTAAAGTCAATGTACATCCATTCATGACAAATGTACCACCAGAGCTGCGGACCTTCCCAAACATCCATGTCTCTGTTCCTTTCTCTATAAAATGAAAATAATGAATAATAATACCTACTCTTTTGATGCTGCATTGAATGAGATTAATATATATCAATACTTGGCATTATAGCCATTAATTCTCAAGGATGCAACTATAATTACTGCCTTAACAGTTTAATTTTAGGATGTTTATGCTTTAAAGAGCTAGATCTGTATTATCTTTTAATCTCTAAATTTGTCCTCAATGTTCTTGAGATTCATTGTTCATCATTTTTATAATAACAACTCAAAGTAAGAGGACAGCAAGAAAGGGACATTTTCCAAATTTTACAGATTATGCACAATACATCACTAGTGGGTTACGGTCAAGAAACATTAGCCCGATTTACCTAAATCTTTACTTTTTACTCTAATCCATATCTATAAATTAATCACAAACCAGCCCATTGACATTACTCCAAGTACAACATGTTTACAATCATAGTCATAGTCTTCCCGCCCTGCAAGCCTTGCACCCTCAAAAAAAATAATTCTCTGGATGTTTCATCTTTGTTAACCAAATGCACATTGTTCCCATCTGCTCACCATGAACATTTGAGGACCAAATTCCAAGATCTGTGCTTATAAAGTCCTGTATTCTATTACCCTTTGTCTCCACTGGCATTACCTCAGGTGCATGTAATCTGCCTATATTGGGCCATTCCTCCGATATTTATTTGGACCCATAGCAGCCATTCTTTAAAATACACAGATTATTGATTGTAAACCATTAAAGGGTTTTGGTCTTTCTTCATTGCGTTGGTTAAAATTCCAAACTTTTTTTTACATAAAATTAAGGACCCCATAACCACATTGCTTCAAGTAATCTAGTCTAATATTTCTAACGTCTGGGAAAACATACAAAACGATGATTCTCAAACATCTTTCCACCTATGATCTGATTTTATGCCCTGTCCTATTTCTGATATCCCTTCATTGAGTGAACTTCAGCAGAAATTGAAATGTCAACTTGTTCTCTGCTAGAGCCCCTAACAGCATTGATAACATTTTTGTCAGTCTTCCCATAATATTTGACACCTACTAAAGAAGAAACATGTATCATGTGGCTGTGACAATCATTTCTGTGTGAAGGCCTCTCACTATTGTTTAATATTCTTAGATTAAACACACACAATATATACATATATATTTGTGTGTATTATATATGTAACACATATATGTGTGTAATGTGTGTGTGTGTGTGTGTGTGTGTGTGTGTGTGTGTGTGTGTGTGTGTGTATAAGGAAATTCAGGTCAGCCCTTCATTGATTTCTAGAAATCACAGACTTTAAAACATACTTGAAAAAAACTGTGATTATATTGAACATGTTTCTTACTTATCCTCATAATTTAAACAGTATGGCAATCATTTATATAGTATTTATGTTATACTAGGGATTTTTAAATCTATATGCAATTTAAAGTATATGGATGGATACATATATGCTGTATGAAAAAATCTATGTCATTTGAAATAAGAGAGTTAAGGATCTGTGTACTCTTATATCTAGGGAAGGGGAAGGGTTTTTTGAAAACCAATTGCCTGAGGCTATCCAGGGACTAATATGCTAAGAAATACATAATTCCTGAGTAGAGACTGATATTCCAAGTGTGTATAACTGTATTTTACATGCACAAACAAAACAGAATGAAGACAAGGACCAACAAAAATAAAGTAGAAATTCAAAGCTTAGTATCAATCTGAAGGGATATTTGCACTAGAAACCAGCTTGTTCTGAGCTAACTAAATTAGTCCCAGGTGTATCTCAAAGCATCTGATTCCATTCAACTACAGAGTGATTTCATGGCTTATAATTTTGTTGGTGGGCAGCACACAGATGGTTACTTATTCTGTCTTTTAGCTTAAACATATGTTGTTGCACATATTTATTGGTAGGTATCACATGTTTTATAATAAAAGCCCTAAAAGGATTATAAATTAGTGAGTGCAATATGTTATTAGAAAGACATTAAATGATCCAAGGTTACCTGTCATATTCAAACACTCCATACTTGGTTGTTTATTGATCTTTTCATTAAAGAATAGTTACCAGAGGAGAGACTTTTCAGTGTCTACATGAATGTAAATTGATGAAGAAAAAAGAGAAAGAGGCAGTAATGTGGAAGGGGAGAAGTAGAGGAGGTGTTGGTGGTGACCATAGAAAAGGAGACATAAGAAGGCATCATACAGCAGCTTCTGGCATTCCAGTAAGAATCACTGAGAGGAAAATAAATGGCATTTAAGCATCAAGAGGCTCAAAGACATACTGACCAAAATGGCACGATCTGTCTGTTAATATTTTGTCTGTATGTTACCGGGGACAAAGAACCGAGCAAGACTGAGCAGAAGTTCTGGATAATATTTAGAAAAGAAATAAAACCTCTGGGTTTCTAGGTACAATGAGAGTCCTGCCACATCTGCAGTACCACCATGCTGTGTTGGTTTGTTGTTTGTTTGTTTGTTTGTTTTCTGCAGTATCATTTCTTCTCCCTCAATATACTCTTTCTTTCCCATTTCTGCTAATTCTGCTAATGTCATTTTCTGAAATAATCATTTTTTGAAGCACCAAAGAAGATGAGAGAGCCTCTTGTGTACACCCTCTACAGGACCCTGATCTTTGATTCATAGCCCTTAATGTATGAATAATTAACTGGTTCAAGTTCAGCATCTGTCTCTAAAATTATGGCTGTGCAAGTCCCAAGCCAGCAGAGACTATGCCTTCTTATTCACCCCTACTTCTCTGGGGCCTCATATAAACTCTGGCACATAGGGAATAATCGATGCGCTTATTAAATATATGAATGATGAATGAGTGAGTGGATGAATAAATGAATGAGTTTTCTCTGGACCATCCAAACATATAGATCTTGTCGACAGCTGAAATTACCCTTCTGAGCACAGAAGAGAGATTAAGACGGGCAATAAAGTTTTGGGGAGTCATCAGCTTACAAGTGGTGATGAAATTCATGGGCGAGAATAAATCTCTTAGGGAGAGTAAAATTGCAGAAGACTAAAAGACAAACAAGGGATGTGGGTCCCTTGAAAGCAATTCAGAAAACTTGCTGAGAAAATATGAGCACAGTCTGAATGGTAGTTAAGGGTTCAGACTGTGTTTGATCAGATAGGCTGCCTTTAGTCTCTACCTCAGCCCCTGCTGTGTAAACCAGTTGCCAAGAGGTAGAGCTGCAGAGAGCTGAGCTGCCAGTTCTCTGAATACTCACCACAAAGTGTAAGTCAGAACACAGGCAATAGCCAAACCTTAGTCACTTAACGAACATTAGGCTGCCTCTGTATCCCATACTGTTTAAGGAGTACACAGGTCACAGACAACGTAGGTCTGCACTTATGTCAACTTATTGTTGGGCAGAAAAAAAGACAAGGGAGTAGGGCGAGAGGTTGGGATAGGTGAAAGTCTGACGAGGGTTCTAAGTAGAAAAATACCGAGTAGCTGGACAGCTGAGTGGTCTCCTGTTGTTCCACATAATGCTTCAGCTGAACACTGTCGAAACTTCAAATAAGGAGGGCTCAGCATAAAGATGCCCATCTGCCAGTGCAACTGTGTTGAAGGTCTGACAGTCAAGAGAGCCCTGAGTCCTTGGATGCAGGTCCTTGTAAGGACTGTCCGGACTGCACCAAGTCTTGTCTGAGGAGAAAAGTTCTGTGCAGTAAGAAGGCCAAGTGCAGTCTACATAATTACCCTTTAAAATGTCATTTATGGACTATTGGTCAAGAGCCAGATTCCTTAAAGAGTTTGCTAAGCTCTCTAAATTTGCATCATGGTTGTGCTGGGGATTTTTGTTGTTGTTGTTTTGTTTTGTTTTGGAGATTTTGTTTTTATGGGGGTCTTTGTTTTGCTTTCTTCCTTGCTTTTTATTTTTTGATTTTTTTTCTTTGCAAACCTCACACAAACCTAAACATATCTAGAAATAGCAACTATTTTTGTATTTTTATTATATATATTTTATTTACATTTCAAATGTTATTTCCTTTCCCAGATTCCCCTCCATACCCCCTTTCCCATCTCCTCTCCCCTTGCTTCTAAGAGGGTATTCACTCACCCACCCACCCCCTTCCACCTCCCTGCCCTGACATTCTCCTACACTGAGGCATCAAGCCTTGGCAGGACCAAGAGCTTCTCCTCCTATTGATGCCCAACAAGGTTACCCTCTGTTACATGTGCAGCTGGAGTTATGGGTCCATTCATGTGTACTCTTTAGATAGTGGCTTAGTCCCTGGGAACTCTGATTGGTTGGCATGGTATTGTTGTTCTTATGAGGTTGGAAACCCCTTCAGCTCCTTCAATCCTCTCTCTAACTCCTCCAATAAGGACCCTGTTCTCAGTTCAATGGTTACCTGTGAGCATCTGCCTCTGTATTTGTCATAATCTGGTAGAGCCTCTAAAGAGACAGATATATCAGGTTCCTGTCAGAATGTACTTCCTAGCATCAGCAATATTGTTTGGGTTTTGTGGTTGTATATGGGCTGGATCCCCAGGTGAGGCAGTCTCTGGATGATTCCTTCAGTCACTGTTTCAAACTTTATCTCAATATTTTCTACTATGAATGTAATTGTTCCCCTTCTAAGAAGGACTGAAGCATCTGTACTTTTGTCTTCCTTTTTCTTGAGCTTCATGTGGTCTGTGAATTGTATTTTGGGTATTTAGACCTTTTGGGCTAAAATCCACTTATCAATGAGTGCATACCATGGTGAGAATTTTGTAATTGGGTTACCTCACTCAGGATGATATTTTTTAGATCCATTCATTTGCCTACGAATTTCAGGAAGTCATTGTTTTTAATAGCTGAGTAGTACTCCATTGTGTAAATGTACCACATTTTCTGTATCCATTCCTCTGTTGAAGGACATCTGGGTTCTTTCCAGCTTCTGGCTATGATAATTAAGGCTGCTATGAACATAGTGGATCATGTGGCCTTGTTGTATGTTAGAGCATCTTTTGGGTATATGCCCAGGAATGGAATAGCTGGGTCTTCGGGTAGTACTATGTCCAGTTTTCTGAGGAACCATCAGACTGGTTTTCAGAGTGGTTGTACCAGTTTACAACCCCACCAACAATGGAGGAGTGTTCCTCTTTCTCCACATCCTTACCAGCATTTGCTGTCACCTGAGTTTTTTATCTTAGCCGTTCTGACTGATGTAAGATGGAATCTCAGGGTTGTTTTGATTTGCATTTCCATGATGACTAAGGATGTTGAACATTTCTTTAGGTGCTTCTCAGCCATTGATATTATTCAGTTGAGAATTCTTTGTTTAGCTCTGTCCCCCATTTTTTTAATAGAGTTATTTGATTCTCTAGAGTCTAACTTCTCTTAATGGGGAAAATCTCTTCAAAGATTAGCCTGTCGGCAGCCTGTTAAGTATTGTCTAGAGTGATAATTGATTTGGGAGGGTCTATCCCTTTGTAAATGATACCACTATGCCAGTTTGGTGTTCCTAGGTTGAATAAGAAAGCAGGCTGGGCGAGTGGCGAGAGCAAGCTATTAAACAGTGTTCCTCTGTGGCCTCTGACTCAGTTCTTCTCTCCAGGTTCTGGCTCTTGAGTTTCTACCCTGACTTTTCTCAGTGACTGCAGTATAGCCTAAGGTCTGTAAGCTGAAATAACCCTATCCTCCCCAGTTTCTTCTGGTCATGGTGTTTATCATAGCAATAGAAATGGAGACGGCCGGAGTTCGGAACACAGTTACTCTGTGAATCACAGGCTTGCCATATTTTATATATGGAAGCTCTAAGAAGCTAGTCAGAGGGTCAGCAACTCAGTGGTCCTGAGACATCAAGGACAAGATGATCCGGGCTGAAAGGCAACTGTTGCCGCTGACAGCTGTCATTAGTGACATAAAGAGAGTAAGTGTAATGGAGCAGGTGGACAGAAGTCAGAGTATGGGATGATCATCTGATGGCAGGAGAGCAGAGAGATGTAGTTGTCTACCAGTCTGGAAAGACGTGGGGAGGGTGAGAACCTGCAGACGCCTGATGAAAACCCACACGACTCTACAGTCAGCATCAGGCTTGTGAAGAATTTGTCCCCTGATTGTCCTCAAGGCCAGAGCAAAATCATCAGTTTGGGGCTAAAATCCATAGTGACTTGTTTTAGAGACATGATCCTAGGAGGACGAGAAAGAAAAAGGCAGAGGCTCAGCGTCAAGGACTCAGGATCCAGAGTGGAGAGAGATACAAGTCCCATCGAAGCCTTAACATCCTGACTCATATTCAGACATTCTGCCCCTCCCCAGTATCCCTCATTTATCCCTTACCCTGCCTGAAAGAAGAGACGTTCTGGGGATCACTAGTGCTCCCATATGCAGGCTTTCATGCCTAAAGCCAGAGCTACGGCTGCCCTGATGCCTGCCTGCTCACTCTGTCTATGGGCTAAGCTATGCTTCTGCTGAGCTATCGCTGGCAGAAACATCGCACAGCCCCACATACAAACGGGATCTAGGAGGAAGAAACTGGCTCACTTCACTCCTCTGACCTGACAGAAATAAATTCCTCATAATTTGTGTTGTATTTATGTATTTTGGTACCGGGAAGAGAGCAGGGTTTTATAGCTGGACACTGAACCATCAAAAGAAATCACCTCTTATCCTACAGAAGAAAACTGAAATACTAAAATATCAGTTCTTTAGTTATAGCACAGGGGCGAAGAGGAAACTGATGTGCATGCCAGAGGCTTCGGGGACAATGGGAGTTCACCACAAGCAATGTACTCCTGACGGGACCATTACACTCTAAATATGAGAATAACATTTCCAAGGCTTTCAGGGACAATCAAAAGAAAGGCTTTTCCTTGGACTAAAGTATAAAAGGATATGTAGGTGCCTAAGTAACCTCCAAAGATGAAACTTAAATCACCAGAATTTCACCTGAGAAGGAAAACGTGCAAGGTACACAGCATAGTAAACACTGTACAGAGCAAGGGGTTTTTTTATTGGATATTCTCTGTATTTACATTTTAGGTGTTATCCCCTTTCCCCAAATTCCATCCCTAGTCCCCCTCCCATTGCCTCTATGAAGGTGCTTTCTCCCCCAATCACCCTCTCCCACCTCAGCACCTTGGCATCCCCCTACCAATGGGAGAACGAGCCTTCACTGGACCAAAGACCTCTTCTCCCATTGATGCCAGAGAATGCCATCCTCTGCTGCATGTGCACTTGGAGCCATGGGTCTCTCCATGTGAACTCATTGGTTAATGTTTTAGTCTCTGGGAGCTGTGGTGGGTTTGAAAATTTTGTTCTTCCCATGGGATTGCAGACCCTTTCTGCTCCCTCAGTTCTTTCCCTAGCTCCTTCATTGGGGTCCCCGTGTTCAGTCCGATGGTTAGCTGCAAGCATCCTTCTCTGTATCATATGGCTCTTGTAGAGCTACTGAAGAGACATCCATATCAGGTTCTTGCCAGTACAAACTACTTGGCATAAGTAATACTGCATGGGTTTAGTGAGCACATATGGGATGGATCCCCGGGTGAGGCAGTCTCTGGATGGTCCTTTCTTCAATCCCTGCTCCTCTATTTGTCCCTTTATTTTCTCCCATGAGTGTTTTATTCTTCCTTCTAAGGACTAAAGCATCCACATTCTAGCCTTCCTTTTCTTTGAGCTTCATATGTTCTGTGAATTGTATTCTGAGCTTTTGGGGGCTAGTATCTGCTTATAAGTGAGTACCTACCATGAGTGTTCTTTGGTGACTGGGTTACCTCACTCAGGATGATAGCTTCAAATTTCATCTATTGCCTAGAAATTTCATGAAGTCATTATTTTTAATAGCTGAGGAGTACTCCGTTGTGTAAATGTACCACAATTTCTGTATCCATTCCTCTGTTAAAGGACATCTGGGTTCTTTCCAACTTCTGGCTATTATAAATAATGGTGCTATGAACATAGTGGAACATGTGTCCTTGTTAGATACTTGAGCTTCTTTTGGATATATGCCCAGGAGTGGTATAGATGGATCTTCAGGTAGTAGTATGTCCAATTTTCTGAGAAAGCTCCAGACTGATTTCCACAGTGGTTGTACCAGCTTGTAGTCCTACCAACAATGGAGGAATGTTCCTCTTTCTCCATATCCTCGCCAGCATCTGCTGTCACCTGAGTTTTTGATCTTAGCCATTCTGACTGCTGTGAGATGAAATCTCAGAGTTGTTTTGATTTGAATTTCTCTGATGACTAGAAATGAGCATTTTAGGTGCTTTTCAGCCATTAGATATTCCTTAGGTGAGAATTCTTTGTTTAGCCCTGTACAGAGCAAGTTAATGTTCTGCTCACAGGACTTCCAGTTCTGCAGTTGCCTTCCTCGATCCCATTTGCTGTCTCGGATGTTTACAGAAATACATTTTGTATCAAACGAAAGATTTTTTTTTTATTTGGCATCCATCTCATTCAGGACTTTATCATTGAGTATTTTTTAGCATTTTAGCTCAACTTCTTGTGTGGCTGTAATGCTTGGGGATTCCCATGTTGTTCTTATTTTCTCCAAATCAAACATTCTGACTGCCGCTGTCAAGATCTGATAATAGAGGAAGATTTCTCCCACATTGGACCTCTTATAACCATGGCAACTCCATCAGCAGCTAATGGCCGCATTGCAGAACTGCTTTTGAAAAGGACAGCTTCTCACGCTGCCATGGCACACTTGGCCTCCTTTCGGAATCTCTCCCCCATATAAACCAAAGAGAGCAACACATCCCAGGCAAACGTCTGTTTTATCGTGCACATGTGGAGCCACTTTTTAAAACAAAAATCAAGAAAACTCTATTATACTAAAACAGAAAGCTATTTGAAAGCCTAGCACAAATCAGGGAAGTCTGGAGAGACTTGTAACAAGAACAGAGTTCTGTTGGTTTTATTGGCATGTGCATAGTACAGTGTAAGAATCAGAGAGTTTTGATAGTGATTCCTCCCAGCAAACCTGGGCAGCATCATGGTTCACAGAAACTGTCCCTCTGGACAATTGGTTACTTTTGGAAACGAAGCTCCCTACAGTCTTTTTTGGTACCCTTTCTGTAAGCCTGTCATTTTCTTCCTGTTTCATGTGTTCCTGAAAACCTCTGCCTCCCAGAATGCACACAGCCCTGTTGCCTGCCTCACAGACACTCACTCCCACAGTGACAAGCCTTCCCAACACAAATCCTCCTCTACTATCTTTTCTTCTGTGTTCAAATCTGCCCTGCCTTTCTTGTATCAGGTAGATGCAAACTAGTTCCTAGTGACATTTCACCTAGGTATCTACTACTGCAGTGACTTGCCTATTACACCAAAGATGGTATTTTTCTTAGCAGAATCCTAATAAAATTATGTCTAGTTCTGAAAGTAAATCACAATGCCCATTTTGATTAAGGATCTGCATCTTTGTTCATCTATCCATCAGTATCTTTGTAAATATATATTCATAAAAAGGGACTTCTTCGAGTTCCCCAAGAATGAATTATTTGGGCATTTTTTTCCTTTTTTGTTTTTCTAAGATCAATAGTGATCAATAAAGAAACACCTCACTGTCAAGCTTCCAAATCTGGGAAAGTCTGTATGTTTCAATAGCACTGATACTAGACATACTTTTTAATTTTAAACAACTGTCACATATGAGGCAACTTAAGTTGTATGTGTAACACAGACATCAGGGGAGGAATAAGTCAGGTCAGTGAGAAAGCAGGAGAGAGCAGGAAAGCTTCTTCCTGCTACCTACCAATGCACTTTGATTCCTCTTAGCCAAGCTGCTTAAACTCTCTTTCCTAAGCTATTCTGTCTCTAAAACCTACAGACTATGTGTATGGTTTTAATAGCATAGTTGTTACGACGCTGTTGGATCTTCACTGAATCACCTCTGCTCTCTGCTGAGATATGATGGGAAAATTACTCAAATTCACTGAATCTCAAACGCTTAATTGCAAATGTGGGGTGATATTCTTTGTGCCCAGAGGACTGCAGGGAGGCAGCATTGATTCCATGCGTGAGAAGGAGAATCTAAGGACTGAAGGTTGTTCCCCTGTGTCTGCTCCATCTCTTCCGAATCTTCATTTTCTCCTATTCTGTGGAGCAACTGCAAGGGTCAGCCTCCTGGCATGCCCATCTGGTTCAAGCGTTGTTTTAATTAGTGGGCAAAATTGCTTCTTTTCACGCTAAATAAGTCAAACCGTTTGCTGCAAGGCTGTCAGTGGTGACTTTGTTTCTCTGTATCAAAGAGAGAAATTGAGAATTACACATAAATCACAGCTGCAACTTTTTCTACTCTTTCCATATAAAATTAAAAGTGGGAATGGAGAAACGTGGTGCTTACTTTTTGAGCTCCTCCATGACTTTCTGTGGAGAAGGGACCAGGAGACTTCTTGGTGGCAGCCCTCACAATGTGATATGGTCGGATGGCATTTCCCCTAATTGTAGCAAACATAGAGAACAAAATGTTCCCTGGAGAAGTTTCTTTTGAGAATCATTTAAAATGGCCAACTCTTGAGGAAGACTCAACAGGGGCAATGCAGAGCATGGATTTCTACCCTCCCAACAGTAACTTTCATTCTTTGGGAAAAGAAATGGTTAAAAAATGGTAAAATGTTTTGTGTAGCTAGAAGATGCAACATTAAGTATAAAGAATTTTTGCTACAGACTCATTCTAAATGCTGGTCATCCAAGCACAATGGTGCCACAGTATGCATGTGTGATTATGAGTTTTTGTAACAACAATAACGTCTGAACTTATGAATACTCCGACCTGTCATCAAGGGAGCGAGATTCGTTGTCAAGTCAATGAAAAGAACTCTGAAGTCTGAGCACAGAGCATCCGGCTTAGTGAGAAGCAGAACCTGAAAGATTTAGTGAAAGAGAGAAGAGAAAGAGTCAATTACAAAGTCACGGCCTCTCTAAGCACACATACAAACTACACTAGAAGTGTCAGTCTGGTGGTTCCCATTAGTCTTAAGCATTAGTTACTCAGGTGAAACTCTTGCTCAGTCTCTGTGCTTAATGTACTTTTTTAAAGTGATGTTTATATAATCAACAATTTACCTTCTTCACACAACTTCTTTTTCTATCAAAAACCAACTGTCTTTTTGGAAGAAAATACAGCAAACAGCTCTTTGCATAAGAGCTTCCACATTTGGTTGTGATTTGGTATTATGCAGAAAAACTGCTGTTGTCACATGGGGAAATATAATCTTTTCTCTGTTGGTCAATTTAACTCTGCTCTTTTTTACAAATGATAGAAATGTTCTCAGCTCAAATTGTGATCTGGCATATGAGGAGCACTGAATAATAGGTTCCCTTTGAGATCATGAGCACATTCTCTTCAGAGCAATATTGACATGGCCTAGTCAGTAAAATGGTATTTTATTCTCTGTTAACTTATTTGTTCCAAATACAGAGCAGGCCAGCCTCCCTTCAGTGTGTAGAAACCGAGAACTTGTCATCATTTTCTCAGAGAAACAGTGAGGAGTGGTACATTATCCTTCCTTTTTTTTCCCTTTTGTTGGCTGTTATTGCTGGTACTCCTGCTGTTTGTCATGTTGTCCCCTGATGTATGCCTCACGTTCATAGTAACACACAGGGAAATGAAGTGACTCATGGAGACAGCTAACTCAGCAGAGGATGGAGAGAGAATGCTGGGAAGGAAGAGAAAGAGAACATCCCTTTGTAATCTACTACATTCTGAGGAATAAGACAAAAATATCAATCTTTCGTTTGATTTGATAAAAGGATGGATATCACTGTTTCCTCAAAACAAAATCCTATTTATCAAAATATACAATATTTTGTAAGTGTCATTTTTAAGATGTCTCAGAAGCCAGGCCTAGTAGTGCATACCTTTGATCTCAGCACTTGGAAGACAGAGGCAGGAAGTTCGAAGCCAGTCTTGGTCTACTTAGCAAGTCCTAGGACAACAACAGCTACACAGAGAAATCCTGTCTCAGAAAAAGAACAAAAACAAAAAGCAAGAGGCTTCAGAGGTTGCTTCTTTTAGCCAGTGTTATACAAGGTCATCATTAGCACCCCATAAATAATCGATAAATAATGAGATAAGCAGTGAATGTGACCTAACAGACAAATACACCAGCCATGAGCTACATACCTTGTGAACTATAACTCCTGTCATTTCTGGGACATGCTCAGGAGATGTTATTATTTCCATCACATTAGGGAATTGGAGGGAAGAAAATCTGCTAAGTGTGGGCACCACTAGTCCCTGCAGTCTTTTCTTCTCTCCCTAACTCAATAGCTACTAGCAGGTTCCTGCCTACTTCCTCGCTGGGAATCTGACCTGTGTCTAGGTGCCCAGAGTCCAAGAAACAAATGCAGGGTGCCAGATCAGAAACTGCTTAGGTTAACACCCATTAGCTGCCTTCTTTATGTCCAGTATACAGTTGACTCTGGGATCTCTGACACTACAGGAAGAGACAGACACCCTCCTGGGAGCTGGTCTGTGAGTTTATAAACACACTCTCATGTACTGACACCAGGAAGACAGCTGGTGCTATTCTCACATTCCCAAAGGAATTTTCTGACTTCAGGTTGCCAGATTCTAGACATCAGAGGGCTGCCAGGTATGATGGGTACACCTTAATAAATAAATAAATGTACACCTCCTGAACATCTCGTCATATTCTGGAAGTCAGATATTAGTAATATTCCTTTCTTCCTGCATACAAATCAAGACACATACACACACACACACACACACACACACACACACACACAAACACACACACAGTTCCAGCAGCTCCCTCTCTGCCTCTGCTCTTTCTTCTTTCCTTCCCTTGCCTACACTTTCTCCGGCATTAAATCGGTTTGTGGCCTGAAGAAATAAGTTGACTTGGTGACCTATCAAATTTGAGCCCTTAAAGTTCCACATAGTGGAGCCCCAATTGCCTAAATTTGTGAGTCTTGCCCCGTTTCTCCTGTAGTCTCTGTGTAAAGTCTGACAAGTGACAAACCTCCACAAACAGCAACTTTATTATCATTTTTAACCTATATTGAAGGAGGGCCCACCGGTTATATGAGTAGTCCTCCAAAAATTGAAGGTCTCTTGGAGCTTCCAGAATAATGGTTTACGTCCTGATCACCTTTTTGTGTCTGCACAGAATCAGATCAGGTGGTAGTGGTGGTGATGTGGCTGGATGTGAGTGTGTGTGTGTGTGTGTGTGTGTGTGTGTGTGTGTGTGTGTGTTTCAAGTTATTAAGTGTTAACCCTGAGAGAAAATAACAGCCTAGAAGAAAACCATAACTTTAAGTTTTAGGTCATGTTTGAACTAAGCATTCAGATTGTTCCTTTATTAATGCTTACATAGTTAAAGAAGTATAAAGGCAGCAAGCAGCAAGCTCCAAAGCTGAGGCTGTGAAGAAAGGGAACAGAGAGGATGGTCATCATCACTAATGATGGAATGGGCTGAGCTTTCAAGTCAAACAAATGTCGGTTTGTAACCTGACCATCCCGTTTCTTATCCTAGATAGCTGCAGGCTTGTTCATGATCTCTGGGCACCCAGTCATCCTTGTCTGTAAGATGGAGTTAGTAACGAGATTTATTGAGGTTATTAGCAGAATTTATGCACAAGGCCCAAGGAAAGGCTTTAAAAATATTAGTTCCTTTTGCTATAACAATTACACTTATAATCCCAAGATAAAGAAAGAGATGCTTCATTAAAATTTGCCTATGGACAAGCTTCTACAAATAATATTTCAAAGTATGGTGTGAAGAGGTTGGGCTGTAAGTCAATGGTAAGATGTTTTCTTAGGGATGTGGGGATATTGGAGCATCTGAAAGAGAGATGGGACTTTCTTGGCCCTTGGGTGTACTGTTGACTCAGACTTGGGATGTTTTCTGTTTATAGTCATACAAATCTTTCATCAAATCAGTGGCCTTTGGGTTCTTGTCTCAAATGTTAGAACATGGCTCACCAAGGGTAAGTTTTTAGAAGGAAGCATTCTGTTATAAGCACTTGAGAAAGAGGAATGGATACAGAAATTGTGCTACATTTACACAATGGAGTACTACTCAGCTATTTAAAACAATAACTTCATGAAATTACTAGGCAAAGGGATGGAATTTGAAGCTATCATCCTGAGTGAGGAAACCAGTCACAAAAGAACACTCATGGTATGTACTTGCTGATAAGTGGATAATAGCCCAAAAAAGCTCAGAATACCCAAGAAACAATTCACAGAACTTATGAAGCTCAAAGAGAAGGAAGGCCAGAAGGTGGATGTCTCAGTCCTTCTTAGAAGGGAGAACAAAACGCTCATGGGAAGAAATAAAGGGACAAATAGAGGAGCAGGGATTAGAGAAAAGATCATCCAAAGACTGCCTCACCTGGGGATTCATCCCATATGCAGCCACTAAACCCAAGCACTATTGCTGATGCCATGTAGTGCTTACTGGTGGGAGCCTGATATGGATGCCTCCTCAGAGGCTCTACCAGAGCCATAGCCATACTGATACAGAGGAGGATACTTGTAGCTAACCATCAGACTGAACATGGGGACCCTAATGAAGGAGCTAGAGAAAGGACTGGAGGAGCTGAAAGAGTCTGCAACCCCATGGGAATAACAAAATTACCAACTAACCAAACCCACCACAGCTTCCAGAGACTAAAATACCAACCAATGACTTCACATGGAGAAACCCATGGCCCCGGGTGTATATGCAGCAGAGGATAGCACTTTCTGGCATTAGTGGGGAGAGAGGTCTTTGGTCCAGCAAAGGCTCGTTCTTCCAGTGTAGGGGGATACCAAGGCACTGAGGTGGGAGAGTGTTTGGGAGAGAGAACACCTTTATGGAGGCAAGGGGAGGGGGAAGAGGGGCATGGCATTGGGGGAAAGGGGATAACATCTGAAATGTAAATACAGAGAATATACAATAAAAAATGCATCAAAAAAAAAAAAGAACTTGAGAAAAGAGAAGGAAGGTCAAGATAGACACTTAATAAAAGGGGTGTCTGGGAGCATGGTACCACTGAGCCTCTGCATCTTGGATGTGTTGGGGCAATGGAGGACGTAATAAAGGTGGGGGAACAAGGTAGTCAGTCCAGTTTCCCTTTCAAGTGTCCAGAAGTTCAAATCCTGAGTATGGTTTCCAAGAAAGGAGCACTCTTTTAGGGCAGGAGAGATAAGAAAAAACCAGGACCCTCCCATTTTTCTGGCATATATAAGCTCTGGCCATGGCAGGACCAGACACATTTTATCTTAAACACTTTCTCTGGCATCTCTGGCCTCTCAGAAAACATTACCTGGAAACAGGCCAAAGGACATTTTCAGCTTTTAGCCAAGAAAGAAACTGTCTGTGTTTGATGTCCTCTCTATTTAAAACTGCCTAGCCAGTTCCCAAGACCTTTCCCCATGGTTTTCACACCTGGGGTCCTGGGTTTAATCTCTAGCACTGAAATAAAAAGTTTAAAAAGTGAGAAAATGGTATGAAGGAACTCCTCAGGACTGTATATGTACACAGGGGTTGGACAAGAGCTAAGCAGTGATCATGATCTTCCAACCATACCTGCAAAGCTCCCACTAGATTCAAATGCAACAGAGATACAAAAAGCTTTATCACCAGAAGGTCAAAGGTTCAGAAATTCAAACCACCCTACCACTTTAAAACGTTAAACATTTCTCATATAGTTCTGTAGATGCTAAGCTTCTTCCTACAACGTTATTTTTATTAATGTTTCTTCTTCTCTCATCCCTTGTTTGGGAAGATTTTATTTCCCAAGGAAACTGAATTTATCCAGCAATACTTAATTTGGCTCATATTTTCATTTAATAAAGTAAGATATGGCTATAGTCATGTTTCTTATCATCTCAAAACCACCAGTGTTCCCGCATCTAATTGTTATAATTCCAAACCAGAGCAGAGGAACTGGAAATATTGTTTCTCCTTATATTCTTCTTTCAGGCTAATTGCTGCAGAATGCATTATCATATCCCTGATAATAGATTGTATTTCCCAGTCCTATTAAATTCAAATGCAGCTGTATTACTCGCTTTGAGGGAAAAAAATAACATTAGAATGGATCAGTTGCAGATGGAAGAGAGGTAAGAAATAAAGGATTCCTAGATATTAGCCAGCTAAAGAAGAACACTTGTTCCAAATAGAAGCATCTCATCACCCTCAGGGAAGAAGATGAACAAACCAAATCATTGGGTCAAATCAGTACAGAAATCGGTATGCCATGGCAGGAAAGATTTCAGACACAGTATGTTTCATTGCAGCCCAAGCTACAGGAGAACATTCCTACTGAGATCCTCTGTGATACACAGAGCTTCCTCCTTGCTCAGAGAGTAACTGCCTTCCTAACCCAAAAGGTGAGGTAAAGTCCCTGAAGTGAAAGAAAACCCTGGATTGTCTTATTAAAGGATTCCAAATTATGCATCCATTCCTAGTCTTACCACTCTGTTGTCCGGTCTTGTATCAAGTACTGCCTGTTAAGGACCCCAAGATGGAGGAAGCATACTGTTCACAGAACAATGTCCCCTCCCCAACTCAGCTAGTTCTCAGTAACAAGCAGTAAACTAATTTCAGTAAATTCCTTTCCTAGAGAAATTTGTCCAATAAACACCAGGAGTTATGATCTCGTAAAAATGCTAACAATAGGAACCTTTCTCGTGCTGACTGTGTTCTCTAATGGCCACAGTAATCCTAGATAATTCACCTTCATCAAAATGCTATTCTGTGCCTTTATAGCAGGTTAATGTTTTGATTCAGTAGACCAAGGCAAAGGCCTCAGAACCTGTATATTTAAAAATACTTCTCAAATATGTTACCGGTGTTTTAAGTAAATTGGCAACTGCTATTAAACAGAATTAATACAACTTCCCTTTGACATTAATGGTTTATGCTAGGATTTTTCACTTCAAGAACATCTGAACAAGTGTAAAATGATAGCCATATAGACTGATACTTAAGCTTTGTTTAGATTAAAGAAGAGCTTAAATATCCAACAAGAGGAGACTGTAAGAATAAACGTATGTCCATATATTAGAAACTTAGGCAGCAACTACAGAATGGAAAGCTGACAATATTATTCTTCCATTTCAATAAAAGCACTTTATACAATGTTTTCTTGTCTTCTTTGTGAGAAAGAACAGAATTTGTTCATGTGTGATCACACATGGGCTAATAAGAGGTGTACACATCTTAATAGTGACCAAATTTAGTAAGTTTGGGGGAAAAGAGACAGAAAAAATAACTTGGTAATCTTACATCTCGGTTCATTTATTTCTCTTCATAGTTTTGTCTCACTATTCATGACCCTCTGCAGTTACCCCCTCAGTTTCATCAAACACGCCTTCCAGAATCTCCTTCACACATATCCTGAGTCATCATTCATCCATTCATTCAGCTTCTGTTGGGCAAGGCCCTTGGCAGTCATGTGCTGCTTCAAACACTGGCAGCAAACAGGATGAAATACAGCGTAGACATCAACTCAGTCCCTCTGAACCTCAGCCACTCTGTCTACAAGGGAGTTGGACTATTGTCACATGACTTGTATTACTATCTGAGAATGAAATTATATAATGTGTGTTCACAATGTAGCACAGAGCTTAAACCACAGCAGCCATGTTTAATGCTGCTATGGTCCTCATCATCATGTCTATACCAATAATGTTATCATTATTGGCCTTTAAAGACAATTTCAAGTATATTTTTTTACAGAATTGTACTTTAGAAGAGTTACAAGAAATAAAGTCAAAGTTTATTTAGCATATATATATATATATATATATATATATATATATATATATATATATAGCCTCATATATGTATTTAGCAAATATGTGTATATAAATGTATATTGCTTCCTAGTTCTTTGATCTGACTCTCAGCAACAGAATTCTAACTCACTGAGTTTAGCAAAGTCGACTACACATCAGCTGTTGATGCTCTCAGAGACATGTAAAACATTTTGTCCATGCAGCCGAAGTTGGAGAGTCTCTTCTGGGGATTAGAATTTCCATGGGAAGTTTACATGACTCCTGAATTACGAAAGCAGATATGATCACAGATGTTAACCAATTTACAAAGTGTTCCAAATGAGCTTCTCCTCATATTGGTAGTTGAGCTACCAATATGGAATACCTCTCCCCCTATTTGTACTTGACTTTAGAAACTGGGAAGGCACAGCTAACACAATCTTTGTAATTTTAACGTTCCTTTTGTAATAACTTAGAAGCTAAACAGTAAGTTCCACTTAACTATCCAATTAAATGTATTGCTTACAAACAAAAACTGCTGTATGTTCAGTTATAATGAAAATGAAAATTGCTTTAGCCATGCCACTTTTCAAAAGTTGTTTTACTTTCTTTTTTTTTTCCAGTCTCTCTTTTGTTTGTCCTATCTACTCGTGCAGAGTTAACTCTTTCAGGAAGGACAAACACTTAAAATGATGATGTGTGGGCTTTTTCTGCATTTGCAATCAGTCCTTGGTGATCTGATTGTTAGAGTGCTAGCAGGAACATTAAGAAAAACAGAACCACTGCAAACAGTCTTCCTACCAAGGACATGAAAATCATCCAAGTAAATACATAGTTATTAGATGTATCTAAAGATGGTTGTTAAGTTGAAAAGAAAAAGGACAAGTAATAATAAAATTCATGAATTTCAGTATGTGAATCATAAAACTTATTTTGCTATGGGACAAGAACTTGGCCAGGTAAACTCTGTATTATCATCATCATCATCATCATCATCATCATCATCATCATCATCATCATCATCATCATTATTATTGGATATTTTATTTATTTACTATTCACATTTCAAATGTTATCTCTCCTCTTTCCTTGTTTACCCTCTGGAAACTCCCTAACTCATCCCTCCTCCACCTACTTCTGTGAGGGTGCTCCCCCATACCTCATCACCCTAGCGTTTCTCTACACCAGGGAATCAGCCTTCACAGGACCAAGGGCCTCTCCTCCCACTGATGCCA
Organism: Micromys minutus; assembly: GCF_963924665.1. Lineage (NCBI taxonomy): Eukaryota > Metazoa > Chordata > Mammalia > Rodentia > Muridae > Micromys > Micromys minutus. The sequence continues at coordinate 18,662,630 of NC_137953.1, read as the reverse complement.
GATACAGCCATCCTCTGCTGGCCTTATCTGGGTCCTGCTGTGTGTATGTACTCTTTCACTGGTGGTCTAGTGCCTGGGAGCTTTGGGGCATCTGGTTGGTTGATATTGTTCTTCCTATGGGCTTGCAAACCCCTTCAGCTTCTTCAGTCCTTCCCATAACTCCTCCATTAGGGTCCCTGTGTTCAGTCCAATGGCTGGCTGCAAGCAGCCTCCTCTGTATTTGTCAGGTTCTAGCAGAGCCTCCCAGGAGACAACTTTATTGGGCTCCTGTCAGCAAGAACTTCTTGGAATCAGCAATAGTGCATGGGTTTGGTGTCTGTATATGGGAGGGATCCCTAGAAGGGGGAGTCTCTGAATGGCCTTTCCTTCAGTCTCTGCTCCACACTTTGTTGCAATATCCTCTTCAACCCAAATAAACCCATTCAATGAAAACACAACTCAGTAATTAGGAAAACAAGCTGTGAGTCTATTTTGGACAGATTTACCACTACACTCTCTATTCCCCTCCCGGAGATCCCTTATCACTTGCCATTAGTGGTCTTCCTGTTCCCATTCCTCCACTTCTTCTCCTCCTCTGACTCCTACTATTTCCTTTTTACTCCCAGACTCCTCCTCTTCAGTTTCCTCTCCTTTTTCCCACCTCCTCTCCCAATCCAATCATGTATTGGCTTAACATAAATCTACACACTTTGTCTCCATATTTACTTTAGACAAGAGTAATTCTGGGTTAACAATATGGAGATGAGTGGGTAGCCCCATCCCCCAACTGGGAGCCTTGCCTAACCTCTGAATATGGTCTATACAGGTTTTCCCTCCCCTTTCTTGGGCATTTTAGTAAAACTCATCACTGTTGGGTCCCAGGAACCTCTTGCTTTCCTGACATTCTGGGACTTGCTGATGGCTACCCCCAGTTTCCCATTCCCCATTCCTACACACCTCTGTTAAAATTTCTGACCCTCTGTATATCATTGTAGTCTCCTCCCATACCTGATCCTGCCCGCTATTGCTTCCTCTCTCTCCTTTTTACCTCCCAAGTCGCTCCCATCCTCTAACTCCCATCAGTATTTTGTTCCCCCTTCTAAGAAGGACTGAAACATCCACATTTTGGTCTTCCTTCTTCTTGAGCTTCATATGGTCTGGGAATTTTTTCTTGGGTATTCTGCACTTTTGGGCTAATATCTGCTTCTCAGTGACTGCATACCATGTTGTTCTTTTGTGGTTGGGTTATCTCACTCAGGATGATATTTTCTAGTTCTAACCATTTGCCTAAGAATTTCATGAAGTTATTGTTTTTAATAGCTGAGTAGTATTCTATTGTGTAAATGTCCCACATTTTTTGTATCCATCCCTTTGTTGAAGAACATCCAGGTTCTTTCCAGCTTCTATGACAGTGTTTCTCAAAAACCTTTTGGAGGTTGAAACGACCCTTTCACAAGGGTCACATATAAGATAGCCTACAAACCACATATTTACATTGTGGTTCAAAACAGTAGCAAAACTGCAGTTATGAAGTATCGGTGAAAATAAATTTATGGTTGGGGTTCACCACAACATGAGAAACTGTATTAAAGAGCTATAGCATTAGGAAGGTTGAGAACCACTGCTTTATCTGAGCTTAGTTACTGTGCTGGAAACTATCTGCAAGAATGAGATATGCCAATATATACCTCCAATCTCAGCATGTTGGTTGTGGCAAGGCAATTCCGTGGTACATAAAACTACACCCTCCCAGTATATTCAGGTTTCATTTATCAAACCCCAACTAGGTTCCTCTGGGAAATTGGTCAAATACTAATCATGAGGCACTGTGTTCAACTCTTTCAACATGCACAGGCCAATACAAATTGTTGCTTTAAATTTTTGAACTTCAGGATCTACATGTGGGTCTCAATCTGTCTCAGAAACAGTTATGTCAAATCCTGTTTTCACTTCCACTTAGATTAGCAAAATGTGAAAGGAACACAATACAGAACCAAAAAGGGAGGGAGGGATGCAAAGTATTTGTAATCAGGATGACATTGTCTTATAGTTCATATGAATAATATTTAAACCAATGTAAGGCATTCTGCTCGCATATATTATTTGAATTAGCATATCTTTTCCAGCCTTCTTTGCTTCATTAGGTTATTAAGTTACACAATTGAGTAGGTGAATGGACCTTAGAACTCTTAAGTAACTATAATCATTATAAAATGGTAAATTCTGATTGTCTCTTGAAAACTTCCCAACGAAATAAATTATCTTCAATACATGTAAGTATTTACAATCAATAGCAAAAAAAAAAAAAAAAAAAAAACTGGTTTTTTTAAAATTCTAGTTTCTTCTTTTATTCCATTTTATTTTATTTAACTTTTAAATCAATTCAGCATTTGTGTGCACTTTGAGAAAATTTATGGGAAATTATTATCTTCTTCCACCATGGTCCAACTCAAGTTGCCAACCTTGGCTACAGCATTCTTATCCATTGAAACACTCACTAGCCCTAAGGGTTTATAATTAGGAGAACACAGTTTGTTGCTGCCTTTTTTTCTCTTGTTGTGTGTGTGTATGTGTGTGTGTGTGTGTGTGTGTGTGTGTGTGTGTGTGTGTGTGTGTGTGTGTGTGTGTGTGAGAGAGAGAGAGAGAGAGAGAGAGAGAGATCATGGCAATGAACAGGAATCTGTAGATAAAGTCCTTGTTTTGTAAGCATAAATACTGAAATCCAGAACCTTGAAGCCCACATAAATGCCATGCCAGTATGGTAGTCAAGTATGAGATTCTAGCACATGGAAGAGAGACACAGGGGTCCCTGGAACAACTGGACTAGCTGGATTGGCAAAATTTAGAAGTTCTGGTTTTAGCAAGATACCCCTCTCAATAAATAACAGCAGAAAGCAATCAAGAAAGACACCCAATAGGCATCAACATCTTACTTCTCTACATACACACACACACACACACACACACACTGTGTACTCCAACAGGTACATTTGCACAAATGCAAAAACACATACACAGGGCCCACCAAACACACTAAATGCAAAATAAGAGCTGCAGAATAGTATTAAGTTGATCTAGACATAATATTCTTGAGATGTTCACCCAAGTTCCCCCTGTTCATGAAACCAAAATCGGGCATTATGTTGTAAAGCACAAGTAATTTAGCTGGAGGTCGGAGCAATGGCTCGATATATGGATGATCTGTTTAGTATTACTGGGAAAGCAATTGGTGTCTTAAAGAACTAGAGGAGACTCTGACATATATTTAATTTCTCTAACCTCTAAAATTGATTCTTTGTATGTGAAGCAAATACTTCTGCTATATACTCCAGAGACTATGCCGTGGGTATTTCTTAGCATGTAGGAATGTATATGTCTAATTACCTGAAAAATGTCTGCCAGAAACCTGAGGAAAGCTTATCCTTGTTCTGTTATTGTTTAGTATATAGTGGTTATTCAAAACTTAGTTCTTAAAAAAGCTTTTCACACATAATGCGAATTTTTTCATCACCTGCTAAATGAGCTACTCTACCAAGGAATAAGTAAGAGTAACTGCCTGACTTAGCATGTTTTAAGAAAACCAGCCCAAAGCAAAGCAAGAACACCCATGACAACATCTATTTTCATATTTTGTTATGGTTTTCAGGTAGTTTTTCCAAGTATTCAATACTCCCTACATTGTACAGTACCTACTGCTGTTGAAGATCTAAAGGTATACCTAGCTTCTCTTCATGTGTTGCCTTTGCATCAGATTATTATTATTATTATTATTATTATTATTATTATTATTATTATTTATAATTATTACTAACTTTGCATCCTGCTCATTGACCCCCTCCCATTTAGCCCCTTCCACAATCTATCAACTTTCCCTTCTCCTCTAAACAGGTGAGCAGTCCCCCATCCTGGTCGATTAAGTCTCTATGAGGTAGGTCCATCGTCTCCCACTGAGGCCTAACAACTCAGTCGAATAAAAGAACATATCCTACATACAGGTGACAGCTTTTGGAATAGCCCCCACTGCAGTTGTTTGGGACCCACATGAAGACCAAGCTGCACATTTGCAAGAAGGCCTAGCTCCAGCCCATGTATGTTCTTTAGGTTGTGGTTCCATCTCTCTGAGCTCCATTGTACACTTTGGTTGATTCTGCTGGTCTTCCCTGTGGAGTTCCTATTCCATTAGGGGCCTCAGTCCTTTCTCCTATTCTTCTATGTGAGTCCCCAAACTCCATCCACTGTAAGTGCATCTGTGTCAACTACTGGGTAGATCCTCTCAGAGGACAACCATGTCAGACTCCTATCTGCAAGCATAACAGAGTATCATTAATTCATTAATAATGCCAGAAATTGGTACTTGCCTGTGGGATGGGTTTCAAGTTAGGCCAGTTATTGGTTGGCCATTCCCTTGGTCTCTGCTCCATCCTTTGTACCTGCATTTCTTGAGAACAGAATTAAATTTGTGGTCAAAAGTTTTGTGGGTGGGTTGCTGTCTCTATCTTTTCATTTGGGTTCCTGCCTTCTATCTTATACTGGTCAGAATGGCTATGATCAAAATGTCAAGTACATGCTAGTAAGGATATGGAGCAAAAGAATCACTCCTCCATTGAAGGTGGGAGTGAAAACTCGTACAGCTACTTTGGAAATCAACTTGGTGATTGCCCAGCTATGCCACTTCTGGGCATATACCCAAAATATGTTCCAATGTCCCACAAAGACACTTGTTCACTATGTTTATAGCAGCTTTATTTGTTATAGCCAGAAACTGGAAACAACCTAGATATCCCTCAATTGGAGAATGGATAAAGAAACTGTACATCTACACATTCGAATACTTACTATTCAGCTATTGAAAGCAAAGACATCATGAATTTTGCAGGCAAATGGATGGATCTTGAGAATATCATCCTGTGACGAGGTATATTAGTGCCAAAAGGGTGCACATGGTATATACTCACTTATAAGTTAATTTAGCCATAAAAGAATACCCATGTGCTACACTCCACAGACAAAAAGAAGTTAAACAAGAAGGAAAACTTATATGAGGATTCTTGAATCTCACTTAGAAGAGGAAATAAAATAGTCATAAGTGGCAGATGGAGGGAACTGGGTTGGGGGGGGAGAATACAGGGTTAGTAACAGGTGTGGGGAAGACCAGGATAAATGGATAGATGGCCATGAAAATGAATGGAAATCTGCACCTGATGGGTGTGGAGTGGGGGTGAAGGGAGCAGCATCACCAGGAAAAGACAGAGACCCGGTGTAAGGAAGGTGCCCAAGAATCAGTGGGGAAGGGGTGTGACTCATAGCATTAAGATATGGAGTCTAGAGTTTTCTTTGTTTTGTTATCTTAGGTAAACTGGAGGGCAGTGGTGTGGCCTTTCGATATTATACTCCACCATGGTGGTGTGTGTGCCTGGGGTGGTGGTGAGGTTTGGAGGTTTCAAAAAAGCTTTCTGTTGTTTTGTCCTTTTTTTTTTTTTTTTTTTTTTTTTTTTTTTTTTTTTTTTTTTTAGCTTTATATGGTCTGTGAGTTGCTTCCTGCGTGTTCAGTGCTTTCTGGGGTTACTATCCAATTATCAGTGACTGCATATTATGTCTGTTCTTTTGTGTCTTGGTTACCTCACTCAGGATGATATTCTCTAGATGCACCCATTTTCCTAGGAATTTCATAAAGTCATTGTTTCTGATGGCTGAGTAGTACTCCATTGTGTAAATATACCACAATTTCTGTATCGATTCATCTCCTAAGGACATCTGGGTTCTTTCCAGCTTCTGGCTATTATAAATAGGGGTGCTACGAACATTGTGATGCATGTGTCTTTGTTGTATGTTGGAGCATCTTTGGGGTATATGCCCAGAAGTTGAATAACTGGGTCTTCAGGTAGTACTATGTCCAATTTTCTGAGGTACAGCCAGACTGATTTCCAGAGTGGTTGTACCAGCTTACAACACCACCAGTTAAATAAAGTTGTAAGAAAAAAAAAGCTTTCAGTTTTGTTCTATTCATTTTCCTTTTCTATTACATAAAATCTTTTGGAGAGTCAATTTTTTAAAAAGACAGTAATATAGCAGTTCCTGGCTAGAACAGAAATGGTCATTTGCAGAGCTCAGTACTGTCTGGCAAAGAGGACCTGCTGTGTGATGGTGGAGACATTGAAAACACAAAATAGAAGTTCAGTGGCCCATGGGGAATGATAATGACCATTCAGTGTGTACCCATAGCTTCCAACCATGTCCCATTTATTTTATCTGAAATCAGTTGTGCAAGAAGTCAGGAGGAGGAATCAAAGAGCAGCTAACAACCTGGAGCTCAGAACGTCACCTTTCTTCCATCTCACAGCCACTCCTGAGGGTTTGCACTCTCTTTCAGGGTTTGAAAGCTTAGAGGCTCCACTCAGACTGCCAGAGCTTAAGACACCATCTGCCGGTGCTTCTACTCAAGGGGCCTCAGGCTGCTTATACAGAAATATCAGCCTAACAAAGTCAATGAACAATGTCTCTGTATCAGGTTTCTTTTTCTGCTCTCTGTACAAAATGAAGCAAGCACGGGAGGAAGGCTCTGTCCATTTGCTTCTCTGTCAACTGTAGATGTTTCTCAGGATGGCCATATGTTAAAGATGCGGGGACAGCTGAAAGCAGCTTAAGTTTGTTAGTCATGGTGATAGAACACCCACAGAAAACTTTTATTCTTTTATTTGCGGTTGTTACAAGTGTATAATGAGCAAGTTTGTAGAGATTAGAGGATGCATTCTGGATTTTATGCTCTCCTGACTTTACGTGGTTTCTGGGGACCGAGGTTGACTTGCAAGTTTGATGAGCTGTCTCACTGTTCCTGAAAGATGCATTTTAAAGGTGGAGGGACTTGATTTAACTTGAAGTCCACCGTTGTCTGTCTACATTGTTTCTAGAAGTATGATGAGGCAGAAGATGGTGTCAGAAGAACATGGAAACAAAACTTCCCACCTCCAGATGTTGAGGAAGCAGGAAGAGGTGGTGCAAAGTACCCTTACATGGAAAGACCTCTAGCAAACCACTTCTTCCAACCAGGACCCTACCCATCGATGAAGTGCCACTCACTGCATCTTAGCACCACTAGTGAGAACCGCACCTTCAATACATGAGCCTTTTGGAGTATGCCTGCATAAGCAAACCATAAACTGCAGATACAGCCCAATTGTATACCACTCTATAGTGACTGTGTCAGTCAAGACCATATGACTGACAGGGAGCCAGACACTGAGGTTTGAATTTTGATCTTTCCTAGTCTAGCCATGTGGTCCATGAGACTCCATCACGATGCAGGCCCCCATCGGTGAAGGGTTGGCAAATATGGAGAAGCTGGAAGAGTTATGGAACATGCTATTAGAGCAGATGGTTCATCTTTTTAAACCTGCAAAAAAATGTACGTGAATATAAGACGTGAGCACTGTCAATAAGGACAATTGTTTTTATGTTACTGACAATATAATCAGGAACCGTAGTGAGTGCCACTCCTCAATTGCTGACTTTGTGGTTTCTGCCCAGGATGCAATTTCAAATTTGATTCTAGCAATGGGCTAAGAATTAGATGCTCATAGCCGACGACAATGCTTCCGTCTTGCCCCTCAGCTGGTCTCTTGCTGGCACCTGCAAGTATTGAGACTTCATGCTGAAGCCTGTACTGGTTTGTTTTTACACAGTTTCTTGTCAGTGAATAAACTGCTTTGTTCCTTTCATTTTTCCACATCATGGTCTGGTGCTATAATGGGCCTCCCACAGTTCCAGGCAGCACTGGTTCTTGAGGGAATGATTTGGGTAGCATTATTGATTGCAGCTCTCATGGGAGGGACAGGAATTTACACACTGCTTCTTGTGTGGCTGGGAACTGGCCGCACATTGACAAAGCCTTTTGTGGCATCCTCAGTTTTAACAAGAGATCCAGCAACAGAGCTGGCTGCATTGAAATGCGGGTATCCTTACCTCGAATCACATTCTAACCCTGGGTCACACTGGGGTCAGTGACAGGTCAGCGAAGACATGGTTAGGAACACACTAAATGGGTGATTCTGAAATTGAGGCTGCTCCACAGTCTTTACAGGTTCTAACCTTGACTCGACCTTCTGTAAGCATCACGCTGCTGCTGTTCACTGCACTGGGCTCTCTCAGTCAGGAATGCTCACAGTGCATTGAGTTCTGCCCTGTACACAGACAACCACGACAAAACACTACAGACCGACTGTCATAAAAACAGGAATTGGTTTCTCATAGTTCTGGAAGTCAGAAATGAAAGTGCTGGTCAATTTGATTCTTTTTAAGAACTTTGTTGCCTGTCTTCAGATGGTTGACTTTATGGTCAGGGTGGGAGGTGGACCTAGTCTCATCAAGAGGATGCCACAATCATGATTCCACCTAAGTTCTATTAAAAGGCTCAAGCCTCCTACCCCCCCCCCAAACAAAAGTCATACTGGGAATAGGGCTTTGCATGCGATTAGGAATGAAGAAACATAACATTTTATTCATCTATATATGGTAGCATTGTGCTTGTTTTTTAGCATAATATCAGACTTAGGCACGTGAACTTAGGCAGAACTGTAGGTTGAACGCAACTACTGCACAAGCACAATTTAGTTCAGAAAATAGGAATTAAAACCCTGGAGAGAGGGAGTATTACATGTTGACATGAGCCTGTAATCCAGCACTTGGGAGGCAAAAGCATGGGAAATTGAGTTTGAGAGTAACCCTGACAGATAATCTCAAAACAGAAACTTTTTAGAAAAAAAAAAAAAAAACTAGTCTTTATAATGGTTACAAAAACATCCAGATTCTACTAAAATGTTTCCTTAGGTCAGACAGCACGGTGTGCACCATACATGAGCAACATGACAGAGACACTGATCAGAAGAGCTGTGGAGCCATGTTACTTAGCCTGTATGTGCTAGTGGAGCATTCTCTGTGCTAGACTTGGGATGCACTGAGTCTTACACCTGGGTGGGCATAAGAGAAAACCACTCTCAGGAAAGAGACAGAGAGAGAGAGAGAGAGAGAGAGAGAGAGAGAAAGAGAGAGAGAGAGAGAGAGAGAGAGAGAGAGAGAGAGAGAATTCTATTCGCCTAACCTTAATATTCCTGATCTCAAACAACACAGCCTCTTATTCCAAAAACATATCTTTAAATTATTTCTTCTTCTTTTCAATTTACCAAGTCCTTATCTCTCCCTTTCTGTCAATCTCTGACATCTCTTTAGTCATCAAACATTTATTATGCATGCCTTCCATCCATAAGAAAGATTGAAAAGGTTGAATCCATATCTGTTTTCCGTCTGCGTGTGCTCTTCCAAACACCCAGAAGCAGTCATTGTAGTTTCAGTTTTATTTTGGAACCCATCCTGATTCTTATCCAAACCACAATTTAAGTTGAAAATGTATTTAGCACTCTGGAGCTAGCAAATGCCACGGCTTATCAAAACAGCATGATGTCAAGTGTTGGTTTTGATGCTGATAAGACCACCATAAGGTAGAAAATAGGAAAGAAAAAGAAAAGTAAACAAAGATGCTATGAGTTATGAGATCTGATGTCCTCTGATGCTCTTTGGGACACCTCCCAAGAGTATGCCTACAAGAAGCTTTTGGGCAGGCCTGAAGGGAAACAGAATCCAAATGCCAGGGTAAAATATCAGAGTTCTCAGAACCTTGGCCAACACACTCGGGCTATAATTGTTGACATTAAAGCTATTCTTCTTATTCCCACCTCTGTGTGTGTATGTGTGTGTGTGTGTGTGAGAGAGAGAGAGAGAGAGAGAGAGAGAGAGAGAGAGAGAAACTGTCAAAGACCTCAAGTGTGAGACCTCACTTCCACCTTCTTAAAGACATGTTTTCTTGCCCACTACTGCATATGCCAAGCTAGATGGCATGCAAGCTTTCCGCTATTCTCTCTCTTCCTCCCAATTTACTTTAGGAGTACTAGTATCACAGACACAGGCTACTGTATCCAGCTTTAAGTCTGTCCTGAGAATTCTAATTATAACTGAAGTCCTCACACTTGTATAGCGAGTACTTAGTCACTTAAGCACTCTCTATTCCCTGTGCACTCTACCTAAGGTATTCATCTATCACAAGCTCTCACAAGTGAACTCTCCTGGAGAGCCGGAGATCTGTAGACCATCACGGTCTCACTACCCCAGACCCTGCTTCTTCAGGTGGCAAGGAATTCAGCGCCATATTTTTGTGCTCGCTGATGCATGCATGATACAGGTCATGTGTCATGGCTCAGTAGATCAGCATACCCCTCTTTCAATTATACCTATAGGAACATATCTTCAAAATTCAGTCAGCATAATCTCCTAGAATAGAGCTGCTCACAAAGATAAAGCCAACATCATGATGACAGCCACAAATGGGATTGATTCTCATATGACCTTCGTTACTATGGTTGCCGGTTCATTCACTGTACATTGAAGGCCATTATTTGAACTGATCTATGTAGCATGAGTTTTACTTCAATGATTTTTTTATGAGAAAGCATTATCCTCCTATTTTTCTCATCTAGAAACAGCATAAAGATTCCTTAAGATCTACTAATATTATGTGCATTATAGGATCTGAAATATAACCAAATATACAAATGGGAAATTTGTAGCTCTACACTAATTCAGTCAGGTTATTCAGTCTGAAATATTATCAATATTTCCAGATCCCTGCATAACTGAGTTGCTTTCATTTCTAGTTCACCAAGGTTTTGAGCAAATTTGAAAAGCTGATTATCTCTAGTCTGAAGTAGAGAAATACTAGAATCTTTCAATGTCGGTATTTTTGTACACATGGGTACCCAGTATCCCCAAACTTATATTGAATAAAGAAAACAGCCACTGGTTCCTCAGGCAATTGTTTTCAGGACTGAATTGCTCTCAATTTTTTACCAAGTGTGTTTCCTGAGCTTCATATAATACCATGCAGTAAGTACACATGGCCGTGCGCACAGCTTTTCCTTTATCATAGAAAGGGGCAAGCAGCACTCATCAACATCACAGTACTGTAGAAATCAGCATCCCTTTCAGAACAGTGATGTGCCCACACCACATCATTTTATCCAGCCGCGGAGACATCAGAAAGATGGACTACTGTCTCCATATGGGTTAGAAAATTTTCTTTCTAATAACCACTGAAAACCCCATTCCTGTAAGCAGTCAATCCTGCTGGTGGAGGAAAATAGATGCATTATCTGAGGTAATAGATAAGTCTCATTAAGAAGATGGAATAGACTAATTCCCAGCATATCTCCATGCGTGGGAAAACGAAACTGTGAAGTGGAGCAGTAACACATCAATTATCCTTTCTGCATGGAATTAGGTGGATCTCGCTGCTATTTTATAGCACATTATGTAATTTTTTTTATAAATAACCATTATATCAGAGTACCTCAGATTGCTACCTTATGAAAAGAGACAGCTAGCGTTACTAGCTTACAAGTCAGACACATTCCTGAAAGCACATAAGGAATCCAAGCATTCTATTTATAATTCACAGTCCTGATTAAGAAATCCTTATTTTCACGTCAAGTGACCGAAGGGTAGAGGTTTAGTAGAGGCTTAGAGCAAACACTGCACACCATATGATTCAATTTTAATGGTGAGTTGTTCTTACCAACTTCAGTGAAGCAAAATATCAGCATTAAAAAATAGGTTTTTTTTTAAGCTCTTGGGTTATATAATAATTTTAAATTGGTTTATTTAAAGTGTTTAATGTGGCAGCCCTATCAGATTATCACATGTGTGATATTTGAGAACAATTTGATTCTTTTAACAGTGTTAAGTATCTCCCACCACCGTTCTTAAAATAAAGTTTAGTATGAGACGCTTTTTATAAGGATGCGATATCCAAAGCATAGAAACTTCATATCATGAGGATTACATCAAAACTTTGGTAGCTAACACAAAGGGTAGAGTTTTGAGTCTTTTATTTTGATATATGGAGTTATTTATTTTGTATTTATATGATATATAAAAAACAAGATGATGACCAAAGAAATGCTGTGCAGGTTATCTGATGGCATTCAGAAAGTACAAGCTGTTTGACTTGTAGGCAACCTACTTTTAAAAGTGAGATTAAATATTAATAAGGAGATGATTATAAATTCTAAAGGTTCTGCATCTAAAATCAGTTTCACCCTAGACATGATTCGGAAAAGGAAGGCAGCCAGACAGCTGTTCCTAGGACAGAGTCTCCTGATGAAAGAGACAACTAAGGTTTCAGCATTTCAGTACCAAGTTCTCACAATCCTTGGGAAACAAAATGGCAGAACAACCACAACACAATACTCAACCACAGAACAGCCACAACCGAGTGCCTCACACCATTAAAATTTATCCACACAGTTTGCAGTCTGGAAAGTTCACTATCTGCATGCCAGTAGGACAGGCATCATTGTGATGTCTCTGTTCTCTGCTTACAGGGAGGTACCACCTTGTTCTGTGTAGCGATGGACTTTCTGTGTGGGAAAATGCACTGACTTTCTGGTGTATTTTCCTAGAAGGCAGGAATACCTCCAGGATATGGGAATACTCTTCTCACCTTATTTAACCTTTATTACAAGCCCTGCTTCCAGATTCTACTTCCTCATTTATCAGTGGAAATTAGGAACTCCACTCAGGATTTTTAGATGAACATAATAAACATTTGGCCCATAACACTACTGAAGCAAAAGCCCCAAACCCATGACTTCCAACAGAGTAGGTATGGCCATCTGTCCCAACATGCCAATTATGCATATGAATAATATTTAAAAGCAGAAATAAAACTTCATCAATACATTCCAGGAAGAGGATCAGACTAAAAAGCCCAGTGACCATGAGTTTATCTTTGGGGCACTTACATGATCACTAGGTTTAAATGCAGAAATATTTACATGGGAGACAAGGGGTTTGTGTAATTTAAACAACCCAACTTTAAATGGGGGTTTTCTGGATCACTAAAACAATTTTGGTTCTGCAAGACTGGCCAAAGTGCTTCTTATTTTTCCCCTTACTAGGGAGGGGAGATCTGATCCTAATGACATAATGACTTCATCTCCAGGTACAGCGAGCTGATGTATGCATTGTCTCTCCTAAGTGGTTCCCCCTTGCTTAAGGGTAATTTCAGTTAGCTATATTAAAGATATTTATTGATTGATCAGCCCTGCTGTGCCTGGAATAAAAGGTCACTGAAGTACAAAGTAACTCATAGGAAGTGTTAAACAGGTGAACGAAACCTGTGAGAGCCGAGAGTGAGACCAGAGACCAGAGCCTTTCTCCAACATCATGCCATCAAGTGCCACTGTTTTAACATTTATGACTAATCCTATTTGCAAATATTTTCTGTGCTGATGTAGAAGGTAAGTGTCTGTGTTTGGGGTAAAGAGAACCAAACAGAGAAAACTGAAGTCTCCATCCTACTGGAGTTAACAGTATGGTTGAAATATGAGAGATGTACATCGGGAAACATGAATATCAACTATCGGTCATAATCAGCAGTGCAGAACACAGGCTCCTGACCTTAGGTTCATTCTGGCAAGATCATCCAGAAGTGTGGGCTTCAGTAGTAAGTGGACAGTGCTCAGGGGCATCTTTTTCAGAAAGGCCAAATGCATCCCAAGAGATGGCTTTGGTGGTGGGATGGGAAAGAATATTCCTGTCAATTCCTTGTTTCCTAAGGCACAGTATATGCCCAGAGGTGAAAATACAAAATTAACAGTGAATGGCACTGCCTCAAAGGAAGTTAGCATCTAAAGGCAGAATGGCACAGCCAATGCGCTCAGGAGCCTTTCTAACGTCCTTTAAAAAAGTCACAAGGCTTGCTTCTCTAACATTAGCCCGGTCCTCCCCTGGTCCATGCTCATCACAGAAAGCTCTCCCTCTCCAGTGTGTCCGTGCCTTCTCCCTTCGGGGTTTTTTTACACTGGTTCCTTGATTCAAATTCTCCCCTTTCCTACCCACATGCCTCTGCTTCGCCTACTCCTTCCTAACTTCTCATCCTAACCGATCCTTTCCCCAGGCTGCTCATCCCTCCACACAGTCGGGTGACCTCTTCCCCAGTACGTCTCACTGTGCCAGCCCTTTCTGAGCCCATAATCTCACTGCAGTGAAATTACACAGTGGCATAATTGCAGGTTAATGTCCAAGAAAGAATTTCTGTTCTGCTTTCTTATTTTTCCCCATTTATAGAAGCATCGTTTGCATATTCAGAATCATGATAGGAAGATAAGGTAGGGACTCTTTCAAATGTCTGAAATGAGAAGTGTTACCAAAGGTCTCCTTGAAAACAGTTTATATTGCTGCCTTAACTCTTTCAAAAAACCCAAGCCTCTTTCTATCCCCGTGATAACAGTGCTAAAATGAAATACACATTATTCAAAAATCTCAGGTATAAATTTTGAAGGGTCCGAAGTTGTACTGTTACTGATGTTCGGGAAGCTAACTCAGACTTTAATCAAGGACAGAGTTAACACAAACAGACTTCCAGATGGTTTTCTTATCCAACGTACCTCAGCAGAGAACCTCTAACTTAGAAGATGGCACTTGTTTCATAAAACAAGTTTCCAGTCATCAAACCATCTTCTCCAGCTTCTCTCCAAATAATGGATTCCTTCTATGGACTGCCAAACCACATTTTGAAAGTTTAGAGTTGATGCTCATGTACGGGAAAGTGCTTGTACCTTCAAGATGTCTTCCTCCATCACCTTCTCCTACGAGCCCTGCCCCTATATGTACCGAAGTCCTTCGCACATACACAGCACACCTTTCAGGTTGCACTTACTTTAAAGCATATAGGTCAAACTAAAGAATAGGAAAATGATTATAAAATATTCACATAATAAATTTGGCTTCAGCACATGTTTTTCACATACATGCATTTGAAAGGGATGCGTGGTGATTTGGCATAGCCGACAGAGAGTCCCTGAGCAGGGATGATCACTGCCAGTTTCTCACTGCAGAATAAAAGGAATTTCCCCTTTACCCTACAACCCAAATACCACACTGTGCTTAAGGATGTGGCTGACATTTTTAAAGATCACCAAAAGTGTTCTCTTCCCAAATGCAATTATGTCCTCAATCTCAGTGGGAGCCTTTGTCTGGGTCTTCTTGGCTCTCTAGCATCTCTCTTTCTAGCTTTTCATTATCCTGATTATCTATTCATTTGCCACCCAGCACTCATTTTATGAAAGATCATGTCTGCCATTTCTGTAATGAGTGCTTGACTTTTACTGCCAACATAAACACATAAAATACATAATAATTAAAGTTCAGTAGTCATCAATGTCTTGAGGTCTGTCATGTTACAAATTTGATTTTTCAAGGATTCTTGGAACATTGCTGCTTTTGCCTCTTTAGTTACTTATGGCAAGACCTCTGGGTACAGGAGATGTCTGGAAAGTACCACCATGAATGGGTACTGTGTATTTTGAAGTTAATACTCACCCTCAATCAGACAAAATATCCACAATGTATGGTGGTTCTCAGAGAGAACAAAACTCTTCTCAGTAGCAAAATGCAGCACTTTCTCTAAGTAATAACATCAGATAATTAAATAATATAGGTTTTGGATATTTAAGTGCTATTTAACATGCAGCATATTTTTACGAATGGTTATGTGCATGCTAGGAGAGGGAAGTCACTGAGATAAATGTGGGTACCATAAATGCTACTGTGTTTTCATCTTTAAATGAGGATTGAGAGAGGGTGTGCTAATTTTGTATTTGAACATACTAAGAAAGAAGTTCATTGTATATAAATGATGGCAGTGTAGTCCCTTACATGGCTTAGAACGTCACACTAAGTTGATTTACATTAGATAAGGACATTGTTTCAGAGCTCCTCTTCCTTGGACACACTTCTGTGTTTTGATAACATTTTCAAAGTTTGCTAAGTGCCTCATGATAATGAATTCCTCTGATGTTCACTCTAATCACTAAAGAGATTAATGAACTCATGCGATATTCATGCGGTTCTCTGGGGACATCGGGATGTGTTACTAGAAGCCTAAGGTTTGGAAATGGAAGCAGTGGGCTGTGTGTTAGGTAAGGATGCCAGCAAAGAAAGTCTCAGTTAATGAAGAAGCAGGAAATAAAGAAACAGGTTCTACTGACAAGTTTCTCTTTCTGAATAATGAAGGTCTTAAAGATGTCCTCAAACCAAGCCAAGCAATCAGAGGACCTAAATCACTTAGCAATCTTGGGCTTGAGAAACTTTCTTCATTCTGAGCCTCAGTCTCCTTAGCTGTAAAATGAGACACAGCAACATCACCATTGTCACTAATAAGAAGAAAGGTGGGGAACAATCTGACAATCAGAACAGTCAATAGATTTCATGCCTCACACAGCAACATTAAGAAGCATAACAAACTACTGCTCAGACTTAAACCCACAGTGACATTGGACCTGAAGAAGGAGGATCATAACACATTCAAAGCAAATGAGGACTTAGACATAACCCTGCCTAAAGATGATGGTAATGATGATGATAATCATAATCATGATCATCATCAGGGGAAGAGCAGTGGTTCAATGATTAAGAGCAAGCACTGCTCTTCTATGTCGTAACACCTTTGTTGACTGACTGACCCTTTCACAGGGGTCACCTAAGACCATCAAAAAATATAGACATTTATGTTATGATTCACTAAAGCAGCAAAATTAAAGTTATGAAGTAGCAACAAAAATTAATTTATGGTTCGGATTCACCACAACATAAAAAACTGTACTAAAGGCTCACGCCATTAGGGAAGCTGGGAACTACTCCCTAGAGAGTCTGAGTTCAGTTCCCAAAACTCACAGGACTTGGCTCATGACTACCTGTCACATTATCTTAAGAGGCTCTGAAAGCCTCTTCTGAAATCAGCATGCACTCATATTCACATGGATATACACACACAAATAATAATAATAATGATTATGATGATGATATGCCTTATTTAAAGTTCAAATAAAGTATAATAGGTCAAAACAATTTTTTAATACATTTTGCAGTGTTTTACTTGTAGTGTATTACTTTGGCAATAGATATTCTGGAGAAAGTTTGTATCCACATGAAAACGAAGCCCTTAGGAAGAGATTAGTAGACATGGGAGGGCTTGAATGCTAGTCTCTGAATAAGGAAGCCAGAATTGACTAAGATTTTATCGAATTACATTTTTCTAATCTGAAAGGGAAGTACTACGTTTGAAGCAACACCAGAGAAATCTGACACAGGACCACGCCCCCAGCCCTAATTGAGGCTATAACTGATAGCTTCCTGAGGAGCCATTTCAGATGTAGGGCAAGATGGAAGCATGCCAGCTTCAGTGTATGGAGTAATTGTTGACTTCTAAGTCGTGCATACAACGCCCCTGGTTTTAAACTATGTTCACGTCGATTGTTAGGAAGGACACTACCTCTTTGTCGTGGTGAATTCTTCCTCATGCTGTGTAAGCCATAATCGTTCCCTCAGGATCTCAGTTGCAGGAAAATGTCTACTCACACTCCTTTGACCTCGAGCTAAAGCTGCCACTAGAAAATGACTCTGCAGACTCCATTCCAGACAAAGAGACCAACCAAAGCAAAGCAAACTGACCCCATGGGAGGGACTACACTGCCATCCTTTCTTTATAGTGAATTTTGTCATTAGTATGTTCGAATACAAAATTAGCACACACTCTCTTGGTCCTCGCTTAAAGATGCAAACGCAGTACCATTGATGTTTTAATGTAATAGCAATTGATACGTGGTACACGTGTCCGAAATAGTGATGAGATCACAAACTGTCTATAATAGACCTATACTTTCTCAGATGCAACCTTTGGTCTGAAAAACACAGTGGAATGAGCCTTGTTAACTCCAGGGAGTTATTGCCTCTGAGACTCACAAGCCACACCAGCAGCAGAACAGATCAGACTTCTAGGCTTTTTTTTTTTTTTTTTTTAAATAAAGCACATGCATTTACAGGACTGTTAGTATGACAGAAGCTGTATGTCCTACGAAGTCTGAAATGTTGGTGATATGTTCTAGATGATACAGACTAAGTCATCTGGAAGACAGGAGAAGCTGTTCACCATTCTGGTCTTAGGCAGCCTTGGTGGACTGAGGCAACAGGCTGCAAGTTAAGTGCTCTTCCAAAAACCAGTCCAAACAGAAAGGCGTTTCTAAGGGCTCTGGCTTTCCTGAGGTCTTCGATAACGATAACGGCAGTACGCATTTGTTTCAGCTAATGTTACTCCCCAGACACTAAGAAGCCTGCCATAAGAGGAATGATTGATGGCTCCTGGTCTCACAGGAAGTTGATGAGATTGGCTGGAACAACTCTGATCTAAAATTCTGGCTTCAACGATCTATTTATGGAGCCACAATATTCACCCTGCTTAGATCTTAACCTTTGAGAAATACTTTTGCTTCCAAAAACAAAGAGTTTGCCTGTGTTTTCCAGAACAAGGAGGACAATGACTGAACATAAACCAATTGAACCGTTTTTTCTTCCTCAAAAGTGTCTGCATACCATTAGCCCTTTTGACAAAGTCACAGAGAAAAGTTGTCATAGAGACTCATAAAATGAGCTTAATACTGAGGGAATTCTACCTTCACCAGGCTTGATGTGCCAAGAAAATCTTTATTTAAAATATTGTAGAATTTTTTCTCAGAGATTACCAACATTAAGCATCACTGGGTCTCTTAAATGTCTTTTTAACTGTGTAAAACTCATAAATATGTAGAGGTATTTTTTTTTACATATTTAAAATGGTACATGTCATCATTACCCTTTCTTTGTTCCAAGTTGCCTCAGTCCTTCCAAATTGAAGAAATATCTGGTACACGTTGTATCATAGAGTTTCTATCGTTACAAAGTTGAAATTCTTTTCCACGAACATGAGCTGAGAAGCTTGAAGTCTGCAGGCACAAGAAAAATAGCCAGAGAAGAGGAAACTAAACCTGCCCAGCAGTTTCTAGCAGTTGGGAGAAGGCGGGACATGGGCCAGGATGGGCATCTGTTTGAAAAACACATCTAGGACAGAGGGAGGCCCCGCCATCTTTTAAGGGTTCTGAAGAGTGTCTCATGGGCCCCACAATGGCATAGAAGGCCTCTAATGAGAGGAGAGCCATCAAAACCTCAGTCTTCCTTCCCAGGTCTCCCTTCCTCCCCTTTCTCCCTGGGAAGTGTAGGAGAGGGCTCATACATCTGTTTCTGGATCCTCTGCAGCGAGGGAAAAGGTGACATCAGGATTCTGTCTGAAGACTGGTCAGAGGCTAGATGAAGACACAGAGGGTTCTTTCCTTAGAAAGTTCAGAATCCAGGAGTCCCCACTGTACTGATTTGAATAACCACAGTCTCCATATAGGCTTATATGCTGGAATACTTGATCCTCTGAGGGGGAACTCTTTGGGAAAGATTAAGAGACCATTTTTTGGAAAAGGTGTGTCACTGGGAAATGGCTTTGAGGCTTCAGAAGCTCATACCATCACCAATTAGCTCTTCCTCTACCTTCTGCTTGAGGGTCACCATGTGGATGTGAGCTCTCAGCTACTATTCCGAGACGGCCTGTCTGTCAGATGCACCCCACCATGATGCTCATGTATAATAACTTTCTGGAACTTTAGCTCCAAATAGATGCTTTCTTCTATATGTTGCTATGGTGACCTTTCACGGCCTTTACAGACTTTAGTCTCAGTCATGTCTAAGGATTTGACCTACCCCATCACACCTCAGAAACAACGAAGAAAATCCAAAGCCAGGAAGGAGACTAGCAGTTTCATTACCCAAAGCTATCACAGTGCCGACCTCCACAAATCCAGATGCCACCTTGAAAACGACACAAGGAAAGAAGAGACCTAGGATTTGTGGTCCACTCCCTTAGAATGAATGTAAATCTAAAGATGTTTTATGTTATTAGTGCCAACAAAATTTTAGAATACATTCAGCTAACTTTAGTTTTATCCCCCTTCGCAGAGACCACAGTCCTCAGGAGAAGGATGAACTAAGCTATGCAAAAGCTATGTTTTCTTTGGAGACCCAAAGTAATATATGAACAAGTTTATAGCCACACTGCGATGGGATTGTTTTGTTTTAGGGGAAGCATGCAGATGGCCATTTCGCTAAGATTCTTAACAAATCCGTGTGTGTGTGTGTGTGTGTGTGTGTGTGTGTGTGTGTGTGTGTGTGCGTGTGCGTGTGTGTGTGTGTGTGTGTGTGTGTGTGTGTGTGTGAATTGATGTATGTATGGAGAGAAATGTGTTGGATAGACCTGCACTCCAGGCAGTTTGAGTCAGGCATCAATGAAAGGAGAGATCCTTGGTCCTATGAAGGCTCAGGTTCAATATGCCAGTGTAAAGGAATGCCAGGGTGAGGAGATGGGAGGAAGTGGGTGAGGGAACACTCTCATAGAGGCGGGGAAAGGGGGGGGAGATGAAATGGGGGAATTCCAGAGGGGAACCAGGAAAGGGGATAACATTTGAAATATAAGTAAAGAAAATATCCAATAAAAAGAAAAGTAAATCATTGAATCAGGAAGACAATGAGACCGTGGGGAATAGAGAAAATGTGTGGCCTTCCCACTCCGAGTTGGTATCCCTCCACTGTGGAATAAGGTGGGGTGGGGGAGGGTGAGTGTCTCTCATCCTTTCCAGTACCATAGCTTATATCTCTAGAAAGTGGAAAAATCCCATTACCAAAGTCCCAGGAACAACTACAACTATGGCGTGAGGAAAAAACCTCTTCCATTCAGTTTAATTATTATTATTTTTTATTGTCTGTGGACTCTCCCTTAGGAGTGACTTAGCAGCAAAGTGACATTTTTCCCCCACTGGATAACCAGAGAAATTGTATCAAGGATCCTCAGAAATTTAGCAAAAAGGGTCATGATTCCTATGAAACTTACATGGCCCATATCCTGCTATTCTCAGAACAGACTCTATGTCACCTCTGCAGAGCGAGAGTCACACACCTCCCCTCCTCCACCACCCCATAACCTCTCTTCTTACAAATAAATTAATTTGGAAATCAATTCCTAGAGTAGATGTTCAAGGTGGTAAGTGATCAATGGGTTAGATAAGCCCCACACAGAAATGAAGCTATTATCTTCAAAGTGAGCAAACCACCTTCTCAGAGGCCTGCCTGGCCTCCCGGACTGCTTTTATTTGAATATGAAAGAAGGACCATTTGCTTCCCTGCCTTCTCCTGGAACTGGAATGGGTTTCAAACTGAACCTTCCGGTTCCTCTTTCCTGCTCAGTGAGTGTGCAAGTATTTGAACACTAGGAAAAGGAAGAAAATGCAATGTTCTTAGGAGTGAATCACAGTATTCTTTTTCGTTTTGTTTTTTTCTTTCCTTGCATCCTAAAGTCGAAATTTCTTTTATTCAATTTCTAGCAATTCAAAACAAGGGAAAAATGCAGTAATAATAATAATAGCATTTTTTTAATTACTTTTATTTCTTTACAGTCCAGTCGCTGCCTTCGTCCTGGTCCCTTCTCCCACGGTTCCTCATCCCATTACTCCTTCCATCTGTCTCCAAAAGATTGTGCTCCCCCATTTCCACCACCACTCCGCACCCCCATCCCTGCCAGGCCCCAAGTCTCCAGGGAGGTTCCGCACTCCCACTGAGGCCTGACCAGGCAGTCCTCTGCAATTTATGTGTCTGGGGCCTCTGACCACCTCCTGTATGCTGCCTAGTTGGTGGTTCAGTGTCTGAGTGATCTCAGGGGTCTGGGTTAGTTAAGACTGCTGGTCTTCCTTTGGGGTGGCCCTTCTCCTCAGCTTCTTCCAGTCTTTCCCTAATTCAACCACAAGAGTCCCCAACTTCAGTCCAATGGTTGAGTGTAAGTATCTGCTTCTGTCTCAGTCAGTTGCTTGCAGGGCCTCTCAGAGGACAGCCATGCTAGGCTCCTGTCTGTGAGCACATCATAGCACCAGTAATAGTGTCAGGCCTTGGAGCCTCCCTTGAGATGGATCCCAAGTTGGGCTGTCACTGGACCAGCTTTCCATCAGTCTTGTCTCCATTTTTGTGTCTGTAGTTCTTTCAGACAGGAACACCTCTGGGTCAGAGGTTTTTACTGTGGGACAGCAACCCCATCCCTTCACTTGACGCCTTTCTACTGGAGGACATTTCATCTAAGGTCCTGAGAGTCACCTTCCAGGTCTGTTACTGTCTAGAGAACCCCGCCCCTCAGGGCTGCATATTTCTATTCACTCTGCTTGCCCTCGGGGCTTCTCTCCTGCCTCCCCACCCCCTACTTGATCTGTTCCCCTCCCCACTTTTCCTCTCCCACCCAGATCCCTCCCTCCCATGGTTATTTTCTAAGAGTATTCTTGATGAAGAGGAATATGCCAGAATCGGTCCGAATGAACAACAGACCGGCTCTCATGGATGCACATGTACACTTACGCTACAGAAAGTAAACACACACATACACAGCCACACACACAGAGGCACACACACACACACATGTACAGGAACATATACAGGCACACACACACACACGTGAGCACACACTGACACACACATGGGCACTCTGAGATTGTCATAGCCTAGCTTTCAAGCTCTACTCTCTTCCCACTTCCAAGCAGAGCCAGAGAACTCGAGGTCTTCTTAATTCTCATTACAATGGCCCTCAAAAGAAAATGCGACTGTCATTATCCTGACCTTTAAAATGGCAAGAATTTTTCTCACTGCATTTCATAAAAAGGTTTGAGCCATCTAATCGCTCATCCCAATCTAGTAGCTAATTTTGTAACTAATAGTTTACAGCACAAGTGTCTACTTCCTTTTAATCTCGCCCACAGGAAACTAGGGTGGCAGGGACGCCTGGATCTCTGCGAGCCAATACTGCCACCTTGTGGAACTCCTGAACATAACACAAAACCCTTCCATCTATAAGGCTCAAGATTTTACTACATTCTTGAATTCACACAGACTGACAGACACGCGCACACACACACACACACACACACACACACACTTTTGCTTTATCTAAATGGTGAAACTCTCCTCTAGATGTACTAGAGTTTCACTTACAAAAGAACTGTGAAGATTTACAAGGATTCATTTTGATGGTTTTGAAAAGGAAGAACATTATAGTTTACTGAACTTACTCCAACTGGTCCTTAAATAAACCGTTTTTTAGATGATAAAGGTGTATGATGAGGCCCCAGTGAAACTTCTAGAAGCTTTAAATAGGAAGGTTGTGCAGAGCTCTAACCCTATGTGATGTAACATGTTGAAAGTGTGACTGGTGTGTGACTGGGGTCTTCTATGACTCAGTTTCTCCATATATCCTTGAAGAAAGGGTCTCCCCACAATGCTACAGACACCTGACCTGTGGGGTCATGAGGTCCACCGAATACAGAGGCCTCTGGTGTCTCAGAACTTGAGGGCTGATAGACTGGACAGTGCCCTCTTTCCCTACTCCGCGAACATCTCTTTCCTAGCCACACGAACTCAAAACCCTGCAACCAAAGTCTTCCAATGTACTCATCTAGCTCCGTTAGAATTTAAATGGCTGCAGTATAATTTGTATAGTTCCATACTTGTTTCTAAGTGAAAATATGTCTCAAATATTAGAAAAAAAACAACCATACAGAGGCTGTGTGTGAGCAAACATAAATGAACGAAACAGAGATTTCAGACGCGACCAAGGAAAGCGAGGTGGTTGTAATCCGATCCTCACTGAATGGAAGACTAAAGCTTCCCTGAGTGGAGACAGTAGAGGACCAGCTCTGCCCTGCACCAGGTCACTCTGCCTGAATGTACAGTCATGGTGGGGAATTAATTTTGTGCACAAGGAATGCTTGGCATGAGTCTCTCTTGAAATATTTATTGCATGGATGGATGGATTCATAGAAAATGGAATAAATTATAAAACGGCCTCAGTGAGAAGGAAAAAAGGAGGAGGGTACGAGTGAGGGCAGGGTTGGCGCAGCAAATGTACGCACATTGGATCGATAAATAGCCACCTGCGCAGTAGGGAGAAAGCACGTGGGCTTTGGCGAGAGATGGCAGTAATCGCGGGTCACAGGCAGCTTGTCGGGGAACAGTGAGGTCTGTAGAGGAAACCTCAGCATCCCAGACACTGACTGGAGTGGTGGTGGTGGACATGGCTAGGGCTGAGGTTCTTGGTCTTCCGTGTCCATGTGCCGACAGTCATTAAACTAAAGACCACAGATTTCCTGAAAAGGAAAAATTCGTCTGGACTGAACTCGTGAAGACTTCGTTTTTCCTGTCACTGCCCCCTAAGCGGGACAGCGGGACAACTATTTAAATGGGTCTGTGATCTTTACATAGCTGGAAATCAAACCACATAAGGGACAATATGTAAGCACTTTTCTGCTGCGGGGATAAATGCCATGAGAGAGAGTATTTGGCTCTTGCTTGCAGGGGAATTAGAGTCCATCAGAGCAGGGAAGCAGGCAGCAAGTAGCAGGAACAGCAACAGGAGCAGGAAGCTGAGAGCTCACATCCTTAATCGAAAGCACAAACCAGAGAGAGAGCTGAGGAACTGAATGAGCCTTTAAGGTCCTGAAGTCCATCTCCAGTGATGTACCTTCTCCAGTAAGGCCGCACCTCTTAAACCTTCCTAAGAGACTCTCCTAATAAGGAGTCAAATGTTCAATTCCATGAGCCTACTGGGGGACATTTTCATTCAAAGCACCACAGATGGTGTGTGTCTGGGGAGAGAGTGTTCTGCGTCATCAACATGTCTTCTTATGTAAGCGACCTGAGTTTCCTCCAAGTTCGAAATCCACTGGGGGAATCCTAGGACTGTTCTCCACTTACACTGAGGGCATTGCTGTAACATTCTTTTATATTTCATTATAAACACAGATTTACACATAATTCTTTCTTCGAAGCTAACTGAAGTTTTCCTCCGGGGTCTCTAAAGATGTTCTGACTATTTAGTGCCTTTCGATAAGCAAATTCCTAAAGGGCACTGTGCTGTTTCTATTATGATGCAATGAACCATTAAATGAGCATTATGCCATTAGCAGAAATTCCAGTGTACAATATGGTATTGTTAGCTATAAGCAAATGTACATCAGGTCTCTAGAAATTATTAATCTTTCCTTTGTGTGTGTGTGTGTGTGTGTGTGTGTGTGTGTGTGTGTGTGTGTGTTTGTAGGGTGATGTTTGTGTGCATCCACATGTTTGCACATGAGGCAAAGGCCAACCTTTCCATGACAACTTCTAAATTGTTTCTTTGAGACAAGGTCTCTAGTGTGGTGGCTTGGAACCTGCCAAATTGGGCCAGAGAACCCCAGACAGCCATTTGTCACCACATCCCCGGGTCTAGGATCATAACTTCTACCAGTATGCCCAGCTTTCCTCCATAGGTTCTGGGGATCAAGCTCAGCCCTTGTGCTTGCACATCAAGGACCTTGGTGACCAGGTCACCTCCCCAGCATCTATATTTATTAATCTTACCCAACTGAATCGACAAACTAGCTTCTCAGCAGTAGCCACATTGTTTAAATAAGAATAGTGGGTAGGGCCAGCAAGAATCTCTTTTGTTGTTGTTGTTGTTGGTTTTTTTTTTTTTTTTTTTTTTTTTTTTTTTTTTTTTGGTTTTTTGGGGGTTTTTTTTGTTGTTGTTGTTTTTGTTTTTACAACTTAATTTGAAAAAACAAAGATAAATGTAAAAATTTTAAGCATTTTTTGCATAAAAGTATACAATACATTTTTGTCAGTACTTGTTTTTTTTTTTTTAAAGGTTTGATAGTGTGATTAAGATCTTACTAGTTACAATGAACATAAAGTACATGTAAAACAAGATGTAACCTGGAAATAGTCAAAGTTTTCTTGGTGTGTAAAGATTTTTTTTTTTTTTTTTTTTTACAATGAGCACACAGTACATGTAATACAGGGTGTAACCCGGAATTTGTCAATGTGTTCTTGGTGGGTAAGGATTGAGCAAAACTTTTTTTTGTTGTTGTTTTCTTTTCTTTCCTTTTTTTCTTGACTTCACACAGTCTGTGAGTTATTTCTGGGGCAGTGCGAGCCTCTGGGGTTAGCATCCCAGTATCAGTGACTGCATATTATGTCTGTTCTTTTGTGACTGGGTTATCTCACTCAGGATGATATTCTCTAGATGCAGCCATTTTCTTAAGAATTTGGCTAAGTCATTGTTTCTAATAGCTGAGTAGTATTCCATTGTGTAAATGTACCACAATTTTTGTATCCATTCATCTTCTGAAGGACATCTGGGTTCCTTCCAGCTTCTGGCTATTATAAATAGAGCTGCTATGAACGTTGTGGTGCATGTATCTTTGTTGTGTATTAAAGTATCTCTGGGGTATATGCCCAGAAGTGGAATAGTTGGATCTTCAGGTAGTACTATGTCCAATTTTCTGAGGAATCGCCAGACTGATTTCCAGAGTGGTTGTATCAGTTTACAACCCCACCAACAGTGGAGAAGTGTTCCTCGGCCAGCAAGAATCTTGATGCTGTAATTATATATTTGGATGAGGCTCACCCCAGACAGCAATTGCCACATGTGTATGCTTCTTGGGCTCCTTAAACTGGAGCTCAACATAGTACTGACGGTGGAGAGGGGAAAGGAGGACAGAATTGAAGAAATCTGGGGAGGGCTGAGCTACACAGAACCATACCGCTTTCTTTACTGCAGGTCATGGACACATACCAAGCTGGCCATTGTGTAAGTCCCCAGAAGGGGTACCAGAGTTGATGACCACAGGGCCCTTTCCTCGGGAAGGCCTTGTAGGTGTGTGGGAATCCAGAAGGTACATTCGGTAACAATCTACTACCCTCCAAAATCATTCTCACCGCTGAGCACATCAAGTCACCTCCCTTTTATGGCAACACTCTGAGGGGGTGACCTTTGAAAGGTGGATTGCATGAGAAAAGACAAGCAACTTAGGTAATGTTGTGGAGTGACCCATGCTCTGTAGCCCCGAGGTAGTCACACTATCCTGAGGTGGCTTGTGAACCTTACCACCAGGCCCCCAAGATCTTTCTCTGTCCGTTTGCTATCTGCTGCCCTGTGGGGAAGATTTAGGGAGGGAAGAACAGGGAGTAATTTACTCCTAGACTGGCAAAGCTCCTCCCTCTAAGCTTTGAAAATCACCATCCACAAAGAAGGTATGACCCAGGGACCAAACACCAATATAGGACCACAAACCCAAAATTTAGTCATTTAAAAATTACATGCAAAAGTGATGGCTATGTCTACCTTCTTATCTTGACAAATGTATCTGACAAATATAACTTCACACATACCGTCATGATCTCTAGAATGTTGGGTCCGAGTAACTTATTTGTGTGTAGCTGGGGGATCCTCCCAGACAACACATCGCCAGCATAGCTCCTGGTTTCCTATCTCCTGACTCTAGTACTAGATGCCAGGGAAGAGTGGGCAGCAAGAACTGTGCGCTCTGAAACCCAGTCTACCATCTCTGCGCCCTGCATGCTCTGGGCCGATTCTTCCCAATTGTCACTCTCTATGCTACAGGTGCCCTTGAGGCTGGCTCAAGGGAATCAAGCTGAGTACCTGGGGGGATGCTAAGGGTTGGAGCCAGGAATCTGCAGAACTGCTTTGGCCTTGGGGAGCATGGCTCCTGCAGAAACATCAGCGCATGGCATCCCAGAGTCCTAAGTGGAATTCAGGAGATTGTAGCTGGTTCCTGTGTGTGAGTCACACTTTGAAAAGCTGCCACCTTCACAGCTCTGTTGATCTCAAGGAAGTGTTTCTTGTTGGGGGGTTTTAATCACCTCTGGCCCCTCTGATCAACTGTTTCACTCACCTGCCACAGGAGGTGGGTTACATTGCCTTTGGCATTAAAAGGAAAAGTACGTCAGTTCTGTGAAGCCCTGAAAATAATATATGTTATAAACTTCAAACTTGTCCCCAGGACTTCTCCACACCATGATAAAAAATAGAAGTTTTATTTTAATTGAATTCCTGTGCATATAGCACATACTGGGTCTCACTACACTAGTGTTTGCCTAGAAGCAGCAAAGAACTCTTCATAAAAACACTATGGTCCAGAGTTGCATTCTGGACCCTACTGGAGGAAGTGGCAGATCTGTATTAGTGGTAGACCAAATCAGAACAGCACCTCCCCAAATGAATTTTAAAAGCATATTGCAATAAAGGAGGCAGGGGCCACTAGAGTTCCCATGAAAGTAAAATAAGAGAAGGAGAGGGGGAGGGGAGGAAGGCAAGGTAGACAAAAATCCATGGTTTTTGGCTTCCTACAAACTGCTGTAGTGAGCTAGTGCTGCCGTCTTTAGGGGGACAGTCATCATCTTCATCGTCATTCAGGTCGTGGGCAAAGCAGTCACTCTTACTAAAGCCACACGCACTCTGTTCTCTACCCCCAGGATCCTGGAGCTGCAACAGAGTGGAGACATGGACATCCTCAAGCACAAATGGTGGCCTAAGAACGGCCAGTGTGACCTGTACTCCTCAGTAGATGCAAAGCAGAAGGGAGGA
This sequence comes from Micromys minutus, assembly GCF_963924665.1. NCBI lineage: Eukaryota > Metazoa > Chordata > Mammalia > Rodentia > Muridae > Micromys > Micromys minutus. The sequence continues at coordinate 18,634,237 of NC_137953.1, read as the reverse complement.
GCCCTGGACATCAAGAGCCTGGCAGGCGTGTTCTGCATCCTGGCCGCGGGGATTGTGCTCTCCTGCCTCATAGCCGTCCTGGAGACATGGTGGAGCCGGAGGAAGGGCTCCCGGGTCCCATCGAAAGAGGTACTTGAACTTGGGGCCCCAAAAAGAACTGCTGAACATCTGGTGGTTATATTTCCGGGGAGGAAGCGGGTAACATTGGCAATTGCCCTTTCTGCTTAATTCAACATAAGCATGTGGGAAGCAGAAAGAGGAGCCAATGCCAGCTCCCTTGTAGGATTCTCAGGTCACTGAAGAGCAGGGGGAATGTCTGTAATGCTTTCCTGTGGCAGGAAATGCTGTCTCGGGCTAGTTACTGACGATCCTTCAAGGCTATGGTTTCCTTGACCCAAAATTAGCAAAGATGCCTTCATTTTTTTCAACTTCAATTCCTTAAGTTGTAGGTAAATGTGTGACGTAAAGACTAGGCCTAGAAGACCCCAGCTGGGTGCTTTCTCCTCATCACATGTCACTGCTTCTATCTCTGTTTGAAGATCTGAAGACATGACTGTGTGACTGGGGGCTCTCCCATGATCCCAAGTGTGCCCAATATACATTGCAGAAATCATTCTGGCTTCTGTTTTTCTCCCTGACTGTGTCATCAGCTTAACTCCAGGGGCGTTATTCAAGTTTGAATAGATATCAGAAAGAATGGTTGCAGAACTGTATGTAATACCTTAGGGAAAGAAGCATGGAAGATGTAACTATTACCAGAGAAAACCCGAGCTTAAAAAAAAAGAAAAACACAAAACAAACAAACAGAACACTTGGCTCATTAATCATTTTGCCAAAATCTTGAAGAGTTGATGTGAAAAAGCAACCAGAATCTTTAAGTGGTTTGATTTGAGGGTCAGTTTCAGAGAAAGTTTTAAACTTTCTTCCCAGCCCTGGGCTGACTGATGCACCAGGAACTTTGCAGAAGATTGGCTTTGATGTATCATCTGTAAATGCATGTCTTCGCGGTAGTGTTGTCTTTCCAACACTCTCACCTACGTAGTCTAAGGATCCGTGTCGCTCCTTAGATGCAAAGTAGATCAGCACCGTTTATAAGAACAGCTTGGCTTACCTTGCTTCCTACCTGCGTGAGAGATCATATACAATCTCACTATGTGGAGACTGGGTTAATCGCTAATTAGGTTTATTGTCATGTCTTGGTTGTAGAGTAAGCATCTTGGTTTCTCTGCTGAAATCAATCCAAAGCAAAAGGCCACATTAATGCAGATTGTAGCTGAGACTCAACGTTCTCCAAACTCTGGAAATGAAGGGCTCACGAGCTCCTATTTTTGAATTACTACAGAAGATATTAAGTGTTTGCATTGTTAGAACTGTTGATGGATGTCTATATTACAGTTGCCATGGGAACCATAAAATTATACATCCCAGCCTGCTGAAGTCTCAGAGATAATACTGCATTAATGGAAGTTTTTATTGGATTTTTTAAGTGAGAAAGAGGAAAGGAAAACAGGACTGTGAACCACAGCAGTTTTCACTACAGAGTACTACATGTGTGTGGGGGAAACATGTACCTACTCTAATTTGTGATGGCCATTCCAGGTTCTCTGAAGAACTGTTTCCTCCCCTTATAACTAATGGGCATCTTGACTACCTGTCAATTTAATTCATTGACCTTGGCTGTAAATATCAGAAAGAAAATTTTATCTCTTCTCAATTCTATTTTTTTTTTCAACCCTGAAGGGTTTGCAGGAAGGATTTCTCTCCAAAACTCTAAGGCTTTACTGCCTTTTAAAAAGCAAATAAATAAAACTTCTTACACACATACCCACTTAGCTTAAAACTGGCCCTCAGTGAAAGCTATTTATCCACACGTCCTGACTTAAAGGGATCTCTAAGTGCCCGTCTGACCTCACAGTAGCCAGATTCAGGGCTGGGTACCATATCTTCACTTTGTCAAGAAAGCTCTCTTGTGCTGACTCTTTCTCAAGAACCTCGTGGCTCTAGGCTGCAGGAAACAACAACTAGTGATTGGCAAGTTAGTACAAAGAAACACATTGCATCCCTCTCTCATCTAAGAACAAAAAGTTAAGTCTAGGCATAAATGCTAGAGGAAGCGTGTACACAAAGGGGTGACGAGGATTGAGGGGAGTTTTCGGAATCAGACCTTCTGTGTCCATCCCTGCCCGAGCCTGTCCGGTGTCTTTGGAGCTTTGCTGCATGTGCCCTTTGCTCACTTTAAAGCTCTAGCTGCAAGGAAAGTATTTCTTATAGATACTTTATCTCCAAGCCCTGACAGTATTCCCAGAAACAAGCGCAGTGCCTGCCGGGCTCATGCTAGGGTCCCAGTCAATATCTGCTAAGCGAATATGCCCCAAAGTTCAGTTCATTACATGTTTGCTGAACGACTTTTTTTTTTTTTAAACCATGGAAGCTAGTACTGATGAGTTCCTTCTTTTCTTTTTTTTTTTTTTTTTTTTTTTTTTTATTTCATCTCCAGGATGACAAGGAAATTGACCTGGAGCAGCTCCATAGACGTGTAAATAGCTTGTGCACAGATGACGACAGCCCCCATAAACAGTTTTCCACCTCGTCAATTGACTTGACCCCTCTGGACATTGACACTTTGCCAACACGACAAGCCCTGGAGCAGATCAGTGATTTCAGAAACACTCACATCACCACCACCACCTTCATCCCAGAGCAGATCCAGACTCTTAGCCGCACACTCTCAGCAAAAGCTGCCTCTGGCTTCGCTTTCGGCAGTGTGCCCGAGCACCGAACTGGCCCTTTTAGGCACAGGGCCCCTAACGGGGGCTTTTTCAGGAGTCCTATCAAAACAATGTCATCTATTCCTTATCAGCCTACTCCCACTCTGGGGCTCAATCTGGGCAATGACCCCGACCGAGGCACGTCCATATGAGCAGCTGACAGCTCGGCCTATCCTAGGACTGCCCCAAAGGAGCAACTTTAATGTGGGACTAACATGGATGTGTGATGTTTTATTTAAAAAGAAATCAGGATAATTAGTAACAATTCTAGTTTTTTCTCTCCCCCGCTCTACTTCTTCCCCCCCCCCCTTTTCCCTCTCTGTCTATCACCCTCCATATTTTTTTCATTACTCAACTTGTTCCCCAAGAATATAATATTCTAGGATCCTATTAGTCTGCTTTTCATATACTGTACTTCAAGTCTAGGGAATGGGCACCGAGTCACCGAGGACACTTGCAGGGTTGACTTTTCATACAGGGCTCCCATGCACCCACCGTCCCTCTGTTTTGAAACTCTAATCGCAATAACTTCGGTCTTTCTCCATCTTCAGCCACATCCATAAAATCCCCCACTGCTGTCCAGTGTCCTTTAACTGTGGCAACCCCTGCAGTGTCTGGGAAAGGATTTGAAGACCATTCGGGCCACACAATATGAGACTGCAGTTTTGTAAGATTACAAAAAAAAAAAGAGAAAAAAAGCCATTAATCTGCCGGTCAAGACTGCAGTTAAAAACCCCCTTTATACTGCAGCAGTGCCCACCCCCCTTCATGTGACTGTACAGTACTCAAACTTTTTCTTATGTACAGTAAACTTTACCATATGGCAAAGGCCTTTATTGTGTTAAATAACTTAGTATCTCATATATACATATATATGCACCTATATAATGTGTATATATATAGAAATGCAGCCATTGCTATTGCAATCCATTTAATAAAGCTTTAGTTTAAAGACCAAGCGTTGTGTACAGGAGCTATGGCAGTGCAGGTGGCCTTTTCAGCTGGAGAGGCAGGTTGCTTTAATGTCACTCTGACCTGCATTGTTTACCAAGAGACTATTTTATAATTTTGTTATTAAAACATCCAGGGTGGTTTCATCGTTGTTCCTAGACGTACTCATTTGAATAGTTTTTGCCTTCCTTACTCAGCAGTGTATAAAGCTAACCTTGATAATTTTACCTTCTGTTAATGACCTGAATGGGAAATGCCGTGAGCTGAACCCCACACACAGCACAGAGAGCAGAGTTTAACCGTAGATCATAGTAGGTTCGACGTCCTCTTCCAAAGCTGCAAGCCAGTCACCGTACCTGTAGCTGGGGAGGAGGGAAAGCCCTCAGACGTGTCGATGTGGCCTTATATGTGTCATACATCACCCGAGAGAAAACATGTGACAACCATACTGGGCTCTCATCTGAACCCCTCTTCTACCCACTTCTACTTGGAGGTGTCCTATCTTCTTAAAATCAGTGCCAACTGTGTCAGCCGGGGCAATGAGAAAACAAACAAAACAAACAAACAAACAGAAAAACAAAGGTGCCACGTTGTGCACAATCCTCTAAAAGTAGCATTCTTCTCTGTTAGAAACATAGAGTGAGCTTCATCTGTAATCCTTAAACTCCATGTGGTAAGTAGGGCGCAAGAATGTATCCTGTGTTTTCAGGCAGAAGTATGCTTACTTTAATCTCCTTCATTCTGAGGCTCGGATTGCTAGAGGAGCCAGCCTATGCGATTTGCTTTAGGAGCCACTAAGAGGTATATTCTTAAGGTGTGTTCTATTTTGATCAAATCCTGTTCTGGGGAGCATCTTGAACTGTCACTGTTTTTGTACTAAATCTTCAAATATTGTCTACTGTGTCAGGCAGAGAAACATTCTTATCATGAGAAACCACTTTGTTTCCAGGGTGACGAGTTCCGTGGTGCATGCACACCTTGTTTCCCTGTGACATCCATGTTCTCATTGACAACTTTGATTTCCAAACAGGAAAGTTTTTACAGCTATATAGGGGCACCCCAGATGCTGCAGTGACTTCAGCTATCAACAAACTGTTAACCATATACAATACTGGAAATAGGCTGGTTTTGATGTATTGCCTATTCTTCAAGTACACAAAACATTTTGGAGGCCTCAATTATGAGTGGCAGAGCTTTCTGTGTATAATTTGTCTACATAATTTGTCTAATAAAAATGTTTTCTAAACTTGCTCTCATACTATTGAAGTCTTAACTATGAAAGTAAAATATTCTGATCTCACTGACCTATCTGAACTTCTCGAAAACACTGACTTTATTAAAATGTAGAACATCTACTCTAATTAGCAGGTCATCAAAGTGAGTGGCTCTCTCTCCAGTAACAATGATTAAAGATGCCCTAAGCCAGTCAAAGACTCTTTGAACCAAAACTGTTTGTTTCTCTTCATGGATGTCTGTGCAGGCACTTATGGGTGAAAATTTGTTCTGTTTTATAGACGGGGGAAAAAAGCAGTTGTAACATGCAAAGAAGGAAGAAAGAAAATTGAGTGTCATTATTAAACTTTGGGCTTACTAAAAAATTGCTTGGCTCTTTAAGAAATAGTCACCATGCCAAATCTTTTAATTTAAAATCTTATTTAGACTTCAAAATTACTTTTAAACACTATTGTTTCTACATTTGAACACTATATGGTCCCTCTAACATTTAACTCAGTGGATATATGACTATAAAATATGATTTAGATAAAAATCTCTATTCTAAAATTTGATCAAAATGCCTTTTCAATGTGGGAAGTCGGGAAATTTTACAAATGTAGATTCTGTCTTTCAGTTTATGACTGTGAGAACGTGGCAGGCTAAAAAACTGTTAATTGCCAAAATGCTTGAGAGTCTAAGACTTGAAACTGGTGTGGAATTTCAGTTGTGAGATTTGGGTTCTGCCATTCATCCATCACATCCACCCAAGTACCCACCCAAAGGGCCATGGATACAGGGAAGAGGCAGAAACACAAGTGTTCTACATCCTCCTCCCTCAAAGTGCACTCTGAAGATGCCTGGCATCCTCTCCTTGCTCATGTGGGTCTTACATGACCATCTGAGCCAACAGATAGGGCACAAGGACCTGCTGCCTGTATTCAACTCCACAGCTTTTGGTAGAGGGAATCACCTCTTTATCTAGGACGAGCTCCTTCATCCAAGTTTGCCCTGCCTCTGCCTTTTAGATCAAACTTGCTATTGCAATACAAATACTGTGCTCCCAAGTGACTTCATTGCACTCAAATGTCCAGTTTAATCTACTGGTGAGTCAGCACATTTTCTGCACTTGTATGACCCATCATATATATATATATATATATATATATATATATATATATATATATATATATATATATATAGGCACTTATTCTTTTATGAATTGTGGGCTATGTTTCCTTCTTCTTTATTTTAGATTAGGGGCACCTGAAAAGATACTGTTAGAAAATAGACTTTTCTGAATGGACTTTGCTTTGTTAATTAAAAAGAAAGGAGATGAAAAGTCTAAGTCACCCATCCATATTTTCCAGTTCTATTATTCTGGCTGAAGGGCAAATTATTGCTACTCTATAGTCATGATTTTTGGTGAAAAAAAAATGCATTCTGGATTACGAATAATAACTAAGGCAGGGCTAAGAGCTTGTGTGACAGTAAGCACAGAAATTGAAAGGAGACTGATAAAATTTGAGTCTTTTTATTTCTGAAATTAAATCCTATAGCCAATCTAAGCCTTTTGACCAGATGCTATTTAATGGCTAAGAATGATTGTTGTGATTAATGATTACCATCTTAACACATTAGTAGATATCCTTTTAGTAGTTCCTCTAACAGAGTATATATAAGCTCCCTTTGAGGAAGCAACTTCCCTGATAGAACAAAAAAAAAGTACTTAAAGCCATCGCTGAGAGCGGATTTGATAAGTTTCATTCCGTCCTGTCAGTGTACGTAGAGAACTCATGCTGACTGAACTGTGGCTGCTGGAGTTCGAGGTGGTTGAATGCATATAGAAGGGCACATGCTTGTTGGAGGTTCTGAATATATATTGACACCAGCCTGTCTTTTCTCCATACTGAAATGCAGGATACATAGGCCACCCCACAGCTTTTCTGAAATGGCAGAATATCTCACCCCCAACCCACGCCAGCCCCTTGGGACCCTGTGCAACCAAACCTAGAATAATCCATCCAAATTTTTTTCAAAAGCCAACCATGTCTGTCTTTGGAAGTTCAGACCACAACAGAGCTTTGAGCATTTCCCAAGATGCTAAATTTTCAGAAATGGGAATATTAAGCCCGAAGCAAACTGCTTACTGCTGTATTATTGCCCAGACCTGTCTGCCATCCCCGCAGGAGGCAGAGGGATCCAAACCACACAACTGCCGCCTGTAGCTACAGCTCAGTTCACCTGGGGTAATTAGAACGCTACAATGTTTCAAACACTTTGCTTCGGAGACCAAACAAGTTAAAGCAGGATTTTCCTCACCTTGCAACCCAGCCTCCAGATGACGGTTTGCCATCCGAGACGCAGGACCCAGGGTCCCACGGCTGTCTACTGTGATGGCCGCCTCTCACCCTGTTTAGCCCTCAGAGATGAGAGTACAGCAGAGATGGGTTGGAGCTAACACGGCGACAGACACGGGTGAACTTGAACAGAGCTCAGTGGGGTTTTTTGTTTTGTTTTGTTTTTTGATAAGAAGTTCCCATTTTCCAATTCTTTTTTTCCCTTTTTTTATGTTGTTACCAGTAAATTGATGGCAAAACAAAAACCATTCAAATTTGAAAACTTCCTTCAAGTCTGAAGTCTCCCTCCTGACTCATCCATGGGATTTAGGACTAGTACCTCATTTTTAGCTAATTTTGCACACTTTCTGGAATTTCTTCAGGGTGTAAAAGAGACGGTGAGGAAGGTTAATAGTACCATGCTACCCCCGCTAACATTACACTGTCCACATGACTGACTCCACTTGGTCAGAACTCAAAACCTGGCCTGTTTTTGATGAAACCACACAGACTCCCACTTGGAATTACCAGTCGTACATTTCACGGGGCTGAAAATATCCATGATGTGATTAGAAAATCAATTTTTTTTCAAGACAACATCAATTCTCATTCATTTAAAACTAATTAAGCTTTCGGAGCAGCTGCGTTAGAAAAGGAAACAGATGTCACAAATCAAAACTGTCAGCACCAGAGAAAAGATGAAAAATATTGCTTTTAATAAATATTTTGCCTGTCACAGATTTGAAATAATACATGTAGAAAGCAGATGTTAATTTTTTGAATTGCTACATTATATTCTTGATTGACACTACTGAAAAAACTAAGAATTAAATAGCAACTGTACTGACTATGTTTAATTTTTAAAAACCAGACATTAATGTTGTTTTTAAGCACAACAGATACATAATTTAAATATATATAAATGTGTTTGATATATAGAAAGAGATATAGAGACAGAGCTAGAGAAAGAGACAGAGACAGAGTCAGAGACAGAGAAAGAGATAGAGATAGAGATAGAGATAGAGACAGAGAAAGAGTTAGAGATAGAGACAGAGACAGAGAAAGAGATGGAGAAAGAGACAGAGACAGAGATAGAGATAGAGAAAGAGATAGAGAAAGAAACAGAGACAGAGATAGAGATAGAGACAGAGTCAGAGACAGAGAAAGAGATAGAGATAGAGATAGAGATAGAGACAGAGACAGAGAAAGAGATGGAGAAAGAGACAGAGACAGAGATAGAGATAGAGATAGAGACAGAGAAAGATATGGAAAAAGAGACAGAGACAGAGATAGAGAAAGAAACAGAGACAGAGATAGAGATAGAGAAAGAGAAAGAGAAAGAGATCATAGAGATGGAGATAGAAATGATAGAGATAGAGATATATAGAGAGAGAAATGAGAGAGGAAGAGAGAGAGAGATCAAAACACATACATAATCAGAATGATCCACATACATTACTGAGAGCTCACATTCAATTCCTTTGCAGAATTCAAGTTGACTTGGAAATGAAGTTTGGAGCTCCACTAGTTTTTGCTTTAAAGAGTTATGTAGGGCTGGAGAGATGGCTCAGCAGTTAAGAGAACTTACTGTTCTTCCGAAGCAGGTCCTGAGTTCAATTACCAGCACCACATTGTAGCTCACAACCAACTATAAGGGAGTCGGATGCCCTCTTCTGGCCTGTGGATATACATGCAGCAGAGAGAGCACTCATACATTAAAGAAAAATTTAAGAGTTAAGTATATGTTTGCTCCTATATATAAAAACATGCTGGAATTAATTTGAAAATAGAGGTTACATGTTTGACTCATCCCACTTGTCTTCTTCATGCCAGAAATGGATGAAGGTGTCTAAGTATCTTTCAGTTACTATTATTAAAAAAAAAACCAGTCACTGGTCACCTAAGAGGTTACAGTTAATGACACATCTACTTGGAATGGCAGACACTGAACCCACAACGCAGAAAGTTTACAGTACAGTGAGCATCGTGCTTCTACCCAAGTCAGTGCACCCCAGGTAAAAATGCAGAGCTACGGAGCACATCGAGGTTGGACACTCAGTTCTACATGGCCAAGCAATCCCAAACTCAGTCCCATCTGACTTCATCATGGAAACCCCATACAAAAGACTTCATAAGCGCAGAGACTCACGGGAAAGCCTTCTCACACTTTGAGCCTCCAGAGTGGTTGATGACGCAGCGGGTAGCTCAAGTACACTCAGTATTGTGACTAATTCTCCTACGATCAACCTCACTAAGTGAAATTTGTAAATATTAATCCGCGAGATGGTTTAAACATGAATGCATATGAGTAAACAGGAGTGAGGCTTCGGCGAGCTAGAAGAATGCAGACAAACAACATCCTGAAATCAGTCTGTTTGAAAGCACCTACCACCAGCATGCACTCTAAGCAGATTCCCTGACTTCTCGGGGCAGGCTGCACCCCTGGGTGACGGTCTTCCCCACATGCTCCCACTTTTCCGAGAGCTTCCAAAGTGGCAAGGAAGAAAGGAAACATTGGGAAATTTAAATAAAATAATACTTGGTGTAAGTAACACCGGCGAATATGAATACACATGCTGTCAGGATGCGGGATAAATGTAATTGTCAGATTAACAAGACAGAAAGTTATTCTCTGAGGATCTTAAAGGAACACTATAGACTGTGTGGATGGGGCGTTTTCGTGGAGTAAGATGGAATTTAGGGTAGCTGGGGTAATGTGCAGAGACCCAGAAAATGCTTTTCACAGTTGTGGGTACAGAGCAACAAAGACGTAGGGTAAGGAAAAAAAGCTTGGGGAAGTAGTGGTTGACCACGCGGTATGAGGTCTGAAATGTGTCAGGCAGGGGCGGTGACGGTGTGGTACAGCTATGGTCCAGTGAGCTAAGGCTGGTCTCAGAAATCCCACCCTCTGCATTGACTCGTCAGTGTTTTAGCCAGTGAGTGTTCAGGGGCCACGCTGTGTAAGACGCCGCTTTCATACAAGAGGATAGCAGTTAAAAATATTAATTAATTAAACAATCAAGCAAACAAACAGGGAAAGGCACACGATTAAAGCCAGAAATGCATCCTGTCTTCAAGGAACTTACAACTGACAGAAGACAGATGAACAAGCAAGATAGATCTATAAATAACTAGGTAAAGGTAAATATCAAGGTAAAGGCAGCAGAGAAAAAGACTAAAACACCAGAGCAGGGGCCGTGAGGCCAAGTGGGCTGGGGAATGTGCCACTGCAGAGTGGAGAGGGGGGGGTCCCAGGGAGAACCCCGTATTTGAGAGAAACTGAAAAAGGGGTGAGACTTAACCATGTTGGGATTCAGGCAAAGAACATCGTTGACTTCAGGGACAGACGATGCAGATGCTCTGAGGTTAGAGCGTAGAGGGAAAGCTTAGGATGCAGTGAAACAGTCCGTGCAGCCAGACCTGAGGGAGCCGTGGGGACAGAAGTCATGTGGGGCAGGAGTAGGTTGGAAAAGCAAACATCCCACCTTACAAGAAGCAGTGGGGTGCAGTGAGAATGCACGCTGACATCCTGAAGTGTTCCGAGCAAAGAACGGAAGCCTGGCACTGCGTCAACAGGTCTGTTCCCACTCTCTTCTGCCAGTGCTTTAAGTGGGGCCTTTCAACTGCAAGAGTGCGGGGCAGTGGCTGGCCATTTGGACTTCAGTCTGAGACCTTCCTGAGAGTCCACAGGTTGGTTCACGTTCGCAGAAGCTCAAAGCTGTAGGATGCATAGGAACTTCCACTGGGAGATACGGGTAAACACCAAGCACTCTATGCTCTTAGAGCAATGGTTTCGAAAGGTTAAACGTGTAGCACTTCATCTCGTGGAAGGGAAAGGAACCAGTAAAAAGCCTGATTCGGGCCAATGAGATGGTTCAGTGGGTAAAGCACCAAGAGCATAGGCTTGCTGGCCCACACTCAAATCATCCGAGGCCATGAAAATGTAGGAAGAGAGAACTGAGTCACACAGACGTTCTCTGACCTCCACACAAACACTTAGTGTATGTGAAACCCACCTCCATCCACATAATACACACATGCACACACACAAACACACCGTAAATTTAGAAAGGAAATGAATTTTTCTAAGGCTTACTCGAAGTCAAGAAGGTAGAGATGGGAGATATTTTTTTCTCGGGAGAACCAGAGGACTGTGACAGCCTATGAGTATGAGGGAGGGAAAGTCGAAGAAGATTGAGTTTTCAAGGCTAGATGCCAAGAGATGACAGCCAGTGAGGGGAAGAGCAGCCAGGTGACTGTCCCGTTCCCTCAGTTGATTCCCTCCGTTGAGAAGAAAGTTAGATTGGAGTTTGCTATCTATGTCCTCTCCTTGCAAACATGTGAGGTGTGTTTGTAACGGGTGAGTGTGAAAGTTAAGAAGTTCATTATTTAAATGGGGCTTCCTGGGGTTTGGGGGGGGGTTCTTTCTCAGGATCTAAGAGGCTCATGATTAAAATGAGGCCCACTAGGGTTTAGTCAGAACTCTCTGCTTGAATCCCTTCATATACTAAACTCCTAAGATGTCTCCCACCCTCGGGTGGCACAGTACTGAGGAGCGACCAACTCCATAGGACAAGGGGCTTTTCCTCTTTACACATGTTTTTTGCCCTGTTCTAAACACTGCTCACATCTGCATCTTTGGAACACTTCAGGACAAGGCTCATCCTTATTCTCTCCACAAATCATTTATCACAGTTTCCAATTAGCGAAGCCTCTGAATTGACCAAAAGGTCCTTTGACGTGGTGACAAGGACCCAAAGCTTACCAGTGAGTCTTGAAATGGATCCAGACTCTCCAATGTCTTTGATGAGAGAAATAGACTGAGCAGGAGTCCCAGACAGTGTAGCGGCATACACTCAGGAGGCAGGGGCAGATGAACCTCTGAGACTTCGAGGCTACCCTAGTCTCCGTAGCAAGTTCCAGGATGGCCAGGGCTGAAAAGCAAGACCCTGTCTCTGAAGTAAAACAGAACAAAAAATCAAACAAACAAAAAAGTAGATCTTCTATGAGGCTCACTAGAGTCATGAAGCAGATAAATCTGAATTCACCCTGAAGCTGTTTTCAAATATAGACCTGTCATCTGAGAGGAATGAATTGAGGTTAACACAGGTACAAACGCCTGTCATGCACACATCCGCATACGTACGCAGTGTCAAATCAAGTGACTTTGACATTAACCATGTTTGGTTCAACAAAATTGTTGTGTGCTTTGAGACCCAAGTCTACTTCCATCTAAGAGTTCAGAAAGGATGTGCTTATGCACTCAAGAATACTCAGGGAGATGAAAAGATTTGTCTGATATCTTGTCATAGCTCACTCACTGCCAATTCAGAAGAAGGGCACTCACAGGTAAGCACTCACTACAGAAGTGCCATCAAAACTATCATGTGGATTTCACTCAGAATCACCCTTGCTAGCTTTTTCCACCGGTCAACCTTGAAGCCACTGTAATAGATCACTTTAAGGAAGTCAAAGATAATCTCCAAATTCTAAGAAAAGAAAATCATATAACCAAATATAAATCAGAAACAGATAGTATGTATTCTTACAGATTTAATATAACTTTGGCAGACCTGACTTTCAGGTTGTTTGAGAATACGTTTTCTTCTAATCTACTCTTGCCTCACATGAGGCACACACTTGTGCCTAACCTTCTTCTCAATAGACTATAGTATACAGGAAAGTGTATTTAAGTTTTGTGAACACACTGTCTAAAATATTTGCACAATGCAAGAATGTCTTAGCAGTTAGTGCATGGGGTAGGGGTGATTCTAAGTCAAAATTAAAAATATATATATATTCCAACTCGGATTCTCATCTGGGATTTCAAATGTGGAGAAATTTAAACCACTGTCTTCAGAGAAAGTCATCTGCTCACAACTGCCTATAAAAATCCAGCTTCAGAGAATTCAATGCCCTCTTCTGCCTTCTGTGGGCATGAAGACATAAGTACACATTTCTACAGAACACAGAAGTAGTAAAAAAAAAAAAAAAAATCATAGAAATGACCAAACTGAGACATAGAAAAGTTAAGTAACTTGACTAAGGTCATGAATGAGCAAGTGATCCAAGCATATTTCAAATCCACATCTCTCACCTCCAAATCCATGCCTTTCCCACCTTCTCTCAAGATCAGCAAGAGAATTAAAAAAAAAAAAAAAAAAAAAAAAAAAAAGGAGACATGTGATTGTCTTACCTCCAAGAACATCTTCTAATGTGCTCTGTCCACTATCAAGATTCATGAGAGTCAACTGTTCTTCAGTAACGGATTATACTTCAATAGAAACTATTCGTAGATGAATCATGAGTTACAAGACAAACTTCAAGAAGTGCACTGCCAGATTAGCCCACATACCAGCAAACTTATTTCTCTCATCACCAGCCATCAAACCTATCCCCCTCATTACAGGCCAGCACATCTATGCCCCCCTAACCATATGTCAGCAAAACTATCTGCCTCATCCCTGCTTGTACATAGTTCAGCAACTCTTCCAGCTTTCTTCTCCTTAGTACCCTCTAATGGACACATAGAAAACCACTGCCCCTAGCGTGTGCTCTCCTGTAACAATGCCACAGTCTCTTCATATAGCTTCTGCCTTTAGCCATGGCTGCAGGTCTCCAAAACCTGTTCCTCTAGCTCTCTGCTCTCCTATACACATCTCTCAGGTGCAGGCGATCAATAATTTGATCTTGTCGGCGATATCCATGGTCCACTAGCTAACTAACATCAAGGACCTTAGGTGAGGTCTTTCCTGAATGCCTCTGGCAGAACATGCCGGGCCATTGCTATAAAGAAGCAGCGTGTGAGCCGAGGAAGGGAGTTTTGACAATTGCAGGTACAGAGGGAAACTAGACAACCACTGAGAGAAAAGGAAATGAGAAAAAAAATGACTGAAAGGGGAGGTTAATTCCAGGACCTACACCCAAGAGACTCCATACGCTAGAGATCCTGGAACCTCCATGCTTTCTGCTGCTCTGTTCATGACAGCAAAGAAACAGAATTAACCCAGGTGACTGTCACCAGATGAGTGGATCATGCCCATGTGCCACCTAGACACAAAAGGGATGTCTCTGAAGGAAAAGAACCATAGAATTTTCAGGGAAATGAATGTAACAAGAAACCCTCAGGTGACATAACACAGACTTACAGAGACCAATAGTCAATGTTCTTTCTGGAGGATGGGTTCCAGCTTCTATAGCTATTTATGCTGTTTGTGTGGGAGTGAGTGTGGTAAGGACGGAATGCTAGAAAGGGGCCGGATGAGAAGGACATGGGGGCTTTAAGATGTGCTGGTGAGGACAGCAGGAGAACACACGTGCAGTGAAAGTTGTAAGGGGGACCCTGGCTGGAAGCTATGCAGTGAAAACCGGGGCCACAGAGGAAGAAGAGCAGGATGGGGCAGAATCCACCAAAATTTAAAGAAAAAGTATGAGATGCTATTAGGAAATCTATTGCTTTGTGTACTGATTAGAACTAAGTAAATAAAAATAGGCTATGGAAAATGAGACTATGGCTTTAAAACAAGACATCCTGTAGAGACATACAGAGAAAAGATGAAGAAGAATTGATTTGGTGATGTATTTAACACATATTTTATACTTTATGAGGGCATTGCAAATACACAGAGGAACATGTGTAGACACACACATACACAAACACCATACATATGCACATACACACACACACACACACACACACACACACACACACACACACACACACACACACACCAGGCACTGCAGATACTCAGATATGAGAGTATTACTATTTCGGGACTATTATTTTATTTTAAGGGATATCACATCTGTCCAGAACTCCAGCACGTGGTAAAGTGTGTTGTGTTCTACAAAACTGGCACAGCAGATGACAACGAACTCAGAGGAAGAGAAATCTGCTCCTCCAGATGTTGCTTTTCCGGAAGACAGCATGGCCACTCTAAACAATTATGGGTTCTTTGTACCTAAAAATATCCTAAAATGTTTGAGAATTCAGTGGCAATCCAGGTCCTCTTTCACAGAGGTGAAAAACACTTTGTGACAAGGGTAGGTTTGGAAGCTGGCCTTAAAAACTAAAAGTAATATCCCCACGTGCAGTACAGAGCAGGAAGACAGATGACCCAAGTCACATGAGAGAAAAGCACAACTGCCATTCTGGATGACGAGGCAGTCTGGCTGGGATGTATGGCCTGGGAAAAGCAGTAAGAGCAGAAAGCGGCACAATTATAAAAGTCCAAGTGAGCCACCCACCCACCATTTGGCTTACGGCCCTTTCACAGCTCAGTCCATTCCTGAACAGCTGTGGATATCAGAATCCTGGTGATGTTTACAGTCTACTGGGGAAAGCAGACAATTTAACAGCCAATGATAATAAATTGTGGTAAGTGCTATCACGGAGGACATAAAAGGTGATTCGCAACCCAGAAAGGGACTCGGCAAAGCTCCCAAGAGGACTAGATTCCAAATTACCCCAGAGAAATTACTGGGCATTTCCCCCAGGCAAAGGAAATAGGGACCATTCAGAGTGAGCGGCCGATGTGCACAGAGACCTGAGCTTGCACAACAGCATACATTCCAAGGACAGAGAGCAGGAAATTTGGACGGAAAATAGAAAGAAAAGGAAGGAACTGCGAGTTTCTGGAAGAAGTGGGAGGGAGCTTAACTTCGTACAAAGTGCATCCAAGAGTTGGCAGGCTACATTTTGGGGAGTGCTTTGGCTCATTGGACGTGGAGTAGTGACTCTGTGCACTTTCTGTTTTCAAGACTCAGTCTCTCTGTCCTAGGACACCATTGGGGGGAGGGATGTGAGGCATGGGCCTGCTGGAAATCCTTGCGCTATACCAGTCAAGTCCCAAGGTGAGAGACTGAGAGATAATTGTGTGGGGAGTGGGCTCAAGGGACTGGGCCTGGGGTAACAGCGAGAATCAGCAGGAAATTTGAAGATGGGATGAATGAGCTGAGGAATATGGGAGCCTATTTAAGACAAAGTTCATTTTGAGAACAGAACCCAGTGTGACGAACTTCATCGAAGGACAAAAGCATGAATTAAAATCCCAAAAAGAGCAGATTAAGAGTTGAGAGAAGGACCAGTGGAATGCATCTTCCCAGGGTCAAGAGAAGGCTCGTTCAATAGAAATAGTCTTGTCAAATACTCAGAAAACATGGAACTGACGTGCCCTGGGGACTTTGGTAAGAATGGTGTTTAAGAAAAGAAGGAGAAGGAGGAAGAGGAGAAGGAAGTGAAGAAAGAGGAGGAGGAAGAGGACAGAGACAGAGAGAAGGTGAAGGAGGTTTAAAGATGCTGGAAACCACAGCCCGGCAACCGATGTAGAAGAAGAAAGAATATGTTGGAATTCGGTGGTGAAGCAAGAATGGCTTGATCGTGGGAAAAAATAAGCATGCTTTTTATGTGCTTTCGAACTCCAAAGTAGGAGAGAGTTGGGGTGTTTGTTTGTTTGTTTGTTTTGCTGAGGGGTGTTGTTTTGTTTTCTTTAATGCAAAGGCAGTTGTACACTGAAAATTCACCAAGTGGAGACTGCAGAAGTAAAGAGGGATGGGACCCACAGTGCAATCCTTTCAGGAAGGGAGATCAACCTCAATATGATGTCACAGTAAGGCCAAGAAAGGATGTGCTTCTGTGTAAGCTCCGGTTCTAAAGCCTCACAGTGAACGTGTATTCCGCTGAATTCCGGGTTTTGCAGATGGTTGCTGAAGATAGACAGTCAAAGCTGTGAGAATAAAGAACAGGGGAACTCATTAGAGAAACACAGAAGGCCAGAGTCCATTGATTGGGATTCTGCTGGCCTTGTGACAGCCTGGTCCATACAGATAGAATTGTTCAACCATCTCTGGCAACCTTTACTTAGGCAGAGGAAGCAGAACTGATGAATTATCCGGGGGTCGTAGCTTTAATATAAATATGCAAAAGTAGCAGAGTGGACTGGCAAAGTAGCACTAAAGTAAAAACCTTTACCATAGGTTCCAACGGCGTGTGAAGTACAGAGAGAAGCCACGTTAGAGGAAATAACACTGTCTGCCAGGAAATGCGTCCCTTCACTCCTAGAAAACCTCAGTGGCTTAGCCTAATGGAATATGTTTCAATCGCACAATATTCACAACACTCAGAGCATCATCTTCTATGTGATGATTCAGAACCCAAGTACCAAAGTGCACACCAGGAGGAGGGGGGCTGAGAACAGAGGTTTGTGAGTCAGTGGGCAATCTGGGTTATGTAGTGAGGACTATGGGGAGGAGGCGGAGGAGACATGGGAGGTAGAGGGATGGAGGAGAGAGACAAGAGGAAAAGAGAAGGGAGAAGAAAACCTTCAAACAGGGGAAGGAAACACGCTTCCGGTCTCTAGGTCTCTTCATGGGACTATGCTGGTTGGACCTGGGCCTGATTATGCTTTATTCAGACCCACACCCAGCATCTGGTCATTACTCGAGGGACTGCCGAGTCCGTCACTGACGAGCAAAGTCTGCTCTGGCTGCCAGTGTGGCTGTAGGAAGGTGAATCTTGGTAATATTCAAGGCAGGATGTCCGCGGGACACAGACTGGGTAAAATGTTTGAGCACAAAGCAAAAAAAAAAAAAAAAAAAAATCTTTGGCTCTAGGAACATCATATTAGATATGAAAATAAAACACCCAGGTGAGTTTCCACAGAACTTTGAAAACTTAAAAAACGAGGACTCCATTCCGACAAACCACTGAGCACTCAAGTGTCAGGGTAAGAAAACAGCAAGGGCCCCGGTTCTGCATGCAAATGAATGTGGAGCGTCAGCTTATTTAATTATTTCTCGATGCGTACATCGTAAGGTCACATACCCTAACCTACAAAAGCCAGTCGGTCAGAATAACATCACTACTTCATCGGTCACAAATCGTTTGTGCACAATCTAATTAAAAGTCGGTGTAGCTCACCACACACACACACACACACACACACACACACACACACACACACACACTCAGGACTGAAACACAAAATCATGTTTTGGGGGCACCCCATTGACAATGTTTCTTGCTTAGGCCCTCGTGTGGTGACTCTGGGGAATGACAGGCTGACCCGATGTGCCAACTGGGTAAACCTAGGCAAGTTACTTACCGGGAGTCTCTCTGCTTCTCCTCCTCTGTAAGATAGAGATGGTGATAACTGCGGGCTGTATTGCTGAGAGCTGCTATTCAGCAGTACTACCCGAACCGTAAAGCCCTTAGCTCCGGTCCTTGTACAGAGTAGTCGAAAAATAGTGATCTAATAGCATTTCCGTTCAACACAGCTTTAGTCACCCTGTGACTAGCAATTGTTTTATCCCCCCCAAATTTAATTAAAAGGCTTTTGGACTTCAGATAAATGAAAGCACTCTGTTTTGCGTCCCCATGTGTTCAAAGGCGGAGTCTGCAGTGTGAGCCTTATGTCAAGGTCAAGTGTGTGCTATTATTGAGTTGTGTTTTGTCTTAAGCAGCTGCAGAACTCTGAGGATGTCCACATCCTCCAACACCATGCCCAGAATCATATGGGACACCAGTGAAGCAAGCCTGTTTGTGCAAACTGTAACAGATTAACACTAGATAGAAGAGGTTAAATTTTAAAGCCTTTTTTTTTTAATTTCTTACCAAAAACAAAAGGATACTGATAATTTTGCTGGGACCCATTCAAGGTCCCCACGTCTGCTAGGCAAGCACTAACCATTGGGCTGTACCCCAGCTCTCTTTTTACATTTTGTGTAAGAGGCTATGTACTCTGTAACCCAACTGGCTTCGAACCTACGATCCTCCTCTCTGACACTCCCTCCCAAAAAGCCGGGTCACCATTTTGCGCTACAGTTAAGGAGATTTTTATCTTTAAGGTGAATTGACAAAGGCCACATTTCCTTTCTTGTCCTGTTCTGACTCCTGCTGTCATCTATATAGCCAGATGGTGGCGCTGTGGCTCCATATGTTGAATTTTTAGCTTTAAAGTGTTTTCAACAAGTGATAATTTTTTTTTTTAAGACTAGCCTTCTTTGGGGAGAAAAACTTAAATCTGTTCCGTTTTACCATTAGTAACTTGAATAAACTGTGTATTCAAGCCCTTTACGGTGCTTGCATGCTTGCTCCTTAAAACAAAACATAACGAATGCCTTTGCAAGTCCCCAAAGGTACAAGGTCAGTTCAAAGCCACAAGTGCTGGCCTTCAGTTGGCCGGACTAGCACTCTCCTTTATTCTGTTGGTGATATTGAGCCACTGTCTCCTTTCAATCTGACATTCCCAAAATAATGATGGTGTCAGCCATTTGTGAAATAACAGTTTTCTTTCTGTTCTGCCCCTCCCCCAAGCAAAACACCCCATTTATCCCTGGCCAACCCCAGACGAAACTCAGGCTGCACGATCCTGGTGTTGTAGGTGAGGAGTTCAGAAGGCCCCTCTCAGAGTGTCCAGGGGACATGAGCTAAGTATTCAGGTTCTTAAGTCTGAGGTCAATGCACTAGACCAAGAATATGTGTTTGAAATAGGCAGGGAGACCGCTTGTTCAGAAAGGAAAAGATCTTCAGGTAGCAGTGAACTAGAGAGCTGAGGAAGAAGCCCCCAGAAGGGAAGAACCAGAAGCCTTGAAACATAGCACAGGTCTCTTCCATAGTTTGTGTCGCTTGGGCTTTTCTTGAACACGCTCAGTGTGTCACATGAAACTCAGGTAGTCACGGGCGTCTAGTCTTTTTGTGCCAAGGCTGCTGCTGCTGCTGCCGCCACAACTGCCACTGCTGCTGCTGCTGTGGTTGTTTTTCTTGTTCTTGTCCTTGTCCTTGTTGTTTTGAGATAGCATCTCGCTATATAGCCCTTGCTGTCCTGGAACTCACGATGTAGAAAAGGGAGGCCTCAGTCTCAAGAGATCTGCCTGCCTCTGCTTCCTAAGTCCTGGAATTAAAGGTGAGCATGCCACCACCCCACTCCCAATGCCAACTGTCTTCTTTATATGTTAATCTCGATGTTGCTTTTTGCAGAATCTTTTCTCCTGCCACACTGTAAAAACACCTTCGAGCACAGCCAGAGCTGGCATTGGAAACCCAGCACTTGGGAGGTAGGAGCAGGAGTTTTGAGGGCACATTTGGCTACACAGGGAACTCAGAGCCAGTCAAATTCATTGACCCTGTCTCAATCCCCACATTCCCCCAAATCAGGACTTCCTGGATCAACACACCTGTTAGAACATCATGACCGAGCAAATACACTGAGGATGGAAAATGAAGCCGTGGCAGGGAGGGGGAGTTATCACAAGGGGCCTCATGCAAGGTTGGCTCTGTGCAACAGTGACCCATCCTGCAGCCTTCCTCCTGAACAAGTTGCCCCAGTGGGAAAGAGAGCACAGAAGAGCCGGATTCAGGGTCACCTGTTGAACACAGGGCCACATCCGCCCCAACCAGGTCTGTCCTTCGGGACACAAAGCCCCACTCTTCTAGGTGAACTTTGACCCCCTGTGTGTGGATTTTAGCTTCAGCCCTCTGTGTAGACTACATACCCCTCTCCCCCTTAAATGAAACTTTACATTGATTTTCACTCTGTTCACTGTGCCAAACAAATTGAGACAGTATCTTCACCATTAGCTGGCTTCATAACTAAAACTTCTGAATTTGGTTTACCAAAGGCAACAAGTAGGCAAAGGTTGTTCTACAGGAAGGGCTGAGCATCTGCTTGCTTTGATGGGTGTGAAAGTCATTGTGAATTTGCAGGAAGTCATCCCTAGCCCCTTGAGAGTGTTCCTCCATGTTCTGAGGACAGACGTCCTGAATCAACACACCCTGTTAGCGCATCATGCAACCAATAGAATGAAACACCATAATAAAAAAGCAAGCTGGGGAGAGAGGGGATCATTTGGCTTACACTGTTCGTTATGTTCATACACTGTTCACAGTGCTGTTCAGTGACTTCAGGAAGGAAGCCAGGACAGGAATTCAAACAGGGCAGGATGAAGAAGCCTGGAGACGTACTGATTATTACAGGCTTGCTTCCCATGGCTTGCTCGGCTGCTTTCTTATAGAAGCCCAGGGATGGCACCACACACATTGTGTAAAGTTGACATACAAAGCCAACCTGTATACACAGTAAATGAATAAACACCATGTGTCTATCCTAGACTTGAACAGTAAACCCAGACCTTTTAAAAACTGCCGCTCTTGGAGACACCTGATTCGTTTTTTCCTAGTTCCAGTTCGTTAGGCGACTTAAACTCCTCCTACATAAAAGACCAACAGGGAGTTGAGCTTGGATATTGATTGGATTGGAGTTGAGCTGTTCACTTGGCTCTCTGGGATTTTCATTTCATGACTCTCAGCCCCCTGTCTCTCAATTATTTCTCAAATCACAATATCAAGATGTTCGTAAATGCAGTGACTTGAAAGATCCCTTCCCAGACCCCACCACAAGACTTACACACCCCCTCCCCACAAAAAAATAAAAATAAAAATAAAAACATCAAGAGGATAAAGCTGAGCCTGAAGATTTTAGCATCTCCCGAGGCATACAAAAAAAAAAAGGAAAATATTGTTTGGGATGCGGTGGGTTTTGACGACCATGTTCTCCCTTTATAGTATAGCAGTTCCTTCAGTCCTTCGTCGAAAGGGAAAGATGTGGAAAAGAGAAAATGTCAAAGACTCTTTGTCACTGAAGTAGTTCTAATCCTAAAAAGTAATGTGGGAGTCTATTTGAGAATAAATACTTTCTTAGTTCTTCCTTAGGAAGCAAAATAAAATACGACTTAGCTAACTGCAGACTTCCTTTAGGGAAGCTATGGACAATTTATTTCCACCGTGAGTGTTTGTGCGAACTACAAAATCTCACTCACAGCCTTACTACCAGGGTGTCCCTACGCTGCAGCATAAATGATGGGTCGCTTTGAGACGGCAGGGGCAGTCTGCAGAGTTTTATTTCCAGGGAGACAGAGCAGGATTTGCTGCTATGCAGACTGAATAATGTTGGAAGCCAGCATCATGTCACATTTTGTGTGCGCTTTCCAAAGATTAATCCAAGCGTTACAAATGGGACACAGACTGCCATTGTCCCGGGGACACTTTAATAACCCACACCTACAATATTCAACCTGTTGTTTGCACAGGGACAACTTTGGGACACAAAAACCCACCAGAACGACTCAGGGAAGGAGGCGCGGAGAGGCAGAGCCCCAGGCGCCAGCATCTCCCCGACTCATCCTTCATGGCAAATGAGTCTGTTCAGAGTTCATTGATGCCTGAAGGTGGGGGTCGCCGCTGCCTGCTTTCTTCAAAGCTTCTCTGGAGGCAGCCTTGAATATGCAGCTCGCAGACCTACTCTCTCACTTGTGGGGCACTCTGGCATGGTTTCCCAACCGCAGGTGATTTGTGCTTCGTTTTTCAGAAAGCAGTGCACGTGAAGTACCCTCGGTCCCCTCAGAGTAAATCGTGCCTCCATCTCTTTGATTGCTCCCCCCATCCTCGCCCCTCCCCCCCTTAGAGTGCTAGCAGCATCTGCTGTTCTGTGACACCCTTCACGAATGGGAGACTAGGAAGAAAGCCACTGGATCCGAGGACTGGAGGCTATGAGAGGAGATTTGCTCAGTCTCTAAGCCATCCTCTTCAAGGTCTTGTATAGAGCGCTCAGGATCACACCCCTCCCTTCACCAACCGCTGATGGCCTTTCACAGAACTGTCGGGAGAGCCACAGCAGTGATTATTTAATCTTAGAAATATGTAAATGGTGTTGTAAACATAAACTTGTTTCTTTTCATAAAGGGTCACTGTCACAATAGTGTCACAACTAGACCATAAAAGGCAGGAACATTCAAAACCCGAACCAAATAAATTAATTAATTAATTACCCTGAAAAATCACAATAAGACCAAAAATAAAAAATACTTACAGAAGCACCTTCTGTGATTTTTATGCTTCTTTAATTCAACATATATTGTGTGACTGTATATTATGCTTACAAAAAGGAATCAATACAAATCAATTTCACTTATTTAAATGTGTGTTGTGTGTGTGTGTGTGTGTGTGTGTGTGTGTGTGTGTGTGTGAGAGAGAGAGAGAGAGAGAGAGAGAGAGAGAGAGAGAGAGAGAGAGAGAGAGGCCTGTATGTGATGTTTCAGAAGTTAATTCTCTCCTTCCACCATATTGGTCCTGCAATTGGACCCAGGCTCTCAGGCTTGGTGGCTGCACATTTACGCACTGAGCTCTCTTGCAGCTCCTCACATTTACACACTGGGCTCTCTTGCAGCTCCTTACATTGCACTGTAATGACAAATTCCCAATATGTGAAAAGTTACAAGGGACAGAAAACATGACTGTGCACATTTTGCTAAAGGACACTTTCCTCTGGCAGTTTAAATTCAAGCTTAGTACTAACTTAAATAAGATCAATATATTCATCAAATTATAACACCCTGTATTCATTTTAGTGCTCAGTCAATAATTAATAAAATACATTTCATTGGGTTTCCTACATTATGTTTTATTGATATAGCATTTTTTATCACCTCTCGTTATCAGGTGGGTATAGGCTGAATATTTTATAAATAGAGTTAACCTGGCTGGGGAAGTGATGCCCTCAGTTAAGACCTGAGAACATGAAGCCCTCAGTTAAGATTTGCGAAGTGGGTCAAGCTTGGCATGAGACAGTGAAGGAATTCAGCTAGTTTCAGAACGTCCTGAGAGAGTGAGATGAAAGACCTACCTGAGTCCTGTACCCAAGGCCTAAGAGAGCTGTGGTGTGAATTCAGTCAGCTGCATTTGGTTCTGGAGCCCAGAATTCACCTCCAAGGTCACACGGTTCTTGGAACGCAGTTGTTTGCAATGGTTTGATAGACCTCTGCATGTTTATGACCTGCTTGCCTATAGTTCCTTCCTAAGTAGCCATTTTCCTGGGACCTCCCAGGTTTCTGAAAGGGATAAGGTCCCCCCAGGAGCTGCCAATCATGTCAGGACCACTCATATACTCTGTTTGACTGACTGCATTAAGATGTCTCATTTTAAGTTTTAAACTTTATCTATATTCAGTGTGTGTGTGTGTATGTGTGTGTGTGTGTGTGTGTGTGTGTGTAGAGGATATGTATTAGGTATTTCTAGAACTCTGTCCTATGCATGGGAGAGTTGGACAGATGCAGAAATGCCAGAGAGAAACTGGGAATGTTTGGAAGGAATAATGGAAAATATTTTCCTTAAAAACTAAGACGCAGTGGTAGGAGAAGCTATCGGTTTGGGCAGATTGCACTTGGCTGAAGGGAGCAGAGAGAAGGATTAATCTGCAGACCCCAGGACATCCGAAGGACCCTCCTTCCCCTGAATCATCAGAAGTAGCAAAACCATTAAAACTGAGAGTAACATCATCCCAGCCTGGGGCACTGAGCAGTTTCCTGAGATGCTAGTGTGCAAAAATGCAGCATGTTGGCATTAAGTCAGTAAGTCAATCAGTGTGAGAAATAAAAGCAACCTATAGTCATCACTAAGAGTGAGTTCCACGTGCACGTCTCAATACGCAGTGGAGACAGTCAAAAATAGCATAATATTGGAACATGTGTCCCCACTGTGTGCTAGTGTTCCCATTGTATTGCTATCACCACAGTAGGCCTTCATGAACCCTCATCCTAGCGTAACTTCTCTCTTAAATCACTCACAATGTGGGTATCTGTTTCTTTGATCCAGATGTTTCAAAGCTTTTCTACAGCTCGGAGATTTCAGTCTCTTCTTATTTATTCAATTGTCACCTCCTAGACCAGGAATTCTCAACCCAACCTGTGGGTAGAATGACTCTTTCTCAGAGGTCACCTGTCCCCATCAGAAAACACGGATATTTTATTACAATTCATAACAATAGCAAAATTACGGAAGGGATGAAAATGATTCTATGGCGGGGAGTCACCACAACATGAGGAACTGTATTAAAGGGCCGCAGCATTCCGGAAGGTTGAGAACCACTGTCCTAAAGCAAGACTGAAGCCATGGCTTCCTTCAGAGAGTCAGCATGGGTTGCTTAATGTTCATGTGGAAGTCTGATAGACTAGGGACAGAAGTGACAACAACTTCCTCCTTTTACATCCCCCTTTTACCTCCCAAGGATAGAAAAAGGCCAGAAGGACAAAGTGGAGAACACATCTCTCCCTGCCAACCGGTTTCCACATCCCTAACTCTGTCACCACTGGCCTCGCAGTGGTGGTGTGGCTGTGCAGACGTTAGTAATGCTCCACAGAGGGCACATTGCCCTGACGTGCACTGGTCCTGCTCAGACAACTGTAGCTAACCATTCCAGTCGCTGATGCCCCCGGATTGTTTTCTTCATAAAAGAACGATTTGGAACTGTTGGTCCCTAAAAAGGAGGTCATGACCTCAACCAGCCTTCTTTTGGTGTAAAAAAAAAAAAAAAAAAAAAAAAAAAAAGTCCCTAGTTTATGCTCAGTCAGATTTTACTGGAGCTCAGAAAAATGGAATTAAAGAACAAAGAGCAGAAAATATTCTCTTGTAAAAGTGACTTCAAAGAATAAGCAGAATAAAGAATAAGAAAAGCTTTGTGAGATAGTTAATAACTAAAATGGAAAATAAATAAATTATTGTGTGATCCTAATCCCTAAAATCTACACGTTTAGTTGATTAGACTCAATCAGCAAAGTCGCCGTTTGTATTTGTTGGCTGGATGTTTCATCTCAGATGTATCCTCTGACTTGTTTTGTATAAAATATTAAATTCTGGAATCTTGTTCCCAACCCAATGGCTATTTTTTTAAGAAAGAAAATATCGGAATACATTCAGAGTTGTCTCTTTTCCTAAGCAATTTCTGTTGTGTAGCTACAGCTTTGTTGTCATTCGATAAGTTATCATGGTGTAGTTCTGGCTGGCCTGGAACTCTCTATGCAAATCAGGCTGTCTTCGAACTCATAGATAGCTGCTTCTCCTTCCCAAGTGATGGGATTAAAGGTGAGTACCACCACACACTGCTAAGGCTGTGATAATTTTTAGTAGAACAACAAGGAAATCTAATTTTAGATCTTGGTAAAGTAAAGTAAAATACTTCTAGACCTGAAGTCATCAATCTACTTCCAAAGCCTGTCTATCTCTGGCTTATGTTAGAATATAGACCAGGTGTTGTTCTGATTATTTGCAAATAAATAATAAAATCTTGTAGGATCATGACAGCATCCCTGCAGGAAAGAGGAACAAAGGAAAGGCCAGCTCAGAGCAGGATGAGTTTCTAATACAACCCACCCTGGATCAGCATGGTGCAGAAAGCAACCATCAATCCTCCCTGACCTGGGAGGTCTTGAAACTGCTTCTTTTCAAGCCAAGCCTTCACTAGAGCTGACTCAGTAAGCCATTGCTACCACACCACACGGAAGAGCTAAGAGCACCTCAGTATCTGACATGTGCCTATGCGTCTGACCAAAATTGAAGTTCAAACACTTCCAAAACGTCTAGTTTTGGGAATGTTGTGTGACCTCGAGGAAAGAAACTGGATGACCTCATGACACAGCTCGACTGGAGCGCTTCGTTGGTGCGCCCACGCCTCTGCTGCTCTGTGTCTGTGTTGTTCATGATGTGGGTTTTGTTTAAGTAAAATGACCCCTGCACAATGTTTCAGGTGACCATGCATTTCAGGAGTTTAATACTGTTGGAGATTGTCTGTATGCTGTAGAGAATGCCCATCCTAGCACCAGGCACTCTCTGAAGGCAGTAGTCCAGAAGGAAGTGTGCAGTCGTTGCCAATGTATTACAAGAATTACTCCATATTTTTCTAAAAACACATGTTCTGCCTGTATTTGAAAAGTTGGGTCATCTTTTTCTATAAATAGCCAGCCAGCCAGATAGTTGGATACATAGAGATAGATAAATGATATTTCAAATATATATATATATATATATACATATATATATATGTATATATATATATATACATATATATATATATATGTATATATATATATATATATATATATACACACACACACACACATATATGTATATACATACATACTCATAGACCAATGTTCAACAATATGGCAAACATCTGTTCGGCTGTTTTATCACTTAAGCATGAAATAAGTTGAGAAGACAAAATTAATACGGCATTGCCACTAAAATTATTTCTCTAGAAGTTTGCAGCAACGTCATGAGCCACAGACATCACCACAGACACTTACCATTAGGGTACAGTGAGCTTAAAACACCGCATCCCGGGCAGTTGAAAGTAAATGTTTGCTGGTAAGTTTGTACTGTTTCACT
Source organism: Micromys minutus (assembly GCF_963924665.1). Lineage (NCBI taxonomy): Eukaryota > Metazoa > Chordata > Mammalia > Rodentia > Muridae > Micromys > Micromys minutus. The sequence continues at coordinate 18,606,755 of NC_137953.1, read as the reverse complement.
GATCAATGTTACAGCAATATCAGATTCTTCTGTAATGTCCAGAGTGCGCTGACATGAGATGAACTCAGTGTGGAGACAAAATCCAACAAGGTTTCCATCGTACGCTGTGGGTTCCCAAGTCTGTCAAGTCAGAAAATTACCAAATTTCTGTCAAGCTTGCTTTTCTGATTGTTTTGTTGTTTTTGTTTAATGAATGGTTTTCTTTAAATCCCTGGGAAAAGTTAAAGTTAATTATTATTTACATTATTTTTTGTTTTAGGTAGGAGGCATTTGTGTGTGTGTGTGTGTGTGTGTGTGTGTGTGTGTGTGTGTGTGTAAACTTAAATTGCACTATTTTCCCTTATTTTCTGCTCTGTTTTGTTCTTTTGTTTATTTCCAGTTCCAGGTTCTAATTCAGTGACATAGTCCTGAAAGATTTGTCACGTAAGCTATATGTGAGTAAACACAGACGTTTCAAGTAGACTGTGATGTGTTTATTAAACGTTTTTAACTTCTGCGGTAGGCGTGATGCTTTTCGGTGTGAAATAATTAACATCTCCTCCTGTCCCCTCTCTCTTGGAATAAGTGACAGGGACAGTGTGCCTAACAGTAGTGCTGCAATACTCACAGCTCATCCCTCTCACCTTGGTGCCCAGCATAGAAAGAGTTAAAGCACAGCACTCTCTTACATGATTTGTGATGGAAATAACAAAGTAGGTCACCCGGGACCCCACACAGATTGGTACTATGGTTCTCACTCGAATTGTCATAAAGCAGAACCACATTCCCTTATAGCTGCAAGAGAAATCCACATGAAGTAATGAGTATCTACTCCGTACAGACCCATCTCGTGTTAGTTTCCTTCCATGGGGTCAAAGGCTCAGCCTATCTGTGCTTCACACTTTGTGAAGCTCTCACCCCTTTAAAAATCAGCAAAGTGGACCCCACTGAAGAGTGCTGTTTCGGGAAAGTGAGAAGAAGCTTCTGCTGAGGGCTATAGGGCTCTGTTGTCCAGTAGCCTCCCGGACCTGGGTGCTGGTGTTTCCGATTCCTGGGAAGCACGCTTTGCTGAAGGGCATGCCCTGCAGCACATCAAAAGAACCAAGTTCTACAAAAGAAAAAAGAAACTCAAGTAGGCTTGGATGTACAAAGCCAGGGAGAGAGAGCCGAGAAAGGGGCCAGGCTGAGTGTTGAATACAAAATGAGTTCAAGCAACCCCAGGGGCTCATCGCTTAAATTTATCTTATTCTGGGAGAGGGGCAGCAAAACCAGTCCTGACATAAACCACCTACTGCCATTGACTTTGGCTGAATGCTCGAGTGAGTGTGTGTGTGTGTGTGTGTGTGTGTGTGTGTGTGTGTAAGAGAAAGACAGAGAACAACAACACTATTATCTCACCAGAGTTAAGATGACTTTTAACAGAATAAAGTCCCAAGCAAGTCTCCTTAGTGTTCCCATCTAAATCTTGTAATGGTGCGTTGCTTTAACATCTTTGCTACAGCCTTTAAACTCCACTCCTGCACTTACCAAGCCCGTAGAGCTCTTGGCTTATGCTTGCAGTGTTTTACGTGTGCTTATCATATTTCAAGGCAAAACTGATCACTACTCTGCAAAACGTTCTATGTTATAGGCTAAGTACAAAGCATGAGGATTTCCCTACTGCAAATGTCCTAGGAAACTAGAGACAGGGGCAATGCTTCCTAGTGCTAATCTTATTTGGGGAAGGAGTAGCCCCAAATTCTGACAGGTCAGACACTTTAAGGTCCTGTCAGGATGGTAAGTCTCTTCTGAACGTATCGCTCTCCCGCCAGGAGGGTCCTGAATGCCTAAACACATTTTCCAGAGGCAGAAAGCAAAGGGCCAAGCCTGACTTTCTTGCAGTTCTGCACTGAAATGGATGCCTTTGAAATTGTGCTTTAGAGGTGAACAGAGAGTCGAACTTGCAAAGAAGAGCCATGAAAGAAGCACACTTAGAACTTTAATTTTATCATTTTGCCAACCATAGTTGTTATAATTATTATGTTGCTGTGTCCAAAAACGTATCTAAGAAGGTATAATCTAATGTAGCAATAAACAGCTTGAAGAGTAGATATAACGTGTGTGTGTGTGTGTGTAACAGTCCATCCCGTTTGTCCCTATCTACCTTTCTTGTGTGTTTCTACCTTATTGTGATTGTATTACTTCTGTTTTTTTTTTCTTGTTACTCCTCCATGAAAGGGGTACCTACATTATAATATTGTAATTCTTGCATATTGCCTTCCTTCAGCAGAATTTAAATTAAATTATATTAAAATTAAACTTTTTTTAAAAGGCCACAAGCACACGTAGGGAAGTGTGCCAAGATGCACTGCCGTTAACCTTGCTTAACAAAGTGTCTCATTCAGTCAGCAGGCTCCAGTAAACGGAAAAATCCAACTCCTGTTGAGATCAAGTTCAACACCGCAGCCTTAAATAATTATCACGGTCTTTGGAAGCTCGTCCTCTGGGTTTTTCTCTTTTGTTTTAGTTAATTGTTTTATTTTGTTTTTTTTTTAAGATTTTCTAAAAAGTTTTATTTAAGTTATTCATTCCTAAAAAAAATTTAAGTTTAAATTTAAGTTTTTCAATTATCTATTGAAGTAATTAATAATTTCAGAGAGTTTATAGTCCAGGGTTTATTCCCTGCAAATCTGACGCTGTAGCACATTAGCAACATAAAAATAAAATTCTACCATTTCATGGACATTTTAAAAGCCCTGCGCTGAGATAAAGAAACCACCGTGATGGATGAGACCTGGTGCTGGGAGGACCCAGATGCTGGCAGTCAGACCCAACAGTGTCCTTCTTCAAAACCGGTCCTTCCCAAACACATACTGTGAAAATTTACTGTATGTTGTTAATGCGGTGAAAATTGTTACATACCACAGAGTAGAAAATAATATTGGTTTAAAAAAAAAAAAAACCTAACAGCAGAAAAAACAAATAGAAGACGTTACCAAAGGGCAAACACAAAACCATTAGAAGTCCATCCCATGGGTTGCCTGTATTATGTCTGTACCTCTTTCTGAGATGGGGTAAGGAAACAAAGCAGGTGCCAGCCTCTGTGTAAGCCCCCAAATCACAAACACATATGGATCTCATTTGAGGTGCTGGGTACACTGAGCTTCTTCTCCAAGCACTGAGCTTCTTCGCAAGCAGAAACACACCTTCACGCATTCAGGCCTAAGTTGGGATGTGCTTGCAGTCAAAATTGCCCATCCTCCTATGGTGTTCTGTCATCACAGAGCCAGGGTGTCTTCCACATGGCTAGTGTGGCTATGTGTCAATTGTTGTCTTATTAGTCCATTTGAAAAGCGAACCATGTCCAAAGTTAAATTCCAAGAGCCCGGAGAAATAATTAATGCTCATATTTCCAGAAGACATAAAAACATTAATGCCCTCAAAAAAAGTCTCATCTCACAATGTATCTATCTCTCAAAAAAATTAGCTGTGTATTAACTGGGGCTAAGATTATAGCCTCTGAAGGCAGATAGGACGGCCTCCCACCCTGACTGCCACTACACAGTGATGTGGACTTGCGGTAAAATTATGAGCCACTAACACTGTGTTACCACTGAATTTAGGGTGATGATCAAAACCATCTCCTAGACTGTGATGATTAAACAAGATTAAATACTAAGCCATGTGCTGAGTGCGACCATGAATAGTTCTTTTCATTACAGCCATTTTCAACCCCTGCTTCTAGAGCAATGGACAGATACCAACTTAATTACCATTTATATCTTTCGTCCTTCTCTCTGAGGACCCCGCATTTGGTTCTAGGACCTCATTGCTTCAAAATGAGAGTGCTTAAACAATAACAAAAGATCCCTGGTTTATCTTTATTTTTTGTCACAGATTAGATATTACAGACATTTTGATTTTTTTTCATACATAGAATGTTCACATTTCTGTTCACTTCCATTAAAATACCTTCAGTAGTAGGTGGGAGAGATGGTTCGGCAGTTAGGATTAAGAATACATACACAATTTTATGCCATGCAATTTTTTTCATTAATATTTGATATTAAAGACTTGCCAAGGCCTACCATGCAGGAGATGTTATAGGTACAAACATACTAGTTACCAAGAAGATAAATGTAAATAAAACCCTATCTCTACCATCAGCAATCACAGATAATATTTAAACAGCTCATGATAAGTCACTGGGTAAGATTAATAGAAGCATAGGACAAGTGAGTTAAAATTCTCCTGTGACACTCGGATCTTGTGTAGAAGGACCTTAAGATGTGTGAGATATATTAGCGATATATTTGCCATTTTACAATATACCAAAGTATTGTCTTTACCCTTATTCTGGTTTCTAGGAGCTTAAGGGCCCAACAGGTTTTGTGTACATTGTGCACTCAACCTTTAGGTACTTTAACAAACCCATAAAGTACATCCTATCACCTTCTTGACTTTCTCTTCTGGGATTCCAATATTTTATCTTTTCCTCTGCAATAATTGTATCCATTAATGTGAACTATTTATTGCAATATTTAGAAGAACTCAGCAAGTATTGAATTAAACTTCTTCATGTTAAATAGTATGTTACATATGATAGAACTAGATCCCTAACTAGGTCAGAACCCTATGAAGGGCAAACTTCATGGCATGCACATATTTTCTGTTTTCCAAAGTTTCAGCTTAATTTAGACACAATGTACAAGTAAACAACTAATACTTTATTAACTTGTTTATTTTTGTAGTGAAAATGAATTAAAAACTAAAACAAGCATTTCCCATTAGTTGCTGCTCCAGAATTTGCAAACTGTGTTCAGTGCAACATGGGCCTACAAGTTGTCCAAAAGTAATACAAAAGGCTTCCTCCAGATCTGGGGTATGAGCTCAAAGGCAAAGCTCCGGCCTCGCATACCTGTGGCCCGAGTTCGACTTCCAGAACCACAGAGGGAAAGAAGAGTCGATTAAGATTCCTTAAGATTAGCATTCTCCATACCTGCTTAACGACCCAATCCAGTCTCCTTGTTTTATTTTGATTTTTCCAAAACTGTGGCTTCTAAAGGGCATGCTCACCAGCTTTCTGGTTGGTGCTGATGCATTCCAGGACTTTAGGGCTGGCTTACACATGGAGCTCCGTGAATAATGTGCAGTGCTTCAATAGCTGGCTGTGTAACTGAGTTAACTGGTAAGCCTGCCTTTTCACGAACACAATTACAGCCACATCCTCTTTTCCAAATGGTGTATGTGGAGCAAAGGTTTTGCAACCATGAAATTTGGATACATGCTCTCCCAACAAAGATACAGGCTTCAGGAGAAGGTGAGCCTGCCTGAGACTGACTGAAGTCAAGATTTATAATTTGTGCCCATGTCCAGGATTCCTACTTCGGGTATAAAGCTTTATGCTTATAATGCTGAATGGCTGGGACATTGTGTCTTGGGGTTCAAGGAAGAGGAAACTTATTTAGTAAATCACTCTTATAAATGAATAAGTTAGAAACTGAACATAATTTAATTGTTTGCAACTGTGGTAAGATGTGTATGTTTATTTTAATAATTAAGACTGTCCTATTTTGATTTCTATTACTATGATAAATATCAGGACCAAAACCATTTAGAGAGGAAAGGGTTTATTTCATCTTAAAGCTGAAATAAAGTCCATTGGGAAGAGATGTCAGGGCAGGAAGTCAAGGCAGGAACTGGACTGAGGAACTAATGCAGAGACCATGAAGGAACACTGTTGTCTTGCTCTTCACGACTGACTCATCTTACTTTCTCACATCACCGAGGACCCCCCGCCCAGGGGTGGCACCATCCACAGTAGAATGTTCTCACACACCTCAATCATTAGTCAAGAAAAATGTCCCACAGACACGCCCAAAGATCAAGCTAAGGGAGGCCTTTTCTTTCCAGGTGATTGCTTGTGTCAAGTTTAAAAAAAAAAAAAAACTAATCAGCATATTCCCTAAAGCTTAAGTAAAGCTTACACATCATCTAAAACTAATGACTCTGGTTCCTATATGAGATTCAAAATCGGAGGAATCAGATACCAGGATTTCGTGTGTAACTGGGCATCAGGTGCAGCACTGTTATAGCATATTTTTCATTTTCCATGCAAAGGCACAGTCCTTTGTATTTTCTGCCGATGATACCCCAAACTTTATGCTAATCCCAACTTGGCCAAACTTCAATATCCTCCCTGAGTCAGGTTCTGCAGAACCAGAAGCTGATGCTTTGCTTCCTGATGCTGTCCCCAGGTCCAGGAAAGTCATGAAACCACAACTGAGAACTTTCAAATATCTCCATCTGCCTTTCTGCCTTCGCTCTCCTCTTTGTTCTCAGTGAATTTTTTTTTTTAAAACAGAGACGATGTCTTACAAACTGTGACAAAGAGATCCAAAGCTCTCCCGTGTCCAGCCCTAACTGTGACGTGACGCTCTGCTTTGTTTCCTCACAGGCTCCGGCCCTGCAAAACGAAACTGCGATGCCTGAAAGAAGCAATGCTTGGCCTTTAAGGCCGTGTCTGAAGCTTGGAGGTCAGAACTGGAAACACCAGGCACCCAGCCATGGCCTGCACCACTCCGCACAACTAGCAAGGCCTCTTGATGACCCATAATTCCTACCAGTCCTGGACCTGCTGAGCCCTTACCCACTTCTTAATTTCAGGACTCGGTTGATCCTGAGTACCACGCACTGGTGAGCTGACACACTGTCTCCTGAACTTAAAGCCCTTCTTCCGTTCAAGAAGCTGTCTTCACCAGGCTGTAACTGACACCCGTTACACTCGCCCCATTGAAGAGTAGCTAATGACTACTGCTTTCTGCTACAGGTCCTGAATCTTGCCTGGGCCAGCCCATTCGCTTGGGAGCGATGATCCCGGGTCATCATGGACTGTTTGTGGACTGCTTGCCCATGTGTCCTGGTCAAGCGCACTCACACTGGGGTGCAAGTGTGGATCACAGTAGTGTTATCCCCAGCTTTCCCCGTGCAAGACTCACCTGGTCCTCAGACTTCTGATGGATGGGATACAGGGAGATGTGAAGGACCAAGGAGAATGTGCCTTGGCAAACTTAACCAGAGAAAAATAGAGCTCTCTTCCAGCCCTCACTGAATCAGTTGTGACTGTGATTAATCATGTTTTGTCATAAATTTCTCTCCATATTACTAAAATGATGACATCTTCATAATTACCACAGGTCTAATTTTCTCCTTGCTAAAAGACATTGCCTTTACTCAGAGACCAAAATGTACACACTTTAGACAGATTCTTGACTAATGGAGAGCCTCTAACTCAAATCCATAAGATGTAGCTCTTTCATTGTAGACAAGGCTCACTTGGATGCTGTTCTCCACCTTAAGGTTAGAGTACCTGTGTGCATCACCCTTCCGCCAAGACAACTGAGTTTTCCAAGGTCTATTCCAGGAGAACAGTCTCTTACCAATGAAATTCTGAAGCAGTTTGTGAAACATACAAAGTCCTTGTGAACTCAGCCTTCGTTAAGGATCTAGCACAGCACTGATTTCTTGTGATACAATGAGTAAGTCTTGTTCTTGCCCGAAGAAGTTTACATTCCCATGAGGAGGTCAGATAAACCAATCTAGTGAATCTCTCTCAGCGCGTTGATAGCCATGAGAACTGCATTTCTGCTTCTTGACCCTAGGGAGCCCAGTATGACTCCTGGAGGATCTTCTAATAGCCTCTAAAGAAGCCAGCATGCAGACATCCTGATCCCTCAAAGCCCCTGCAAGTAGTGTCCCACTGCGTTCTAGTCACAGAAGCATCGGTTTTAAGCCACCTGACTTGCAGATAAATCACACGTCTCATCACAGAGCACTTTTTCCACTCTGCAACCAAGCTGAGGATATTCCTGCAGTAGCTTACAGGCAAAAATCAAGACTGTGAAGTCTGAAGAGATGTTATCATATTTGGGTCCTACTATTTACTATGACTGAGGGCAAATCACATACACTCTGTGGTCTTCAGTGTCTGTCTTTGAAAACTAAACAAGTGAAAGCGTTATCTTTTATAATTGTTCCTACCTCACAGGGTTGTAGTGAGAGCTGAAACTGTGTGTGAAAGCCCCATGCTGGCTATCATCTTTTGATCACTATGGATTCTTCATCCTTACTATCAAATACAATACCAGCATTTGTCACAGGTCATACTCTTATCCAGCCTTCATCTTGCACCGTGGAAGGGCACAAGGATCAGGTTTAAGGTCATTCCCTCCTGGATATCTCGTTTCAACACAGAAATGTCAATGCTTTCTAGAAGTTCCAAGGTAAAGGAGCAAAGCCAGGACTCCCATGCTACTCAGACACCCCACCGTTAGCACACAGATACACATGGACCTGCCAGGCTCCTTTATGAAAGGCTATCCCTAGGGCTCATAGCAGAGAACTTGTCCTTAGTTCCGAAAAACCAGGCACATGCTGAGAGATCATGGTGTCACCTTGGCTACCCAAGGAACCACCAACATCTCTGGCGGAACACAGCCTTCTCAAAATAAAGTAAGGGATTATCGGTTGACCTAGATAAATATAATGCAGCTGTCTGCGAGTGCCTGAACTATTACAAATGGACTATCAGGAAATTTCTAGCTATTAATTAAAGCAAGAATGTGGTGATATGTTTCTTCTTTTATCATTTATGGCTCACAGCAACTTAGCTTTCAGCATTATGATTTTATTTGTCGACTCCATCTCTGTCCAACATACTGATGGTAAAACTTGCTCCGGCTTACAGGTCTCAGATATCTCACTTACACACACACACACACACACACACACACACACACACACACACACAAAAGCACAAACACAGGCACATGAATAAACACACACAGCCACATGCATACGTTCATGCACATGTACACACACATAGGCCCAAAGTCATTTGGATGCTGTTCTTCATCTTAAGGATGTAGTGCTGTGTTTATCCACACAGACACGTGTATCCAAAGAGGCAAAGGCACATGTACACACACATCACATAAGAAAGCTGTGGAACAGGGAGAAATGCTACCCATTTTCTTGTCTATCTTCTTGGCTGAGTCTGACTGAACTTTATTTCTGATGATGTAATAGGAACTCTCAACATCTGATCTAATTTGAGTTCAGTACCAGTGAATGTATCCTAATATACCCCAGGACAAACCTGATTATTTCAGTCTTACGCAGAAGTTCAGTAGAAATCTCAGTCTGGTGAAGCCACTGATGCTCAACCGCTAGACCTCAAAGGATTACTCTCAAGTTCCATGAGCTTCTCCAATGTTTAGAACATAGTACCATGGTCCCCAAGAGTAGCTTAACTTTTCTATCAGCATTATCTTGGGCCAATACAACAATAGTTATGTACAAATGAGCTGATAGAATTGCTACCCTAAAGAATACAAACCTCTAACAGAAAACTTTCCATTGTAATCTTTCCTTAAGAATCAAGAGCAAGCGAGGAAGGTAAGTGTTTAAAAAAATTCATTCATGTTAATCTCAAGTTTTCAGTTTTTTTTTAAATAAGACATATAAAATAATCAAAATTCTCCTCTTTGCTGGGTGAAATTATCTAACCAAACACATTGAAAATTTTTAACGATTCTTCTAAAGATTATGAACTTCTATTATAGTTCATAATCACCACTTGCTTTGGGAAGAAAGCCAGGCAGACTCAAAGCAGCAGCCACCCAAGGTCAGAGGCATTGGGCCAAAGGACCCAGAGAAGAGCAGACCCAAGCCAGGAGGAAAAGCTGTCACTGAAGTGGCAGCCTGTGCTTATGAAACAAGACATTCTACAGGTCAGGGCCAGCTGAGGAAGAGCAGCAGAGCCCAGTAGGAAGCAAATTAAGATGTTGGAACAGGTATCAGAGTGATGAAGATTAGGTGGAAGACGGATCGTCCATCCACATAGCATTACATCACAGTAGCCTTTCTTGTGACTTCCAGAGGTATGTCGTAGTTCCTTTCTCAGAAATAAAACCCTCATTATTACTGATGTTACTTAACATAGGAAATCCAGAATAGAAAACCTTTAATTACCCCAGACCTAGATATATGTTTTTTTTTGTTGTTGTTTTATTTTGTTTAGATTTTTTTTTTTTTACATCCTGGCTGATGTAATTTTTTCCAGAGATTTTTTTTTTAATTTGTTCATAAATCTTTAATGTTATTTTATCAATAAAATTTTGTCAATAAATATTTCTCTGGTTGAAGTCTGGTTCCTTTATTAACTTATGAAAACTGAGTATGTTTGTGCTATTGTGATTTATCATTTCTCTGCACTTGCCTTCTCCAGGCCATGGGAGGGAGATGTTCTAACATGGCTGACATGCAAGAAAGACAGAAGCAGTTATGGTGAAACACAGGAAAGAGTCAGAACAGGGAACTTCCAAGGCGACTAACAGGAAGCATTTCTATTGAATCTCAATCTGCAAATAAATTCAGAGGTGATTAGTCCTCCGTCTGCCCCGACGGGATGCAGAAATCACCTGGTGAGGGACAGACATATGGGGGAGAAAAAGAATAGTGAAGGCAGCATTTTGCAAGAAGGAGCAGCCAAGCAGAGCCCCGAGCTGGCAGGAGTGCTACAATTTTCAGAGAATTCATGTTACAGGTTCCAGCAGCAGTTGGAGTGCAGCCAATAGGCATAATGGTGAGAAGAGGCAGGATTATCTCTGCAATACGTGTCTGAATCCCGCACACTTTCCAGCTAAGAGCTCACTACTTTTGGTAAGAGGCTTCGTGATTTCTAAATTGATTGTTCTAAGTTATCCTGGTAAGGCTCGAATAGGGGTAATAGGATTGCAGACATCGGGTAAAGGATACGGAAAGATAAGCTACAGAGCAACCTCAGAGACACGGCAACAGCCTCCGGAGCGTGGAAGCTGGAAGTCACCAGAAGAGTGGAAATTGTTCCATGCCATATCCAATGTGCAGAGAACCATCCTTCCATTGATGGCTTGGGAAATGGCTACTGCTTTTTTACCTTGGTGTGTGCTCAGTCTTTCTGCCCAAACCCTTCCGCATTTCTCGTAAAGTTCAGAGTGAATGCAGACAGTTTTCATAGGCAGAGTACCTGTAAATGTAAGAATTAGAAAAATTCTAACTGTTAATCATAAAAAAAAATCTCAAAAAGTCAAGTCAAATGGCCAACCACTCTTTGCTGAATACTCTTTACTGATATTCATTTTAGAGCGAATGCCCATGTAAAGGTGATTGGTGAAAATTATTCCAAATAATCATACCTTCATCTCTCTTTCATCCACCTTTAGTGTGAACATAATATTACCTTTCCTGTAAACAATCTTTTTTCTCCATAAATAAACAAATTTTTTAATACTGGAAGTTGGCAGGTTTCTTTCTCTTCACCTTTTTTTTTTTTTTTTTTTAACTAGATCCAACTTCAGTAGCAAGAAAAATCTTCTTTGGAAGAACTAAAATAAGACCCTGTAATTTGTTTCCATTTATGTCAAGTTCCAACTGTATTACAGATACAAACAGATAAAACAGTGAATGATGTCATAGCAGACACACTCTGGTCTTAGAGAAGGACCTGAAACTTCATGCCAGCGAGTATGTGTTTACTAGCTGTGACCAATTCCTTAGAAAAAGAAAAAGTCTATTTAAAAAAAAAAAAAAAGAAAGAAAGAAGCTGGACCCAGTCTGGAAGATTTATGGGAATAAGTAGGGGGTTCAGCTATAGCACAAACAGTGAGGAGAAGTTTGGGGGACAGGGTGGGGTCACAGAGAATGTCTTAGACATGGGCCAGCTAGGCTCACCTAAGAACTGAAGGGATAATGAACCTCTGACAGCTAATCCCAGCCCAGGTGACTGGCGACTTAAACATAAGACACAAAAGGCAGGAGGTGAGCAGTAGAGAGGGAAATGATCCACACCCTTAGAGGTCCTGCCAAGGAGCTAAATCTTGGTTCAAAGGAAACTGCTCTGGGAGACTGGGCAGGAACCATCTTACTTGCCTGGGTCACTTGCATGCTACCATCTTAGGTTTAGAATCAACTGGTGTGAGTTACTCTTGGTTGTGAACCTAATAGGGATCTGGAGTTCCCAGGAGAGAATCTTCTGGATATTTTCTAGGTATTTCCTGGGAGGTTTAATTGAAAGGAGGTCCACCCTGAACCTGGGCAGTATAGTCGCCATGTGCTTGGGGCCTGGACTGAGTAAAAAGACTGTGTGCAGTCTTCAAACGTTATCCCCTTTCCTGATTACACCCTCTCCCATTCCTTGTCCCCCTGCTTCTATGAGAATGCTCCCCCTCCCACCTCACCACCCTGGCATTCCCCTAAACTGGGGAAACAAGCCTTCACAGGACCAAGAGCTTCTCCTTCTATTGATGCCAGACAAAGCCATTCTCTGTTACATATGCGGCTGGAGCCATGGCTCTCTCCATGTGTGCTCTTTTGTTGGTGGTTTAATCCCTGGGAGCTCTTGGCGGGGGGTCTTGTTGGTTGATGTTGTTCTTCCTGTGGGGTTGCAAACCCCTTCAGCTCCTTTAGTCATTTCTCTAACTCCTCCATTGGAGTCCCCATGGAGTCTGATGGATCCCAGTGAGCATCCTCAACTGTATCAGTAAGGCGCTGGCAGAGCCTCTCAGAAGACATTTATATCAGGCACCTGTCAGCAAGCACTTGACATCAGCAATAGTGACTGGGTTTGGTGTCTGCATATGGGATGGTTCCCCAGGTGGGGCAGTCTCTGGATGGCCTTCAGTCTCTGATCCATTCTTTTTCTCTATTTCCTCAAGTGAGTATTTTGTTCCCAATTCTAAAAAGGACTTAAGCATCCACATTTTGGTCTTCCTACTTTTTGAGCTTCATATGGTCTGTGAATTGTATCTTAGGTATTCAGAGTTTCTCGGCTAATATCCACTTATCAATGAGTGCATACCTTGTGTGTTCTTTTGTGATTGGATTACCTCTCTCAGGATATTTTCTAGTTCCATCAATTTGCCTAAGAATTTCATGAAGTCATTGTTTTTAATAGCTGAGTAGTACTCCACTGTGTAAATGTCCCACATTTTCTGTATCCATTTCTCTGTTGAAGGACATCTGGGTTCTTTCCAGCTTCTGGCTGTTATAAATAAGGCTGCTGTGAACATGGTGGAGCATGTGTCCTTGTCAAGTCTTGGAGCACTTTTTGGGTGTATGTCCAGAAGTTGTATAGTGTCCTCAGGTAGTACTATGTTCAATTTTCTGAGGTATCTCCAGACTGATTTCCAGAGTGGCTGTACCAGTTTACAACCGCACCAACAGTGGAGAAGTGTTCCTCTTTCTCCACATCCTTGCCAGCATCTGCTGTCACCTGAGTTTTTTATTTTTATTTTTAGGTGTGAGATGAAATCTCAGGGTTGTTTTGATTTGTATTTCCCTGATGGCTAATGAATCTGTACATTTCTTTAGGTGCCTCTCGGCCATTCGATGTTCCCCAGTTGAGAATTCTTTAACCTCTTCTCTCTTAAGTTGCTTTTTGTCAGGTATTTGGTCCTGATGATGAGAAAAGCAGAAAACATAGCTGTTTTGTTTTTGCTTTGTTTTGTTTGTTTTTAATGTTCTCAATATACCTATGTTGAATGAAGCCACAGATTCAATCTATACAACAGACAATGGGACAGACACTGTACTTCTCTCCAAGAAGCAGGAGGACCAGGAGTTCGATGTTATCATTGGCTGCAAAAGACTATAAAGCACTTGGAGAAATTCATTTGCATGGTACCAAGGATTTTGTTTTCTTCAATGCTGTCACAGGCACAATATATGCAAAGCTTCTAGGTGTTAAACAGATTTTAAAACATCCTTACCATAATAGCAGGTAAGTCGCTAATAATGGATGCTCACAGATACAGAAGCAATCTCACTCTGCACTGGCCTGTATCAGCTCCACTTGGGATTTATCCTCCATCAACTCTCCCTTCATCCCTACCTTCCCATTCTCAACCCCTCCGGCAGCTGGACATCTGTAGTATTGCTTGAGCAGGCTGAAAGTATTGTCCCTGCAGGTGAAGGAGAAAGTTTGCATATCTGCAAGTTCAGTGGCACTTGCTCATCTCTTTCCATTTTGGAAGAGACGGTTAACAGTTTTTTTCTTACTGTCCATTTTCTTTGTCCTGTGCATGTTTGCCTTTTGTGACCCACTTCAGTCATTAAAACGATGTCTGAAGAAGACAACTGAGTGTTCGGTCTGAATCGCTTAACTCAAGGTTTTTTACAGTTTACACTTGCACCTCCAGGTTGAATTTTCTTTGCATGTTTATGGGCAATTTTATTGTTACTTCAGGAGTTACCTCCACTTGTGTGCTATTCTGTCAAGAATTACTCTCTTTCAGAAGGAATCCAGAACTTCACTTACTTTCATAGCATTTATGTGAAATGTGTGAAATTCTTTGCTCATTTTGAAGGTGGGTCTCATATGGGTCTCATATACCCCCGGCTGGTCAGAACTCATGATCCTCATGTCTCTGACTCCAGCTTCTTGAGAGAGGTACAGTGTTCATTCCATTGCCTGCTATATGGGCTGATTACTTGGATATCTGGCTAAAACTTGTTTTAAGTATTTTCCTAGTTTGTCATTTACTTTTAACTTTTATGGGATTTTTGTGTATTATAATTTTTATTATTAAAAGTAGAAGTAAATAGTGAGCTTTAGCCTGCTCGCAGAGTAAGATAGTATGCCAGATAAACATAGGAACAAAAAAAAATCTTAGGAATATTACACTGTAAATTTGATATATATGTATGTAGGTAGGTAGTTACTAAGATGCTTTGGCTGAGAATGGGACCCAGATGGGCTCATATGCTTGAATATTTGGTCCCCAGTTGGTGAAACTGTTTGGGAAGGATTAGGAGATATGGCCCTGTCAGAGAAGATGTCATTGGGGTAGGTTCTGATGTTTCAAAAGACTGGGCAATTTTCAGTGGGCCCCTTTCTGCCTTCTGGTTATAAATCAAGGTGTGAGCTATAGGGCAGGATAGCTAGCTCAGTAGTAAAGAGCTCACACTGTTCTTAGAGAGGACCTGAATTCAATTCCCAGCACTTATATCTGGCAGCTTGTAGATGTTTTTAACTCCAGTTGCAGGGGTATCTGACACCTCTGTCCTCCAAGAGTACTGGAGTTCACAAACCCACATGCAGTCACATAATTAAGAAGTGTTTTAAAATATTTAAAATAAATATAAGGGAGAATGATTTAAGCTCCCAGCTTTTCCAGCCAGCATGTCTTTATTATCAGCATAAACTCTCACCTTCTGAAACCACAAGCCCAACTAAATGTTTACTCAGTTGATTGGTTGGTTGGTTTAATGGTTGATTGGTTGGTTGGTTGGTTTAGTTTTTATAAGTTGCCTTGATCATAGTGTTTTATCACATCCATTGGAAAATAACTAGTGTAGTAACTATACTATGTAATCTTCCAGTGATTGTGTAGAGATGTCCTTACATATTTTGATTTCAATTAAAGGCTTACTTTACCTTCTAGAGGTGATTAGATTTCATAGTTTTATATTCCAATGTCATGGTTTTATATTAATTTTTATTCCCTCTGAGTTCATTTTTCATGACATACTAGCTATGGGGCTGAGCTAGTGCTGCAAAGCTTGTGTGGTGGTTTGAATGAGAATGGCCTCATAAGTTTATATATCTGAATACTTTGTCACCAGAGAGTGGAACTATTTGAAAGGAAGGGTGGCCTTCCTATAGCAAGTGTTTTACAGCAGGTGGGCTTTGAGGTTTCAAAAAGCCCATGCCAAGCCCAGAGTCTCTATA